>NC_141835.1:12654272-13017397 GCF_982586985.1 Callionymus lyra | reverse complement strand
GGAGAAGAATACTTCAACATTTACTACATGTGAGTCAGGAGAGTTGGAGTTTATCATTAGTTTACTTAAAAGTGGTAAACAGGTGGGGTCCAAACTTCAACGTATTAAAGTTAAAAATAGAGATAAATTTAGAATTTTTAAAACTGACCATCGGAATTTTCAGGTTGTTTTTTTTCGAAAAACAGTTGCAATGCATCATGGGACCTGTAGTACAGCTAGTGTACGTGCTGGAGTAGCTAGAAACCCACTCACCCTTCTCTGCGGAAGATGGTTCTGAAACAGTCGCCCAGGCTCTTGTAGCTGTTGGGGTCACTGCTCCCCCTCTGGATCTGGAACCTGGAATCACAGACGTTCTGATCAAAGCCGGTTCTCGATATGAAACTCTTGATTTAATCCGCATCATTTCATCTAATGATTTCATGCTGCAGGCTCGACCGCCCATGATCCTCCTGGTTCCTCCGGAGAACAATCAGATCTTCGTCATTAAGCAGCTCATTTCCTCCCTGGTTCTGATCCCCCTTTTGTGTTTAGTCTCCTGTCCCGGGTCCAGATGAGAGACTCAAACATCCACTCAACCCGACCGCTCCAATTAGCAGCGCCGGACTCGCCAGGGGACCAGGTCCGTTTTTTTCTGGCGAGTCCAGCCTCGGCAAGTGTACCAGGTCACGCGTTTAAAACTTTTAATAAGAACGAGCAGGTTTTCGTTGCGGCGCAAACACGCCGGCGAAACCTTCGCTAATAAAGAATCGTCGAGCCGGGTGTAAATCCTAGTCAGGTGTGAAAGGACAAATAAAAGTCGCCCGTTAGAGATAAAAAAGGTAAAAGATCGGATCGTATAGAACGTATGTGGAAGGTTTTTAGCTGGAATACAAGGTCGCCTTGTTGTTGCTTTTTAACAAGTCTTGTAGGAATCGTGTTCCGTGGTCGAAAACATCTTATATTTTACTAACATTCCTGGACAAGAAACTCTAGCTTAGTTTTAATCGTATCATAATTCTCTGTATAATTATTGACATCCATAATCTCTGCCTCTTATCTTATCTTAAACACATCTTAATAGGTCAACGAATCGACACGAGCATGAATCTACCGTGAAAACCATCCAGCGGGCCACAAAAATTAACTTGGAGGGCCAGATTTGGCCCCCGAGCCGGACTTTCTAAGTCCAGTACAGACCACACCTTCAATCCTGATTATTGACATCATAGATTCTAACTGAACGCATCAAAACTATGTATAAACACGTTCAGAATCATGGACTAAAACAAACAAAAAATGTTTCTTATCTCCTAGTTACTTCAAAATACCACCTTTTTTTCTCTGATGACTGCTAAGCAGACTTTTGGAATTCTTCTGATGACCTTCAAAATATAGTCACCTGACATGTGACTTTTAGGGTTACCTGGTGGAAGGTTTTTCCTTATTAATGGGGGTTGTGTTGTGGACAAATCAGGTTGACACAGTTTTATTGGAATTCAATTTATGGAAAAGAACTAATCAGCTGAGTAAAGAGAAATGAGTTGCCGTTATTTATTTGAGAAATCAAGGTCAGTCAGTCCCAAAAAATGAATGAGTCCAGAAGGTGTGTCCAAACGTTTGGCCTGAACTGTAGATGTTTTTGATTTTTGAATTCCTGAACCAGGTAACTCTTGGTTTGATGCATTTGGACTTTACAATACACTATAAACTCGGTTGGAAGGATTTCTCTCCTCTGGTCCGGAAGCGTGTTCAGGAACCATCAGTAGATTCTGATCCACAGACCTCAGAGCCCGAGATGGGGTGTAAGTCTGGATCAGAATCTACTGATGGAAGGTCTGACCATGAATAGATCTGAAAGTAAGAACCAGAATTTTAAAATTGATCCTGAAAGAAACTTGAAGACAGTGAAGAGTTTGAAGGATGGGAGAAATGTGAGTTCTTCTACTAGACCGGCTCAGAATTAGTCTCATTACAACATATATAGCAGTGGCATCTCTTTGCTGAAGAACAAGCCTAGAACACAAACTATTTTTATTTTAAGTACTTTTTGTTGTTTTGACAGTAGTGCTATAGCAGTAGTAGTTCCTCTGCTAAAATAAAACCAACATTATACTGCATCACTGGGCCCCGGATGTAAGAAACCAAACGTCGAGATAGAATTCGTAAGAAACAAAGAAGCTTGTTTGTAAACTGAAAGACCGTCTGTGAAGGTGAAGCCGAGACGGAAACTTCACGTGTCTTCTACTGAGCAGGTCACAGGGTTAGCAGTAAGTCGTCCACGCTGGTGCCTGATGGGGCCATAAAGAGACCCCGGGTTCCAGTGGCGGGAGGGGGGTGCAGCGGGGTTGGGTCGCCTTTCATATTGCTAACAGATTAACGTCTTAGAGGGGTGTCCCTCCAATCCTGTCGCCGGATTCCCCAATAGCTTGTAACCCATATCTAGTTAAAACGGCGTAATAAATGGATGTCTGACACCATATTAAAGGGAAGAAGAAAAGAGCGACGGGTCGGTGGAGCGAGGGCCACGGAGGGGACCCCAAGATTTAAGACGACTGGGGCTTGTAAACAAATTCAAATCAGCCTTAATTAAAGGCATATGACGGTCGGGTCACGGATGGAAGTGGCCCTCCCCGATCTCCTATCTGCCCTGATGAGCGCAGGGTTTTTTGGCAGGGCCGTGGTCCGGCTCCAGTCCCATAACTGACCCCGGGGTCAGCTCATTTCCTCATGGCCCTCTTGTACCCCGCCATAAACGCCAGGGACCAAAAAAGCGAGGCATGGGGAACGGGAGATAATAGGGGGAAAGAACCAGAGGAGCTTGTGGTGCTGCCAGGCCCGGAGCGAGGAAGCAGCTAATGACACTTTTGGCGGCAGAGTCGTGGTATGTGAGCCACTGTGAGGGTGAAGGACTCCTCTTGTGAGTGGGTTGATCATACTTATCTTATTTTCAACTAGAATCAAACAATTTTCAAATAAAATCAAACATTTTCAACTATAATCAAACAATTTTCAAATAAAATCAAACATTTTCAACTATAATCAAACAATTTTCAAATAAAATCAAACATTTTCAACTAGAATCAAACAATTTTCAAATAAAATCAAACATTTTCAACTAGAATCGAACAATTTTCAACTATAATCAAACAATTTTCAAATAAAATCGAACAATTTTCAACTATAATCAAACAATTTTCAACTAAAATCAAACAATTTTCAACTATAATTGAACAATTTTCAACTATAATCAAACAATTTTCAAATAAAATCGAACAATTTTCAACTATAATCAAACAATTTTCAAATAAAACCAAACAATTTTCAACTATAATCAAACCATTTTCAACTATAATCAAACCATTTTCAACTATAATCAAACAATTTTCAACTATAATCAAACAATTTTCAACTATAATCAAACCATTTTAAACTATAATCAAACAATTTTCAACTATAATCAAACAATTTTAAACTATAATCAAACAATTTTAAACTATAATCAAACAATTTTCAACTATAATCAAACCATTTTCAACTATAATCAAACAATTTTCAACTATAATCAAACAATTTTCAACTATAATCAAACCATTTTAAACTATAATCAAACAATTTTCAACTATAATCAAACCATTTTCAACTATAATCAAACAATTTTCAACTAAAATCAAACAATTTTCAACTATAATCAAACAATTTTCAACTAAAATCAAACAATTTTCAACTAAAATCAAACAATTTTCAACTATAATCAAACAATTTTCACTAAAATCAAACCATTTTCAACTATAATCAAACAATTTTCAACTATAATCAAACAATTTTCAACTATAATCAAACAATTTTCAACTATAATCAAACCATTTTAAACTATAATCAAACAATTTTCAACTATAATCAAACCATTTTCAACTATAATCAAACAATTTTCAACTGTAATCAAACCATTTTCAACTTTTATCAAACAATTTTCAACTATAATCAAACCATTTAAAACTATAATCAAACAATTTTCAACTATAATCAAACCATTTTAAACTATAATCAAACAATTTTCAACTATAATCAAACCATTTTCAACTATAATCAAACAATTTTCAACTAAAATCAAACAATTTTCAACTATAATCAAACAATTTTCAACTAAAATCAAACAATTTTCAACTATAATCAAACAATTTTCACTAAAATCAAACAATTTTCAACTATAATCAAACAATTTTCAACTAAAATCAAACAATTTTCAACTATAATCAAACCATTTTAAACTATAATCAAACCATTTTCAACTATAATCAAACCATTTTCAACTATAATCAAACAATTTTCAACTAAAATCAAACAATTTTCAACTATAATCAAACAACTTTCAACTAAAATCAAACAATTTTCAACTATAATCAAACAATTTTCACTAAAATCAAACAATTTTCAACTATAATCAAACAATTTTCAACTAAAATCAAACAATTTTCAACTAAAATCAAACTATTTTCAACTATAATCAAACAATTTTCAAATAAAATCAAACAATTTTCAACCAAAATCAAACAATTTTCAAATATAATCAAACAATTTTCAACCAAAATCAAACTATTTTCAAATATAATCAAAATCAAACAATTTTCAACTAAAATCAAAAATGTTCAACTATAAACAAACAATTTTCAACTATAATCAAACAATTTTCAACTAAAATTAAACAATTTATCTAATGGCTCTACTTGTCTGAGAGACCCCCTCACAACAGCCCAACTTGGAGGCAATGGTGTACGGACACAAAAAGGTCTGGACCTGGTCCACGGAAAAACTTTTCGGACCATCGTAACACAGACTTTCTCGAAGCGGTTTTAAAGAAAAATGGTGGGTTTATTTCTTGTGTGATGACTGTTCTTGAGTCGAGGTCCCATTTTGGAGTCGGCTCTGCTCAATCGGAACCAGAAACCCGTACATACAGCGCTGGTGGAAACGTGACACAAAAACCGGGGCACGAAGACGAGCCCATAGAAATCGGGTAAAGTCACAGTGGATTATTTCACTTCCTGAAACCTGCGCCAGTTCCTTCGACAAGAGCCGAGAACCTACGTCACCCCCGAGTCTCCTCGGCGTCTTTAAAAGTGTGGACAGTCTCTTTTAACAATCGTGAGACGCAGAGACGATGACATCTGAGAGTTCATCAACAGTCCTTCTGCTTTCCCACCGGACCCCCATCCTAGTCCTCTCTGTTTATGTTTTACAGGCCCAGAGCCGCCCGGGCCAGGGTGACCAGGAGGGCAGGTTTGGTGCTTCTGTCAACCTGGAGCGAGTCGTCCTAAAGACCTGCTCCGGTCCGACCTCGGACGCCTATAAAAAGGGGTTCTGAAGCCGGGGCAGAGATGTCTCAGAGGTAGATGAGGGTGGAATAGAAGGCAGGAGACCTTTTTATATGGAAGTCTTGTGTTACGAGAAAACCCCCCGAAGGACTCGGCGAGGCGGAGAAGATGTCGAGGCGAGGCTTTGAAACAGTAAAGATGGAGCCTTGATGGATCGTTCGGTCGCCTTTGATGAGAACGTAGACCGAGAGACGCGATTTAAAATGAACCGAAACATCGGCCACGAGTCCTGGTGAGACTCAAGGTCAAGAAGCTTTAGCTCAAGTATTCATCAGATCAGTCGGTCCAGTGGTTCAGTGACCGGTGGTCACATGCTTGCCTGCAGTTTCTGCCAAACTTTACTTCAAGTCTCGACCCAAACAAATATATTTATAAATGTTTAAATATCTACTTATACATTCATGAACCTCATAGCAAGTCCTAAGCAAGATAACACCATAATCAAACAATTTTTACCTATAATCAAAAAAATGTAAACTACAATTAAACAATTTTTAACTATAATCAAACAATTTTCAACTAAAATAAAAAAATGTAAACTATAGTATAACAATTTTCAACTATAATCAAACAACTTTCAACTATAATCAAACAATTTTCAACTATAATCAAACAAATTTCAACTATAATCAAACAATTTTCCACTAAACCAAACAATTTTCAACTAAAATCAAACAATTTTCAACTAAAATCAAACAATTTTCAACTATAACCAAACAATTTTCAACTAAAACCAAACAATTTTCAACTATAATCAAACAATTTTCAACTATAATCAAACAATTTTCAACTAAAACCAAACAATTTTCAACTAAAACCAAACAATTTTCAACTAAAACCAAACTATTTTCAACTAAAACCAAACAATTTTTAACTAAAACCAAACAATTTTCAACTATAATCAAACAATTATCAACTATAATCAAACAATTTTCAACTATAACCAAACAATTTTCAACTATAATCAAACAATTTTCAACTATAATCAAACAATTTAAACTATAATTAAACAATTTTCAACTAAAACCAAACAAATTTCAACTAAAACCAAACAATTTTCAACTATAATCAAACAATTTTCAGATAAAATCAAACAATTTTCAACTAAAACCAAACAACTTTCAACTATAATCAAACAATTTTCAACTATAATCAAACAATTTTCAACTAAAACCAAACAATTTTCAACTAAAACCAAACAATTTTCAACTATAATCAAACAATTTTCAACTAAAATCAAACAATTTTCAACTAAAACCAAACAACTTTCAACTATAATCAAACAATTTTCAACTATAATCAAACAATTTTCAACTAAAACCAAACAATTTTCAACTAAAACCAAACAATTTTCAACTAAAACCAAACAATTTTCAACTATAATCAAACAATTTTCAACTATAATCAAACAATTTTCAAATAAAATCAAACAATTTTCAGATAAAATCAAACAATTTAAACTATAATCAAACAATTTTCAACTAAAACCAAACAATTTTCAACTAAAACCAAACAATTTTCAACTATAATCAAACAATTTTCAAATAAAATCAAACAATTTTCAGATAAAATCAAACAATTTAAACTATAATCAAACAATTTTCAACTAAAACCAAACAATTTTCAACTAAAATCAAACAATTTTCAACTATAATCAAACAATTTTCAACTATAATCCAACAATTTTCAACTAAAATCAAACAACTTTCAACTAAAATCAAACAATTTTCAACTAAAATCAATGGTGACACGAACAAAGTAAAAAACATCTCAATCTTGTCTCGGAGGCTAAAAGTTCAACTACCCTCATGGAAAGATGTGCGACACTGGGAATGTTGTGACATGTGTGTGTTGTGTACTTGTGTTTGTAGTACAAACACTTCCTACTATCAAGACAAAGAATCCGATGCCTATGAACGTCGTGGACGCATTGATTTGTTCGTGGCAATAAAAACTATTAAAAACTACGTTCAAACCTTAACCTGACAAGATAATCATCTAAGAAATAAATCACATGATTGACACACAGAGAGAACATGTTGAGAGAGTTTGGACCAGAATCCACACGTGAACCGGATCAACGTGGACCCGAGTGGACCTCAGAGAACCGGGGTTATGAGGCCGGACCGTGGACGCGTCTCCAGGTTTTAACGGCGGTGACATCCTCGCCGCCCGAAAAGAGATAAAAAAGGGACTCCTCGACTCCCCGCCGGGGTCGAGGTCACTCGTCCAGATGTGGGCTCGTATACCGTGACCCCAGTGGCGGGAGAGCGACCCGGGATGACTCGCAGGAACAGGAAGTGCGGCGCGTAAAACAGCGCAAGAGGAAGACGAGGAGCTTGAAACGGTGACTCATCTTTGAACAACTGGGAAATATTAAAGGTTTTTCAATTTGTTTTCAGGAATACAGTGGAAAATAATTAGGTTTTAATTTATTTTTAAATATTTCAATAAATAATTAAAATACTATAAAAAAAGTCAAAGTAACTTGTGATGAATGAATGAATGAATGAAGGATCAAAGATGTTCATATCAATTGAAATAAAGAAAAAAGGTGAATTAAAGGATATAAAAAAGAATAATAAACAGTGGAAAAAGTGGAAAAGTATCAGAGAACTATATGAAAAAGTTGCAAAAATAATTAAGAACAAAACAAAGTAAAAAATCTTTTAAAAATAATTGAAAACAATTAAATAATTTCAGATGCATTTTTAAAATGTTTCCTGGGGGGGAAATCAGCTAAAAATGTTGTTTTTTTAATAAAAAATATACTATTTTTTTAATGTAATGAAAATGATAAACAAAAAAAAAATTATATACAGTATGTCTTAATACTACACAAAAACATCGGTAGAAACATTTTAATCAAAATAAAGAAAGTCACATAAAATAATTTTAATGCCAAAAAATGGAATAAAAAAAAGTCATTTGCAAATAAAAAAAAAACACTCAATAAAGCAGTGCTTTTCTTTAATAATAAAACATGTTTCTTCTCCTGTATAAAGTGTGTTTTTTAATTATAATGATTTTATGTTACTTTTGTATTTTAATTAAACTGTTTTTACCTCGAGATGATAAAAAGAACTGGGTTTTTTTTTTCATTTTTAAAACGTGCACTTAATACGACAGAAGATACAATTACAATAATAACAAAACACAAAAAAGGGTATAAAAAAAGCCTAAACCATTTTTATATTTTAACTTGTTTATTTTTTTTCATTCGTAATAGAAAAAAACAATAAAAATTAATGTTCAACACTTTTAATGAGGTTTCATGGTGCCGAAAACGTTCTCGCCCAGTTTTCAAGTGTGACCCAACTTAAGAAAAAAAAAACAGTTGCTTCGTAAAGTGTGTTCTTGGGAGAGAAAAGGTGTTTTGGCAGCGAGTGAGGATCGAGGGGCAGCAGGAGGCGAGGCTGGTTCCAGTGAAATCCAAACAATCGTTGGACTCTGTCATTATCCTCCTGGACGTCCGTCTGAAGGTCTGTTGCGTCGACAACTGGCAGCTGCTCAGCATCACATCTGCCCGTGACTTGTTTACGTGTTGTTTCAGCAGCCGAGGGTGATTATTGGAGAAGAAACCACTGGCAGCTCCAGGACCTCCAGATCTTCATGGTAGTTTGTTTAGTGGCTTTAAATCTCAACTCTGATGCATTGAAGCCATAGTTCACTTGTTTTCTACTCGCCCTCATATCGATTTAAGGCTGGGATTATTTTCAGAGTAATCTGTTCCTTTTTAGAGTTTTAGACAAAGGTGTTTGTTCATGTTAATGTAGCGACTGAAGCTCAGTTGTCTTCGTCTTCGTCCAAAAAGAATAATACTTTATCCAAATACTGCTCGTCTATCACGTCCATCTTGGATTGAATCCTCGACATTAGAAATGGATCCAGAACAAACTTAAACAAGTCTATGTTTTAAGCGTGTTTGTAGCAGAAGCTTGAATGCTAACATGCTAACATGCTAACATGCTACACGGACAGGAAGTACTCAGGATACTGCAAAGTCAAGTTCTGGGTGATTCAAGGTTTATTCAAACATATTTATTCAAACAATATTGATTCTTTAATCCATCCATCCATCCATAAAGTTGTATCTATCTGTCTGTCTGTCTGTCTGTCTGTCCAACAAGTTTTATCAATCTATCAATAAAGTTTCATCTATCTATCCATCCATCCATCCATAAAGTCTTATCTATCTATCTATCTATCAAGTTTATGCTATCTATCTATCTATAAAGTTTCATCTATCTATCCATCCATCCATCCATCAAGTTTTATCTATCTATCTATCAAGTTTTATCTGTATATCAAAAAAGTTTAATCTACAGTATATATCTATCTATCAATAAAGTTTTATCTATCTATCTATCTATCTATCTATCTATCTATCTATCTATCTATCTATCTATCTATCAAGTTTTAACTATCTATCAATAAAGTTTCATCAATCTATCCATCCATCCATAAAGTTTTTATCTATCTATCTATAAAGTTTCATCTATCCATCCATCCATCAAGTTTCATCTATCTATCCATCCATCCATCCATAAAGTTTTATCTATCTATCTATCTATCTAGTTTTATCTATCTATCCATAAAGTTGTATCTATCTATCTATCAAGTTTTACCTATCTATCAAAAAAGTTTAATCTATATATCTATCTATCAATAAAGTTGTATCTATCTATCTATCAAGTTTTATCTATCTATCAATAACGTTTCATCTATCTATCCATCCATCCATAAAGTTTTATCTATCTATCTATAAAGTTTCATCTATCCATCCATCCATCAAGTTTCATCTATCTATCCATCCATCCATCCATCCATAAAGTTTTCTCTATCTATCAAGTTTTATCTATCTATCAATAAAGTTTTATCTATCTATCCATCCATCCATATCTATCTAGTCAAGAATCACACGTTGTTTCAAAATAAAACAATTTTCTGTCAATAATAGTGATAACAAATAGAACATATTGCTATTCCTGTGCGACTCGGTAACAAACGTCTCACGGACCAGTACCGGGACTCGGAACCACTGCTTGAAGAGACCAGCTGTTTTCATAGATACAAAGATGCTAATGCTAACAGTAGCCGTGAGCATCAACTGGACGGGATGTTGATATTTTGTCATCGAAAGCGAACTTGAATAGCCGACGCTCTCTGGACGCGACGAACACGTGTTGCAGGTTTGAAGTGCGAATAAAAAGTCCTGCCCTGCAGCGTCAGTGCGCCGTGGGGATTAGAAGCTTGACGACTGCTGACCCGACCGGGCTTTACAAGGAAAGATCAGGTATCAGGCTGATGCCGCTTTGTGCCCTGCTGTGTGGAGCTGGTGTCAGGGATTCCTCCAGGAGTGCACCGGGGTTCAGCGAGCAGTCGGGGGTTCCAGCCTGAAGGACATCCTCGGCTTCTCGCTCGCACGTCCGTCATCCGTCAGAGGATCATCAAAGATCGCACACTTTAAAGCGTGCTGAGAGTAAACGGAGGGGAGGTCGCCATGGTTACGGCGCCGGCGTTTCCAGGTTTTTCCAATCAGACATGTGGCAGTTTGTGGTTCGACTGTGACGGAACTCACGGCGTGTGAGGAACTTCCTCAAAACACTCAGTTCTGTTTAAATTAATATGTGTTTTTTTAAATACATTTAAGTTTCCATTAAAATCTAAACACAAGACCAAAGGTCATTTTAACATTTTTTATTTCTTTCCAAGGTTTTATTTTATTTTCACTGATGTTTTGCGTCAATATTATTCACTTTTATTAATGAAAACAAATGTATTTTCCCTCCAAAACTTTTATTTTAAACCTAATTCGAACTAGATATTCAATATCTTGTATTAACAATTTTTTAATGTTTTTTTTTTTCAATTCATTAATTCTATTTTTTAATAAATATTTGCTATATATTCCATAAATACTTCCCCTGGATTTTCTGAAAGAGTTTGTCAAGTTATTTATTTTGTTATTTTGTGTCAAAAATGTATCATTTTATTGCATCACCCTTTCTCTCATTTAATATACAAAAAAATAATAAAAATTAAGAGTTATTTTTAATGTTGTTTCTGATTTAAAGTACTGCTTAATTTTCATTTTAAATTAATTATGATTTTCTTCCCATGTTTCCTCCAAATAACTGTATTGATTTATATTTTTTCCACTACTATTAAAAACATATAACTCACAATTTCAACCTCAGAAAATATAAATTGTATTTAAAATTAGTTTTGACTAACTTGATTAATTACTTTTTACTTTTTTATTATTGAACCTTTAAGCATGAATTTATTCGCTGCTAACGCTGTGTAGAAAGAGAAATTGTCTTTTTTTGGTGATTAAATGACAACAAAAGTTAATTTATATCTATAAAACACATCATTACATACATTTTTAAAAAGTTTATGAAATTATAACTCAACCAAAAACGAAAAAAGAGCCACATTTAATCCACTTTTACACATTTCAACCACATAAATATTAATATAAAATTATGAATTCCTTTTAAAAATGTCAACAAAGACATTCAAATGTATTCTCTGATCTTGTTCAGTAAATAACTGCAGTAAAACCAACACTAATACTAACAAACATGTGTACTGCGGTGTGTGCAGCTGGCAGGAGTCGCGGAAGTTTGACAGGAAGTCACTTTCCGAGCCGCGTACGAAAAGGCGGAGCTCCGTGTAACTGGATCCCGACATGAAGGGGAACCGCGGTCCCGGCAAAGACTCTCTAATGAGAGGAGGAACCTGATCAGAGTCAGATGGGGCCCCGAGCGAGCGGCCCCCTGCAGAAAGTGCCGCCCGACACCCTTTGTTACCTCCAAGTGAGCTGAGACCAGCCCATGAACCATGTAACTAGGTGGTTTCCAGGTTAATGAAAAGCTGTAACTCGGGGTCTCACTGTCTCTCTCGGCTTAAATGACGCCCCCCCCCCGCTCTCTCATTGGTCGACGGTGCAAGGGGGGCGTCGGAGGCGGGGGGTCAGCGTTAATTAGCTGTTTACTTTGTGTGAAGTCTGCCACATTTACATTGGCCTTGTTTACTGGAGAAAGTGAGCGTGAAGGTGGATCCTGAGTTTCCTCCTCGTCACAACCATCAAGACACACCTTTGAGACGACAACGACTACTTTCTGACATTTTGTTTATGAACCAAGAAATGTGTAGAAAGTGTTAGCTTTGGACCAACACATTTATATTGTAATTATACTTTACCAGGGTTGGCTCAGAACTACAATCCCAAACCTGAGACCTCGACGGTGAGGACGCAGGAAATAATTAAAAATAAAAAAAACGATTGAACTGCTTTAATTGTTGATCATATTCGGGTTATTTACGTTTTTACTTATAATCAAGAAGGGTTAGATTGATGTTGTGACTTTTGACTGTATAAAAGTTGTAATAAGCAAGTAATGGTACATGAGCTTTATGCTAACGTTAGCACGTTAGCCCTTTAGCTTCTGCTAAAAACAAGATTAAAATATTAATTAATCTAAATTGTTTTTCTGAAAAACGCATCATGTCCAGGCTTATTTGGATTTTTTGGACGAAGACCTACATGATGCTACATCATGTTACATCATGCTACATAAGGCTACATGACACTACATATTGTTATATCAGGCTACATAAGGCTATATCATGCTACATGGTGCTACATGATGCTACATGATGCAACTTGATGCTACATTATGCTACATGATGCAACTTAATGCTACATTTAATTACATGATGCTACATAATGCTATATCATGCTACATGATGCTACTTAATTCTACATGATGCTAAATGATGCTATCATGCTATGTTAGACTTTTAGCTTCAGCTAAAAACAACCTTAGAATCTTAAGTTATCTTAATTGTTTTACTGAAAAATGTATCATGTCGAGGCTTATTTGAATGTTTTTATGAGTCTTTTTGGAAGACAACTGAGCTCCAGTCGCTACATTAAAATGAACAAACATTTTTGTCTATAATTCTAAAAAAAAACCCAGATTAATCTTAAAGTGATCCCAAACCTTAGTTGACATGAGGGTGAGTAGAAAATGAGTGAAGTTTTAAGTATAAAACTAGTGTTTTTGCATCCAAGTGCCTTATTTTTGGACATATTTTTTGTACTTGACAGACGAAAATAGGATGTAAACTGAGTGAAGGTGAGAGTTTGCGACACAAGTAATCAGTGAATTGTACGCGTTTGTAAAGTGCGATGAAAGCTGTTGTTAGTCACGTTGATGGTCTCTCTGCTGGGGTCCCTCGTTTGAGGCTTTACGGGCGAAATTTGTCAATTTATATTAGACGTCGAAAAGTACTTCATGTCCATAAGAATGGACCGAAAAGACACATTTTATGGAAGTTATGTTCGACTTTTCTTTTGTGAACCATATGATCTAATAAAATGAGTATTTTATATATATATATATTTATTTATTAGTTGAAATCACATTCTTTTTTTAATACAGAATTTTACATTTACCCTTTTTTTTCACTAAATAATCTGATATTTTTTCTTCACTCGCCATCAATTCCATAAATATTTTCCCTGAATATTTGGAAGACAAAGGTCAATTTAATAATTTAATGTCAAACATGACTATATCTTTCATTTAAATGTGTAATGTGTTTATCATTTTTATATATTATATTTAATATATTATAATATATTATTTAAAGTATACTTGAAATCAATTTAGTTTGTAAAAAAAAAAAAAATCTGTATTTCTTTTCTGCCAAACAAATATAATTGTTAAATAAAACTGGGAATTTAAAAAAAAGAGCTTCAATGCTATAATAGATCAATATTTTGGGAAATAAAAATGACAAACAGTAGTTCAGATTTATATCTTGAATAAGATTTCAAAACACATAATATATATTTAAGATATAATGTTTGAATGTGACCATCAAATGGAAAAAATAGCCACATTTTTGTCCAAATTTGAGTCCAACTCTTCTCTTATTTATGGGTTTAAGATCATTGAATCCATGCTACAAAATGCTATATCATGCTAGATGATGCTAGATGATGCTACATGAAGCTGCATGATGCTACATGATGCTACATGAAGCTGCATGATGCTACATGATGCTACATAATGCTACATGATAAGTCGACTACTTTAGAGGTAAGTAAGTAAGTAAGTAAGTAGGTAATTTGTATTTATATAGTCTTTTCCAGACCAGGGTCATAAAGCGCTTAAACAATCAAAACAATACTCACTAAAATAAATACAGATGTCAATGATCCATGACATCTTATCGTCATGGTTACCATGTTCCGTAATTCGTACCATTTTCAGCGACAGCGACCATAACAGCCGTGCAAACCTAATATATTTTATTATATATTTTACCATAATAATAAAATTAATAGTAATGATAGTAATAATGCATTTTATTTAACGGCCACTTTCTGAAAAATCAAGGCTTCTGTACAAAGATATGGATTAAAAAAAAACATTAAAATGTCAACGTCAGCAGAAACAGCAGAGATGAAAACAGGATAAAATAATACCGGGATGAAAACTGACAGGAAGACACACATCGACACTTCCTCCTGCGAACAAATGATCTTAAGACATAACCAAACGATCTGCACTTGAACTTGTGTCTCACCTGAAGCCAGAGTCCATCATTTTTTTTCAAATGAATCCCTCATGTTTTTTAAAAAAACAAGCAGGAACAGATCAATCAAACGATTGAAAGCGTCACCGGAGAAAGCACGGCTGGGCGCCGACCAATCCTGGGACGAGTTATTTGGATGAACAATCCGTCAGGCGCTCGGCCATGTTTCTTCTTGAGTCATTAGTTTGGCGACCTGAAGTGTTTCCTCGTCAAGTGTCGCGGCCAATCGTAAATCTCCGCTCACCGGCGGGAGGAAGATAAACCCTCGTTTGGAAATATGGGTAAACAGCAGTTCCCAGGCGTATTATGTCGAGTTGAAAACCCCCTTCCTTTTTTTAAAAAATGAGCCCCCCCCTTGTAACGAAAAGCCTTTGATTCTGAGCTGGTGGGGGGACAAAGTAAATTTACTCCAGTTGTCGATCAATTTGGAGCCGCGGACATTAAAGCGAGAGCCGGGGCCTAATAAGAGCCAGAGAAGGAGAGCGAGGTGTGTCTCGGCTCCAAACTTCCTTGCTAATAGATTTCAGCTTCCTCAGTGTCCCAATTAGCCGCCGCGCTCGCCGGCTTTATGAATCACCACGTGAGCGCCGAGGTCGACGGGCTTTCATCGGGCGCTGAGATTTGTGCGTTTTTTGCCGTCGCGATTTTACGGGCCGAAGACGACGGCGGCGGCGGCGTCCAGATACCGGGACCCCGGGGCCCGAGCATCGCGATGGACACAAAAAAAAAACGGTAAACAAAAAGATAAAACTGTCTGGTTTTAAGAGAAGCTTTTAGCGCTTGCTTTAAAAAGGTGGAGATTACAAAGAAAACAGTGAGTGCACTCTTAACCCTGACCCAGTGTGAGGACAGACCCCGGCTCGAGACTTACCTGTAATAAACCCCGTTACCTTCCACGCCGTAAATCACGAATGCCCCTTCAAAGTATCGCATATCAGCTAATACTACGCCGTTCACTTTTATCTCCGGGTGCTCTCGAGGTGGCACAGCCTTCAAAGTGAGTCTGTCCGCGTTCTGTTTGAGCCACGGGTAATTTATTTACAAAGAAACTGCCGCAGTAAATGACAGCGAAAAGCGGCACAATTTACTGAGAGGTAGTGAAAAGCGGGGCGGTGGGGGGGGGCGGGCGGATCAGCGCCGAGTCAGAGGTCCTGGCTTGGCCTGTGAAAGACTATAAAGGTTTAGTAGAAGCCCACGACCTGTTTATGGCCGGCTGGGACACTGCGGCGTAAAGCGCTTGTGATCGCTGTAGCCGACGTTGGCACTCGTCAGTGAAAAAACGGAGGGGGGAACGCTTCGCTCGCTCGAGGGGTTGAGGCGTCACGGTCGAGCGGCGGCAGTCAGACGACCAAAGTGTCGAAACGACGGGGTTCGAACTTTAATCAAGGTCGTGGCGACATCGCCTGGCGACAAAGTTATTGGTGCTAACCCGGGTTCAACGCTCCGGGAAGGTATTCTTCAAGGCTTCGTTACGAAGGATGCCACGACCAGTGCCTTCAAAGCATCGTTTTGCAACGCCACTTTTCCCGATATGTAACAAAGGATGCCACGACCAGTGCTTTCAGAGCACCGGTTTGAAACACCACTTTTCCCGATAAGTAACAAATGATGCCACGACCAGTGCCTTCAAAGCACAGGTTTGCAACGCAACTTTTACCGATAAGTAATAAATGATGCCACAACCGTTGCTCAAAGCACCGGTTTGCAACGCCACTTTTCCCGATAAGTAACAAATGATGCCACAACCGGTGCCTTCAAAGCACCGGTTTGCAACACCACTTTTACCGATAAGTAACAATTGATGCCACAACCGGTGCCTTCAAAGCACCGGTTTGCAACGCAACTTTTCCCGATAAGTAATAAATGATGCCACAACCGTTGCTCAAAGCACCGGTTTGCAACGCCACTTTTCCCGATAAGTAACAAATGATGCCACAACCGGTGCCTTCAAAGCACCGGTTTGCAACACCACTTTTACCGATAAGTAACAATTGATGCCACAACCGGTGCCTTAAAGCACCGGTTTGCAACACCAATTTTCCCGATAAGTAACAAATAATGCCACGACCAGTCCCTTCAAAGCAACGGTTTGCAACGCGACTTTTACCGATAAGTAACAAATGATGCCACGACCAGTGCCTTCAAAGCACCGGTTTTCAACACCACTTTTCCCGATATCTAACAAATCTAACACATTCTCACAGTAAAGGTTGTTATCCCATTAGGAAAATCTCATCTTGCCAAGACGCTGAAGTACGAAGGACGCTGAAGACCTTGCTTTAGACGGCAGCAAGTTTTTTGATCCAGTATAAGAAAAAAAAATTTTTGGAACATCTTAATAATGATCTTGATTTTAACTACTTCATAGTAAAGAATCGCTTTCCTCTTTATCTTTGGTAAAATCGATTTGAACAATTGCTACGTTAAAGTTTTGTATTTTGAATGCAACGCACATGTGCATTTTTGTGATCTCATTATGAAAAATATCCCGTAACGACGAATACATTCTGTGAGACGCACCTTTATTGAATTTCTATTGCTCGATAAATGACCTGAATTTCAACATGATGGAATCTTGAATAAAAAACATTTTGTTGCTTCCCTCTATAACAGCTACTCAGAAAAGAGTTGGCTCACCTCGTCTTCACCACATCGAGAGGATGCATCAGGCAGATCTCCACAAGTCCTGCGAAGAAAACAGACGTGTAACTTTTCTACGAACACGAAAAAAGGAAGCAACATTGAATACAATACAGTGAGAGATAAAGTGAAAAACATGCAGATCAGGGGTGAAAACTCAGTTTAACTGTTTTGGAAGCCTCTCTGCATTGGACATATATAATCTCTGTTCCTTATCTTATCTTAAACACTCAAAACCTCTTTAAGGGTCACCTAAAATAACGTTAACGTTAATCTACTTTGAGAAAAGCATCTCGTGGACCACATCAAATGAGTTGGTAGGCCGGATTTGGCCCCCGGAGAACTATGATAGAAGAAATTGTTTCGTATTTGTAATAAGATGATTGAGTCACAATGATTACAATGAGTGTCATTTTGCACATATCAAGTGTGACACCAGGAACAGCACCGTAATGCTGCATAATGCTACATGATGCTTCATGATGCTACTTGATGCTACAGGATGCCACATTATGCCAGATTATGCTACATGATGCAACTTGATGCTAAATCATGCTACATAATGCTACATCATGATACATCATGCTGCATTATGCCACATGATGCTACATCATGCCAAATCATGCTACAAGATGCCACATAATGCTACATGATGCTACATAATTCTACATCCTGATACATCATGCCACATGATGCTACATCATGCTACATCATGCCAAATCATGCTACAAGATGCCACATAATGCTACATAATGCTACATAATGCTACATTATGCCACATGATGCTACATCATGCTAAATCATGCTACAAGATGCCACATAATGCTACATGATGCTACATAATTCTACATCCCGATACATCATGCCACATGATGCTACATGATGCTACATCATGCCAAATCATGCTACAAGATGCCACATAATGTTACAAGATGCCACATATCCCCATGATGCTACATGATGCTACATAATGCTGCATCATTATATATGATGCTACATGATGCTACATAATGCTGCATCATATATACAGTATATATGGTACAGTATGCCACATTAGGCCAGATTATGCTACATGATGCTAGATGATGCTATATAAAGCTACATGATTCTAAATCATGCTACATCATATTATATAATGCTACCGGTTTCCTTGATTTTCTGGAACTCCTGGTATGTTATCTGTTTTATCTTGATCTTTAAAAGATATACTTTATTGAATATTGTTTTGATTGTGTAAGCGCTTTGTGACCCTGGTCTGGAAAAGCGTTATACAAATAAAAATTACTTATTTACTTACTTACATGATGATACATCATGATACATAATGCTACATTATGCTACATGATGATACATGATGCCACATAATGCTACATGATGCTACATGATGCTATGTGATGCTGCATAATGCTTAATGATGTTCCATAATTCTACATCATGCTGCATAATGCTACATCATGCAGCATGATGCTACATCATGTTCCATAATTCTATATCATGCTGCATAATGCTACATGTTGTTACATAATGCTACATCATCCTGCATGATGCTACATGATTTTCCATAATTCTACATCATGCTGCATGATGCTACATGATGTTCCATTATTTTACATCATGCTGCATGATGCTACATGATGTTCCATAATTCTACATCATGCTGCATAATGCTACATGATGTTACATAATGCTACATCATGCTGCATGATGCTACATGATGTTCCCTAATTCTACATCATGCTGCATGATGCTACATGATGTTACATAATTCTACATCATGCTGCATAATGCTACATGATGTTCCCTAATTCTACACCATGCTGCATAATGCTACATGATGTTCCCTAATTCTACATCATGCTGCATGATGCTACATGATGTTACATAATTCTACATCATGCTGCATAATGCTACATGATGTTCCCTAATTCTACATCATGCTGCATAATGCTACATGATGTTCCCTAATTCTACATCATGCTGCATGATGCTACATGATGTTACATAATGCTACATCATACTGCATGATGCTACATGATGTTCCCTAATTCTACATCATGCTGCATGATGCTACATAATTCTACATCATGCTGCATAATGCTACATGATGTTCCCTAATTCTACATCATGCTGCATGATGCTACATGATGTTACATAATGCTACATCATACTGCATGATGCTACATGATGTTACATAATTCTACATCATGCTGCATAATGCTACATGATGTTCCCTAATTCTACATCATGCTGCATGATGCTACATGATGTTACATAATTCTAAATCATGCTGCATAATGCTACATGATGTTCCCTAATTCTACATCATGCTGCATAATGCTACATGATGTTCCCTAATTCTACATCATGCTGCATGATGCTACATGATGTTACATAATTCTACATCATGCTGCATAATGCTACATGATGTTCCCTAATTCTACATCATGCTGCATAATGCTACATGATGTTCCCTAATTCTACATCATGCTGCATAATGCTACATGATGTTCCCTAATTCTACATCATACTGCATGATGCTACATGATGTTCCCTAATTCTACATCATGCTGCATGATGCTACATGATGTTCCCTAATTCTACATCATGCTGCATGATGCTACATGACGCTACATGCTGCATCGAGTACTTTAGAGGTAGAAGTCAATGGTCCATGACATCTTGTCGTCATGGTCACCATGTTCTGTAATCCGCTCCATTTTCAGCGACAGCGACCATAACAGCCGTGCAAACCTAATATACCATCATGTGTCAGTGCGGAGCGCTGAGGTTTCACGCACTAACTATGATCATCTGTGTGGAAAAAAAATGCAGCCGCTTTTAACTCGTCTTTATTTTTATGAATCGAAACTCTCCATGAATTCTCTGGATGTGTGTGTGTGCACATTCCACAGCTGCTCGGCAACACACACTCGTTCCAATTTGCTCAACTACACATTTTTTCTATAAAAGAGTGTCTTCTGGGCTTTTTCCAGGACGTCAAACACCACAGAACGATGACCTTTCGTACGGCTTTGAATCCATCGACATGTTGCTGAAACAGGAACAATGAGTATCAATTTCACAGAAATGCCTCGTTAACACTTCGGAAGACGACGTTTTGGACACATAGAGTCTCTTCGGGTCATGAGACGAACACCAAACTTTAAATTTATACATTCATAAGATGATTCTCTCTTAAGCGACAACTATTTTTACTCATTCACATACCGATGGGAGTAGGCTGCGACGCAGCGCGCTGTAAGGAGCAATCAGATGTTAGGCCTCTATGCTCGGAGACACAAGTGTGCAATCTTATCAAGAGCTGGGATTAAGTCAACAATTTAACCGTCTTATGTTTAATTTAAGTGATTCACCCTCATGTCGACTAAGAGTAATATGTTCGTTTTTAGAGTTGTAGACAAAAATGTTTGTTCATTTTAATGTAGCAACTGGAACGCTCAGTTGTATTCGTCCAAAAAGACACTTAAAAACACTTTAATAAGTATATATTTGAAGTTTGTTTGTAAAGTCTTTCAGCTCCCGCCTGAAGTCTTTCCTCATTGAAACACTTGGTAAGTGCAGGATTTAGGCAGCTAGCATAGCAGCTTCCGCTACAAACAAGCTTAAAATTTTGACTAATTTCATTTTTTTTTTAAACAATTCTTCATGTCGAGGCTTCAATCCAAGATGGACGTTACAGACGAGCAGTATGGAGGTATTTGGATGTTTTTAAGTTTGTCATTTTGGACGAAGATGAAGCTAGCCTAGCAGCTAGCTTAGCAACATGAGTTAAAATCTAGCTTAAAATAAGGACTTATTTCATTCTTTTTTTAAACAATTCTTCATGTCGAGGCTTCAATCCAAAATGGACGTTACAGACGAGCAGTTTGGAGGTATTTGGATGTTTTTAAGTGTGTCTTTTTGGACAAAGATGAAGCTAGCCTAGCAGCTAGCCTAGCAAGATACGCTGAAATCAATCTTAAAATAGATGCTTGTTACATTCTTTCAGATCAATTCCTCAAGTCGAGGCTTCAATACAAGATGGACGTTACAGACGAGCAGTTTAAAATATTTGGATGTTTTAAGTGTCTTTTTTGGTACGAAGATAAGGACGAAGACAACTGAGCTCCAGTCGCTACATTTAAATGAACAAACATTTTAGTCTATTACTCTAAAAAGAAACAGATTACTTTGAAAATAATCCCAACCCTTAGTTGACACAAGAGTGAGTATAAAACAAGTGTATGTTTAAATAAACTATCACTTTAACTTCATTACAGGTCCACAGACATTTGAAAAAACTTTATTAATATCCACATTAACAGAGCGACGAGGCGCATCTGTAGTCCTCGCTCCACGCTCGGGCCTCATCGTAAAAAAAACGAGGATTACAGGAACTCTCAAGAATGCAGGTTTTCCTCAAAATGCTTCATTAACTTTGAAAGTTAGCGTTAGTTAACGCTCTTGATTAATTAGGCGGCGCGTCCCGCTGCGAGATGCTCGCGCCGTGATCGCTTCAGCATGTGGATGCCGGGGATTATGGGATGTCACGTAGGCCAGTTGCAGAGGGAAAGTCTTCAGATGTGCCTCAAGATGGCCGTTGTAGGAGGATTAAGCGATGACAAGCCTGAATGCAAAACTCGATGCGTGTTGACTTTAGCACCCGTCTAACGCCCATGTGGACGAGACGCCTTGAAAACATCTGATGGCAGACGAGCGAGAACAGCCTTCGGGGCTTTTGACAGGAAGATAAATAAGCGAAAGTGAAGAAGCATAATCCGGCGTTGACCTTCGCATGACATCGTATATAAAAAAAATAAAAAAAGCTTAGCAACAATAATAGTCTATTGAAGTGGATGAAGGCGTTGATTAGAAGTGTTTGGATTTGAAAGAGATGGTGAAGTGAAAAGAAAATGCAGCGTAATGAGGGAGAAAACTGCTGTGTCATGATGAAATAAAGAGGTCAGAAGAGGGTGTTGTCTTCTGATGACAGAAACACAATAGTTCTGTCACGAAACTCCTTGAGATATGTAACAAGACCTATTTAAAAAACAAAACACTATTAAAATGTGGATTTTAAATAGAAATAGTTATGTACTTAATTATTACATTTGAATTGATTACCGCCGATATTAAAAAAAATTACTTTCTATGAAATATAATTTATTATTTCACATTATATAACATATTTATATATCTATTTATTATTTGACATTATATAGCCTTTTTATATATTTATCCATTTTTTGACATTATAAAGCAAAGTATGCATTAGCAGTATGGAGGTATTTGGATGTTTTCTTTTTTGGACGATGATGAAGCTAGCTTAGCAGTTAGCTTAGCAACATCCACTAAAAACAAACTTATAATAGAGACTTGTTTTATTTTTTCAGATCAATTCTTCTCCTGTCGAAACTTCAATCCAAGATGGACGTTACAGACGAGCAATATGGAGGTATGTGAATGTTTTTAAGTTTGTCTTTTTGGACGAAGATGAAGCTGGCCTAGCAACTGGCCTAGCCACATATGCTAAAAACAACCTTAAAATAGATGCTTGTTATATTTTTTCAGATGAATTCCTAATGCAGAGGCTTCAATCAAAGATGGACGTTATAGACGAGCAGTATGGAGGTATTTGGATGTTTTTAAGTGTCTTTTTGGACGGAGATTAAGCTAGCCTAGCAGCTAGCCTAGCCACATATGCTAAAAACAAACTTAAAAAAGGTGTGTTGTTACACTTTTTCTGAACAATTCCTTTGCACCACAGACTGGTTTCATGTCACTAGTATTTACAGGGACTTACTTTTGGATTAAAAACAGCAAAAAATAAAATGGAAATACAACTTCATATAACGATGACTCAGCAGGAGTTTCTCTACAGGAAGCAATTTGTGTTTTACAAACTTTTCCGATATTATTTTTGACCAAAACAAACATCTTGATTTGTCAAGAGTGACAGGCTGATGCTACTTTAGAGAAATCTTTTCAAAATGAAGCCTTTTCAGCGCGGCCGAGCACCAGTTGTGAGGGACGACTGGCTTTAAGGCATTTTGGCAATGACTAAGTAGATCATTTAACATTTAATTTGGAAGCAACAGAAAAGCCTGGTGGCCTTTGAATATTTTAAATATATTGCTAAAAAAAAAAGAAAAAAGAAATGTGAGCAAAAAACAAGCAAGTTATTTAGATAAATAAAGCAAACCTATCCATCTATAAGATCTATAATAAAGACCAATTCAAACATATAACCATATAAAAAAAATGACAAAACTGTACATTTATTATCTTGTTTTAAAATTAATTCAAATCCAATCCCAAGATAAAACTTGAAAAAAAATGTAAATAAAGTTATATTTAAAAAAAAGTCACTAATAAAATATATTTTATGAAAATATCACATATTTAAATTGTAAATCGTTAAAAAAAGAAGATATAAAAATACATTTCAGAACAGTAATAAATGTAAACAACAGCTTCATTGTGTCTTTCACATCAAACAGTAAAATAAATATACATTAATGTACTGATGAAGTTTGTTAGCCGTTAGCTTGGTGTCACCAGAGAGGAACGTAGCTTCGCCGGTCGTGCTGTTGACACTGGGCTGCATTGGTGAGTGACGAACGTCCAGATTCCATTGTTTTCAGGAGCTTTTTGTTGACGTTTCTCAATGATGGCGATCATTCATCGTCTCGCTGACACGCTCGCGCAGGCTGGTGACAAAAGCAGCGTCTGCACCTGAACCATTAGCACGACTACCGCGTTCACTCGGTGACAACCATTGTTGACGCTGAGAAAGACGTTTAAAAGTCGACGCCTCGACCATCGAGAATCTGCTTCTACTCTAACCAGGAAATAAACATATATGGTAAATTAAATCAGGTTTTGTTGTAAAATATCTATCTATCTATCTATCTAGAAGTAATTTAAGTAAGTAATTTAAATTTATAGAGCGCTATCTCTCTGTCTCTTTATAAGATCTCATTTCCTGATTTTGACGATTAATACACGTTTGATTTTTTTTTAATGTTTTAAAGAAGGTGTGGTAAGCAAGCTGCTTTTTTTTTTTTAAATCTAAAAGTCCAGCTCAGTTCAGAATATTACCTGAAAACTTTTACTCATAGAGGAAGATGTACTTGAAACTTAAAATGTCCCTAAATATTATTAAGTTGAGTGGACGGGTCACGAAAAAATATGATCATCCTTCAACGACACGAGGGAGTAAGAAATTATTTTTTAAAGGTGGGGTAGATCTTCCTCAAAACTCTTTGAGCAAGTTGCTTTTTTTTAATTAAAAGTTCATCACTGTTCAGAATATTACCCGAAAACGCGGCAAGTGGCTCTAACTTTTACTCAAAGAGGAAGGCGAGAAAAAATTAATTGACATTTTTAATTGCAATTTAATTTTTTCATTGAAAATGTCGCGAAGAATTGTACAGTTGAGACGAAAGGTCACAAAAGGTAAACTACATTTTGAGCGTCTGATCAAACGACGGTACCTTGACGACTCAATATAGTAATAAATTCAACAGCAGCCGGTGCCAACTTTTACTCAGAGAAAGATTTTGAGTATAATATATCTCATTACTTTAAAATTACCTTGAAAACGTTGCGAAAATAGGGTATAGTTGAGTCGAAAAAAGGTCATTTTTGAGCCTCTGACATAAACGACTCATGATAGTAATAATTTCAACTTTTAAACTTGACTGAAGCCAAGAAAAAAGAGTGAGACAGTTGTTGAGAAAACAGAGATACCGTGAGATGGCAGAAGATTATGTCACTGCGAGAGTTTGTTATTCGTTCGAGGTGTCAAGTGAAATAATGATCCAATGCTCGAAAAATGCCGCGTCATCCTCAGCAGCAGCTACAACACAGATGTCTGATCAGGGGGTTGGTAGCACGAATCCCGGGGTTATCTGATGACCTGTCGTCCCCGGCGTGCAGATCGTACATCACGCAAAGATGAGATGATTATCTCAGTTGGTTTTGGCTCGGGAATGCACGCCGTTGTTGCTCCCACGCAGAAAGTGAGAAACGGCAACAATAGCGGCGGCCCAGGGAGCGATTGCTCAACGGGTGCAGGTGCCATCCATCACGCGCAGACACTCGCTGTAATTCCCAGCAGCCACTGGGAGGTCAGCGCCGAAAAGGAAGCCCGGCGAGTCCTTAAGGAGACGTTCGGTGGTTTCACACGCTTACTTGACCCGGTAGACGACGTTCAATGGCGGCGTAATGAGGACCTGGGTAGGTCTACGGGGCCATAAATCTCAAGTCGTTAAATCGGGTAACAAAGCACAATGTGATTAAAAAGGTGCAGCACAATACGCAGCAAAGCAGGAAAATGACAAGTTCTTGTGAAAGTGTGGGAAACTCCGCCGCCAGCTCCTCCTGACTGAACCTGCAGGTTATACCTTGCACCCTCTCGTCCTCCATTAATACTTTTCAAAACACATCCCGACAGGAATGCTAAACAAACCCGTGTGAGCCGCTGCTCGCCCTCAATTTGTCATCTGACAAAAGCCGTCGCGATATCCATCAGCGGTCGGAGGGCGGGCGCCGATTCAACGCCTCCGATTAATCTCCGCCTTGGCGCGAACGGGAGAAGAATGAGGGAAAGATTTGTCGTGGTGATAAATTCCGGCCGAGCATTAACCGAGATTAAACAAGAGTTCAAAGACTGAATGCGTGGATGAAAAACTCCACCACGAGAAAGAATACCTGGATTTGAGGCGTGTTTATCTATTGTTGGGACGGACACCTCTAGTCAATCATTTTTTGACGCCGTATTCTTGAGCCTATCCCAGCTACATAGGGCAAGAGGCAGGTGACAACCTGGATCATTTATTTAATAATTTCCTGTTCCGCTTAATCCCTTATGGGGTTCGCAGTGGTGGGGGGCTCGAGCCTATCCCAGCTTCTTTGGGCTAGAAGTGGGGGGACAACCATTCACACACACACATTCATACCTATGGACAATTTCCTCGAAGTTCCTTTTGTCACTGAGATCTCTGTATTTTTTGGGACTGTGGGAGGAAACTGGAGTACCCGGAGTAAACCAAGCAACAAGGGGGGAGACATACAAACTGGAAGCGAACCGGCAACTAGATATTTTCCTACCTACCTACCTAGACATCTATCTACTTTCTTACCTACCTACCTAGACACCTACCTACCTTCTTGCCTACCTACCTACCTACCTAGACGTCGACCTACCTACCTAGATACTTGCCTACCTACCTACCTAGACATCTACCTACCTACCTAGATACTTACCTACCTACCTACCTAGACATCTACCTACTTACCTAGATGCTTACCTACCTACCTACCTAGACATCTACCTACTTACCTAGATGCTTACCTACCTACCTACCTAGACACCTACCTACCTGTGAGGCGATGGCTCTAACCACTGGGCCACTGTGCGCCCACCCTTGATATTTAGCATTTTCCCCCGATGACAACCACGACACCAAGAGACCTAAACAACTCTTTATATTCTCTAACCAGACGACACTCGAAGTGGGTTATGAATGTTTTGTTAGACGTCAATTGACACCTTTGTCGTTCCCTTTCTACAGCTGGAGACTATTCTAGTTACTTTGGGCGAGAGGCAAGGGACACCCTGGACAGGTCCCCAATCTGATGCAGACATAGAGTACCTGGAGTAAACCCATTCAAATTATTGGACTCCACAAAGAAGGTTCAAAGGTTGCCGTAAATTGGAATGGAACCAACAACCTTCCAGGCCACCGGGGGCGACACCTTCTCCGACTCCTTTTCTTTTTTAAAACATATAAATTCCAAAACTAAATTTGCTTGAATCCAAGTTTGACTTGACATTTCTTACATGTTTTACTCTCCAACAGATGAGAGAACACACAACCTTCGCATCAACCTCTGTGTGCGTTTAATAAAAACAGATAAAAATAACAATAGGAGGGAAGAATAAAGTGTGCGACTGTAATACCACTTTTGGTGCCATAATTGTTATGAACGCACACAGCTGCCTCATCGGTGCCAATTGAATCACATTAAAATTGAAAAGGATTATAAAACATTTTCACGAGTGAGGGAAACGAACACATTCACTCTCCACATGAGGCGAAGAGAGAGGGACATTAAATGGCAGTTAAGAAGAACAGAGAATAAATTTCATCCGCATGCGGTTGGAACTCTCGATTAACGCCCGGTCGGGTCATTCATTTGCAGCAAATTAAAACCTTTAGGTTGAGAAGTGGACGAGCAGAAATGTAATTGTTGGCTGTGAACATCTGGAAAAACAAGGAGCAGCCGGGGAGAGATCGAGGCGGGAGAGAAAGCTATTAATCACAAATACCACCAATAGGACTTCCTGTCCCGGGAGTGCACTAGTGACCAGCTAGAATCCCCCAGGCTCTAATTCTGCACTTGAAAAAGCTCAAAGGGTGCTTAGACAAACAATCGGGGCCCATCTCCAGTGACAGACAGAGCCTTGTAAACCGGCGCTCCCCACAGGACGAGTAATTAAGACGACATACCGCAGAGCTACCGCTGCTGTTAGCACCTCGGAGGCCTCCGACAACTTTACTCTGGTCCACATTCAGCACGTTTGAGTCGAGTCAATGGAAGTTCAGCTTCAGACGCTCAGGCTAGCCGGAATATTTTAGCGGCACCATTGACTGTTTTGCTAATAATACTTAATACTTTAAGAAGGTTGACACATTCCAGTGCAATAAAGTTAGCTAGATATTGTATAGTTGAGCCAAAAAAAGGTCATTTTTGAACCTCTGATTAACCTTTTTTTAAACGAAAGTGGACATTTTTTTTAAAATTATAAGGTTCAAACACTGCAGGCTTGGCCAACTTTAACTCAGAGAGGTGGGATAAAGATGTTTATCCATCTATATCTTTCTGTCTATGAGGGGTTTGAATCGACTAAAATCAGGCAATACGATACGTATCAAGGTACAGGGGCAACACATTGCAATATACTGCAATGCTGTGGTAGCAAGGATATATTTGTAGTATTGTCGAGAATTGACTCTGGTGTTGCAGAATTTACAGACCACATGACTCTTGACGTTGTAACTGCTTTCATTTGTTTTCAAACCAAAATATGTCCAAACATCAGCTTTAAGAGCTGCTGG
Source organism: Callionymus lyra (assembly GCF_982586985.1). Classification (NCBI taxonomy): domain Eukaryota; kingdom Metazoa; phylum Chordata; class Actinopteri; order Syngnathiformes; family Callionymidae; genus Callionymus; species Callionymus lyra. The sequence goes on along the minus strand of NC_141835.1, from coordinate 12,988,662 downwards.
AGTCACTGCATCCTCTCGTCCTCAGTCATCACTAGGATTTCAATGTTCTTTTAAATGCGAGGAACGTAATAACTGCCTGCCTACCTACCTAGATACTTACCTATCTACCTACCTACCTACATAGATACTTTCCTACCTACCTACCGACCTACCTAGACATCTACCAACCTCCCTAGTTACTTTCCTAACTACCTAGACATCTACCTCCCTCCCTAAATACTTTCCTACCTATCTAGACATCTGCCTACCTTCCTATATACTTGCCTACTTACCTAGTCATCTACTTACCTCCCTAGATACTTTCCTATCTACCTAGACATCTACCTACCTTCTTACCAGAAAGCTAGCATGCTAATTGTGTGTTATGGTCATAGGACGTGGGCACAACTTGAAGTACAAAATAATACGATCGTCCATAATGAAAGACAAGCCTGTTTTTATGATAGGACGTGAAGATTCAAGACAATTCGAAGAGAATTTACTTAATTTCCAGCTTAAACTAAATACATGTAATGAAATCTCGAAATGGGCAACAACAACATTTCAAGTGTACTATGAATTCATCAATCCAATGCATTTGTATGGACTTCAAGAACTAACAATGATTTATAAAATCAACTCCCTTGACACAACTATCAGAACACCTGTGAAAAGGGATTTCGCTATATTAGGAAATGAGGGTTCCAATGAAAGTAGATGACGGGTCTGTTGTTTTTCTAAAGTAAACCTACCGTGAAAACAGATAACAAAACATACCGAGCATTTTGTACTGAAGCTGTTTGGCATGCTTGTACACAGTGAACACCTGTAGCGTGTTTTTTTACGTGCACACGCCCAAAAAAACACTCGGCTAAGTCGATGAGTAATTAAAGATTGACTCGGTAATCCGACAAAAAAAACACAATCATAATGTTTGAAGATAAATTGCTCAAATGCTACGCTAGGTATGAGCTACGAGGGTTAGCAGCTTTAATTGAAAAAAATATTCTTTAAAATATTGAAATAGATTCTTCCTAACATAGATTATATAGTTTTGTGTACACGATTACAATTTTCAAGAATGAGACTAGAGTGTAAACATGCTACGTTAGCATTACCTCCACCAAGAATAACAACAAATTTAAGAATAAATTATATATTTGTAGGTTTGTGCATCTGTTACAAAACATAAAATCCAAGAGAACTCGTTTTGTATCGCTTATATTTGATAAATGTCAATTTAATTTATATAATTTAGATGGATTGATCACCCGTCACGGGTTCGCCTTTAGCCGTTAGCCTCGGGCGGCTAGGATAGTTTGTTGAATTAGTAAATGATGAAATGATTTCCTGTTATACTTGTTGATAAATGAAGACACACATTAACAAGCCAGACTATTGTTACTTCCTATTTACTGTATTGTTATCAAATAATAAACGAGTTTTCGCAGTTAATAGTTCGTAGCAATGGATATTGTTTCTCAATTGTTGCCTCCGGCTCTGAGAGACAGCTGGGGCCAAGTCCCTGTCTGTCAAACTGGTGATGAACTCATACACAGAATGTGTGTGTGTGTGTGTGTGTGTGTGTGTGTGTGTGTGGCCAGTGCTGACGAGCTAATGACACGTTCGTGACGGATTGCCTCCATCCCCCCCTCCATTACTGTCACCGTCTTCTTCACACCTGAGGTCACATTTCTTTACACCATCGTCGGATGCAAATGGCGGCGAGCAGACGGAAGTGGGCGCCGGCGGGAGAAAGGAGGACAAAAAAGGGATGCAAAACCTGGTGTAACTGATGTCTAAGAGGAAGTCTTTCGTCAGGAATGGCTTTTTAAACAAATGCTCTCCAACTCCTGCAGGACACCTGTTAGCTCTGAGCAAACCTGCGGTGGATGGAGGGGACGGAGTGAAAGTATCAAGAGGGATTTGTAGCTATTAAACCACAGAGAGGACCAGGAAGTGGTGTCAGAGGGCCCGGGTTCTGGTCCCGTTACCAGGGGGCCTCACAGAAGGTATATGACTTTCATCATACGGATTATTAGAAGGTTCTTTATAGTGGAAAAACAACCAAATCCTCTCTTACATTTGTCATCACCCGAAAAATTAATAGACATAAAGAAATTCCTAGAAAAAATGAGTGAGAACCAACGTCTGTAAAGTCTAGTCTTTAAAAGTGTGAAAGATTTTCTAATGGCGGTTTATTATAATTGTATATTTTCTCTTGAATGCAGGGACAGAAAGTGCAGTAAAAGATTCAAGATAAAAGCGTCTTTATTGTCCTTTAGAATTTAATAAATTAAACAAAAAAAAACAACATATTACGAAAATATATGATATGATAATATGAATTTAAGTGTTTTTACAGTTGAATTTTAAATAAAACAGTTAAAAAAAATTAATAAACCACTTAAATTGCAATTATATTTAGATTTGAATGATTTTAAAGTTTTTAAAACAGATAAAAAAAAGTAAATTAATCAATAAAATGAAGTCAATAAAGACGTCTAGCTGTTATTGTTAAAAGTAAATATGTGGAATATTGAGTAATTTTTGCATGAAAAACGAGATAAAGACCATGTGAAAATAATAATAAAATATAATAATGCCACTCTTGTGATGCCAAAGATCATTTAATTTAGTAACTCATATTTTTCTTTATAGTACTTTTAAAACCAATGAGACTCTACGAGAACAGAGTGGAAATAAATGTAAGTAAATTCAATAACAAAAATATAATTTAACCAAGGAATTGCAGAAACAAGGATATATTTCTCTTATTTATTTTTGTTTATCAATAACATATATGTATTCATTTATTAATCATTAACCGTTTTAGACACTATTTATTTAAAATGGTTTCCTCATTTACTGATGTTTTCCCTCATATATTGGTAGTTGTGATGTGAAAGTGTGTGAGCGTCTCCAAGATAAGTCTCTCACAACACACTTCAAGATAGGATCAGCCTCGAGCCTCCACCTGCTGCAACAAACCTCATCATCACATGTCATTACTGTCACCTAGTGGACGAAGGGAGACGAGGATACTTTCAACACTTGTGCTGATGAAAAGCACATGTATGGGAGGCAGGTTTAAAAATGGCCGTCGTCCTCGGCTTCTGCTCGATGACACAGAAAACGGCTTACCTGAGTCCATAAAAGCTGATAAAAGAGCCAATAATGGGGAGAGAGCAGCAGTAATGTTGTTTAGTGAGGCAGTAAAGGCTTTCATTAGTCGTTAACACCCGGCGTGGATGGGGACGGGTTGACCGCTGCGCTAACTTATGTTGACACGACTAAGATGAGATCTCCTCGGTACTAAAGTGACGGCTATGGCGACTCAACTGTTGGCTGTCAACGGTATCTTTAAAAAATGTAGCATAAATATATTTAGCTAGCAACAAATCAGGGAGGTAGGTAGGTGGGTGGGTGGGTAGGTGGGTAGGTGGGTCGGTGGATAGGTAGGTAGGTGGGTCGGTGGGTGGGTAGGTAGATAGATAGGTAGTTAGGTAGGTGGGTGGGTAGGTAAGTAGTTAGGTAGGTGGGTGGGTAGGTAGGTAGGTAGGTAGGTGGGTGGGTTGGTGGGTAGGTAGGTACGTGGGTAGGTAGGTGGGTAGATGTCTAGGTAAGTAGGTAGGTATGTAGGTGGGTGGGTTGGTGGGTAGGTAGGTACGTGGGTAGGTAGGTGGGTAGATGTCTAGGTAATTAGTTAGGTAGGTAGGTAGGTGGGTAGGTAGGTAGGTGGGTAGGTAAGTAGGTAGGTAGGTGGGTAGTTGGGTGGGTAGGTAGGTGGGTTGGTAGGTAGGTAGGTAGGTAGGTAGGTAGGTAGGTAGGTAGGTAGGTAGGTAGGTAGGTAGGTAGGTAGGTGTGTAGGTAGGTAGGTAGGTGTGTAGGTAGGTAGGTCGGAAGGGAGGTAGGTGGGTAGGTAGGTAGGTAGGTGGGTAGTTGGGTAGGTAGGTAGGTGGGTAGTTGGGTGGGTAGGTAGGTGGGTTGGTAGGTAGGTAGGTAACTTTGCACAAGGCACTGTAGGTAGGTAGGTAGGTAGGTAGGTGGGTAGGTAGGTAGGTAGGTAGGTGGGTAGATTGGGTGGGCAGGTAGGTAGGTAGATGGGTAGGTGGGTGGTTAGGTATTCTGTACTGAACACAATTCCTATTTTGTGTTTTCTGGCAATAAAAGTTTCTGATTCTCTAAAGTTAATCCTTTACCATCAGCGTCAGCATCGATTGACTCATAGATAGTATATTGAACTTTTTCTTTACTTCTTTTCACCACAAATACAGTAGAAGCAGCAGCTCTGGCTGGACCGACAGTGACAAGAAGTCGTCTTTTCCACACTCGCAGTCGAGATCACAGCTTGTCATGCAACACAACCGCAATCCTGCCCCGAAATAACCCACCGCAGCTCACAAATCAAGCGGGACCGGCATTTGATCCGCGACCAGAGAACGTTCCTCGCTGGACGTCAAACGGTGCAGGCAACAATAAACAGCGTTTCTGAGAAGCGATTCTATCTTCGAGTCCACAAATGTTCTACGCTCGACGGAGCAAGTGAGCGATCTTTGAGGGTGGTCCGGCTTGAGCGGGAGATATAGTCCGGGCTGCAGTGGCAGACGGAGCTGCAGTAGCGAGAAATACCCACATGCCACTTGTGCATAAGCCAAGAGAGTTAAAGACAGGAAGCCATTACCAAAGTGTAAATGCACTCAGCCATCACAGTCCAAATATGTTCCAGTGTTTTCAAGAAGGGTTGTGTCCCGCATAGAGAGACCCCTTTGTCCCCTTTTTGGGCTGAAATAAAAGATCCAAGGACGAGTTAAGTCCAGACAAAAGCTGAGCGGATTCACACATAATGCCGGCGAGCTCGCTTTCCAAGCGTTGCGTAACCTCAGCTCCAGATGCAGCCGGTGGTTGGAGGCTGATGAGAAGCGCCTGATTGTGTTACACATGGCAGCAGTTGGACGCAATAATTATGAAATCAAAAGCTTTGTGTTTCGTCTACGACTTATCAGCGCCGTTTGTATGGGGGTAATTCGTTTGTCGCGGGGGAGCGAGGATCACACGGAGCGAGGTGGCGTCTTTGAAAGAGCTCTACTTAGCTTTATGCAACCTTCGTCAACTCTTATTTGAATATTTCAACATAATACAGAAAATAAAATCCAACCAAAGTAATGCAGTAAGTATAATCAAGCCGCTATTTGATGAATCTGAAAAAACATGTCCCTAGTGGCATTTTGCCAAAAATTACTGCTTTTTTTTTTAGATCCAAACACAATCTAATCAAAACAAATTAACTTAAAAGTAGAACAACACGCATTCATAACTTAAATGTATTTATATTTTAATGCAGCTAAGCCAGATAATTGGTACAGTTAGCAACATGCTACGCTAACAGGAGCACAGACTCACATCTGATACTTCGCAAATATATTTTCAAAATGAGATGGTGATAATAATTAAACTAATAAACATATGAGAATGCTGTCACAGTTGAAATGAAAGAGCATAGAATAAAAAACTTGCACTTAATGACTTTGCAGTATTTTATATCAGTTTGCATTCAAACACAATGGAGAAATGGACTTAATCTCATAAAAGAAAAAATTATGGCACTTTCCACTTCAATTCAAAGTGAGGGTTTCAGTCGACAAGTAGCTTTTACTTCGCATTTAAAAATAATTTACTTTTTTTTTTTTTTACTAAGTTAAGCCAGAGAAAGTTAATTTGTACAGCTATACTACCATGCTACGCTAACATTAGCATGAATTGCACCTGACACATGAAAAATATATTTTTCAAAAAGAGATGGTGATAATAATAATACTAATGAAAAATATAAGAATGCTTTTACATTTGTAATAGAATAGGATAGAATATATAGTAATAATATATAGTATTTTATATCAGTTAAAAATTGCTTTTTTGGGGAGAACATCCAAGTCGACAAACTGCTCTTTGACACGAAAACAGGATTTGTTTGAGTTTTAACATAGTTTAGCCGGAGAATATATATGAAATGCTATGCTAACAGTAGCATGTGTCACGTCTGACACCTGATAAAGATACTTTCTAGAAGATACTGGATTATAATAACGTAAATAAATAACTACATTCAATTGGCACATGGGAAAATGTCATAACGTCCCTTAAAATTAAGGATTTTACTCGACTTTTTTTACATGTACACATGATTTATTTGTTTTCATGCCGCTAAGTCATGGCTACATTAGTACAGCTAACTAGCATTCTACGCTAACAGGAGACTGTGTTTCTTCTGACACTTAATAAAGACATTTTCAAGAAGAGATGGTGATAATAATATTGAGAATAAATAACTATATTTATCTAGTATCCGTCAGAATGTTTTAAATTATAACTTAAGATAAAGTTACACGCGTAGACATGAGCAGATACAAGTATACAATAGTGAACTAGCATCGGTGCAAGATAGTAAAGTATCTTAAAGTATTAAGAGTAGAAAATACTCGGATAAAGTGATGGAACTTTGGTGATACTATTTTATAGTTTAATATTTATGCGATTCATTTGGCTTCTGTCCCAGCTACACAGGGATAGAGGTGGATTTCAACGTGACATAAACATAGCGGCGAAAATAAAAAGTCCACAAACAAAGAGTTGCTTTAAGATAGCGTTGAACCCGCAACCCCGGTAGACGAGGAGCAGATCTATTTGGACGGAGCCGACATACGTCTTGACTTGTTAACGCGATCACATGTCACGTGACGTCACCGCGATGAGCTGCTCCAGTGGCGCTGAATGATGTTCGGAGACGGTTGAGCAAACATTCTTTGTGCTCGCGAGTCTCCAATTCATTGTCAGTGGAGTAGATCCACGCTCGGAGTGGCATCCGATTATAGGTTTTCCTTCTCCAGTTACCGGACCGTGGTCGGCGGCGTCCGTGCAAACACGCGTCGTGGGTTTTCGATATCGAAAAAAAGGTTGAAACGACTGGGGAGGAAATTCCTGCCGTTACATGTGTTGGAGTTAAATTCAGCGACACGCAGGAGAAATAGTTCCATCATCCTGTAATGGGGGGGAGGTCAAGATCCGCGTGTTGGAGCGACTCCAAATGAACCGTGCACAGTTCTGGTGGTCGCTTTCATCCTGTCATTTGTCAGCGAGGCTAAAATTACACCCGACGGACGGGGCGGAGGAAAATATGAATGAGGGAACCGAGGGAGTTGGACTCGCATGATGGGATGAAAATGACGACGTTCAAAGGACATGTCGTTAAATTTCAGTGGAAATCTCTCTGTGTTTATATCGAAAGTCTTTATTTTCATTCGGGGTTTATAAAGGTCCGTGAAAAGAACAAGCCTTGGCCGGAGCGCTGTGTGGGGGCCGCTTTCTCCAGCTCTCCGGGGCAGATCCCGACACGTCCTAAAAAGGATCAGTCAGTTTGCTTACGTTCAGCCATCGCTGAGGCCGGTTTCGGTGGAAAACGCTGGCCCAGAAGAGACGCTGCGGTACTTTTTCTGGAGAAGCTATTTTTTTTTTTGTTGCTATGACAGATGCTGACGCTGAACTTTTGACACCGACTTGACCAGTTTATGTTCAACATGTGTGTCTGTGTTACTGTCTGTGTGTGTGTGTGTGTGTGTGTGTGTGTGTGTGTGTGTGTGTGTGTGTGTGTGTGTGTGTGTGTGTGTGTGTGTGTGTGTGTGTGTGATGAGGCCGCGGAGACGACTTTGGGAGCAGCATCTGAAGCTATCTGGGAGGTTGGTCGTAATGACCCACGGGGGACAGATTAGGTTCTTGTCCATCAGGAAGAGTCTGATTTACAGCCGTGTTGACCAGCCAGTTTGCCCTCCAACCCAAAACAAACACAGACGCTCACCGAGAAAAAACACCGGCGCTCCTGTGCGGCGGGGTCATCATGGAGGCTATTAGTCGAGCTATCGAAGAGATTTGTTTCAACTTTCTTCACACTTTTGATTAGCGTAAGAGCTAACATGCTAACAAGCTAGCTATATGTACTAGATAACATAAAGCATAAAATAAATATTTATTTTTGAGTGTAAGCATTGTTTTAATCATTAGCCTGTTTAAAATGCTACCTATTAACTGACGAAAATAGGAATTTATGACATATTTCTGTTCGTTTTTCAATGTGCTGTCATTACTGACAATTAGGAAAATACAAGTCACAGCTTTCTCATAATACTTACCCCTTTGTTTTATCCCAATGTCAAGGTGAACAACCACCTAGAAATACATGTGCCGTGGCGGAGGTCACCTTGACCCCGAGACGACACAAGGGATACCACAAACACATTTGTTTTCGTGCCACAGGGTCACCTTGACCCAAAGATAACCCAAGGGTTAAACACTAAAGCTATCCTAGCATTAGCCAAGCATTGATTATGAAACTATAGTAGAGACTCAAAGTAAATAAGTCCCTCATTTTATCACCAAAGATAAGAGTCATTAAGCTAATGGAACATGCTACAAACGCTAACTATATTGTAGCTACTTTTGAGGCAAAGAACTTCAACCATAGGAAGTGGCAGACTTTTATGTTGAGATGACATCAATACGCTGATGCAACGCTCCCAGAAGAGAGATGACAAAAAGGCCAAAATAATAAACCTGGTTAGCATCAAGCTAGCTATCAACCGTCCGCTGAACCACCTAGAGCTTTAGAGCTACAAACAAAGGTAAAAATATAAACTCTTGACATATTTCTATTAGTTTTTCAATGAGCTGTTATTACTGAACATTAGAAAAATAAAAGCTACAACTTTCTAACAATACTTAAGCGCTAAAGAGTAGAGACGCAAAGTAACACCATTGGCTACTTTTTAAGATATTGGTTGTGAAATTCAACTGTAAGAAATTGCATATGTTGAAATGACCTAATTTTGCCTGCTTAACGCTGTAAGTAGATAGATGATAAAAATCGCAAAAGAATGAACCTGTACAGCGTTAAGCTAGCTATCTACTGACCAATGAACCACCAAGAGTTCCGAACAACTTATAACATATTTATATTTGTTTTTCAATGCACTCATTACTGAACATTAGAAAAATACAAGCTACTAAAGCCATCCTAGCATTAGCTTAGCATTGATTATGAAACAAGGGTTATTTAGCAAAGTAATGCAATTGATGCTATAAGAATTGCCTTCTTTTATCACTAAAGGTAACAGTCACGGAGCTAATTGCTAACTATAATGTGGCTACTTTTTAAGCTAACGGTCGTAATCAACAAAATCTGACTGTAAGAAGTAGCATATGTTAAGATTAAGTCGTAAGAAAAGAAAAGAGATGTGATTAAAACCGAGAAATAATTATAATAATAATAGCGTCAAGCTAGCTTTCAACTGCTAGCAGGACCATAAACGAGAGTTCCTGAAGGCGTCAAGGTTTTTTTTTTTTTAGCTTTATTAAGGATTCAAATCTAAAACAAAAACATCTTGACTCAGAAAAAAAAAAACATCCTCCCGCCTCCCCCTGGACGACGGAGGGGAGATGGACAGATCCATTAAACAGCGTGTCACCCCCAAACACAACAATGATTAATCACACACGGCAAATTATAAGCACCTGTACGAGCGAGCGGCCCTGCTAGACCCTCGCCCACTGTCTGACGGCATGCTTTCACTCTCTCCGACAGCCCTCACCCCGGGGCCCCCCACACATGGCCCCCTTCTTCTTCTCACCCTGGACCCCTGCCCCTTCCACTGGAGAGTAGACACGACTCACACAAACATTTCTCTTCAGGTAAAGTTCAATCATTTTACACTTTTGGGTTTTCAAATCGCTTGCTTTTATGATTTAAAAAAAAGTATCCTGGTTTTATATTTTGATAGTTTTTTTTCTGTGAAGCCCTTTTAGATCAGTCGATGTTAAGGGCACAACTAATAAAATGTATTTTTATTTATTAAATATACTGTATGCACATAATTAAGTTTTATTTAAATAAAACAGTTTGATTCGCTGTGAGATTATGTGTATACAGTGCATACATATATGAACTATAATGAGATATACTGTATATGTACACACGTATCATGTATAATGTGTGTATATGTATATTTATCTTTATTATTGGTTTTTGTTCAGTGATGGTTAGCTTAACTACTTCATGGTAAAATGCTAGCTCCTGAATCCTGCTGAAATAAATAAACTCTTTATGACCTTGAACATTTTTTTCAAAAGTGTTCAAAAAAAGTACAAATCACGTTTAAATATTGGCAATTTCTTAAGACTAAACCTCAAAGTTGCTAGTGCTAATTAGCATACGCTAGTGGATAACACTCTTGGCACTGCATTAGATAGATTATAATATTGTTATGGTGCTAGTCTCGCGGATAAAGCGTTTAAAAATGCGACTAAGTGACGCTATATAGAGAGTAAAATCTTTTTTAAAAATGGGCTAAATGTTTATAATGTTGTTTGCTGGCGGGAAAATAGACAAGATGAGCTAGCTTGGCTATTAGCATGTGCTACGTTAATTATGAGTGTTACTGACAAAATAAACTTGTTTAAACTTGTACAATATATTTATATTAATGTTTATCTGTAACATTAAAACAGTAGAGGTGTAAGGAAAAAAATAAATATATATATATATATATTTTTTTTAATGATACTGTAGTTTTATTGAACTGTGCTCTATCAATGTTTAAAAAAACGTTTTATTTATTTTACTTTGTACTATTGTCGAGTACTTGAATCTGGCATTGCCTCATTGCCAAATATATCCTTGTTCCTACAGTATCGCAAAGTATTTGTCCGTGTATCGCGATACGTATCAACAGGCTGCAGCGCGACTTGAGGAAAATGTGACTTTGATTAAAACTGAGCCGAGACTGAAGGAGTCGACCCGACGGTCCCAGAACCTGGGATCCTCTCACGGAAACAAAACCGGGGCAAACGTGAGCCCCTCAGGGGCCGACCTGGCCCGGGTCCATGTTAGACAAGTTAGACCCAGAAGTGGAGTGGGGGGGGGGGGGGTACCTGCGTGTACAGTCCCCTCTCTGCAAATGTTTACTTTGGACCAGACCGCCGGCCAACTGGTTGCAATTGACCCTGGTACCAGGACCGGTTAGAGAGCGAACATGAGACTCTCTGAAGGGTGAGATGAAGGAACGCCACACACACACACAGCCTCGGACGCACAACACACACTTTCCAACACTCGTGGATGAACGAAAGGAACGGAAGAACATCAGTGACATCACAATGTTGTCATGTTTGAATTGAACATTATTTAAACAATTCAATAGTTTCTCTATGAAAAGATTGAATTTATTTTGATTTAATCATTTAATTAAATAATTTCTATACTTACAATAATAAACAACAGATTCAAATTTGATTTAAAAAACAACTTTGTTTTAAAAATAAATGCATATTTTACAAATAGAGTTGGACATTCTGATTCAAATAAATGTTCCACGTTTAATATTATTACATTTGTAGCCTTTTAAATTCAAAATAACAATGTCGGTAACGTAGTGCAAGAATACAAATACTGAATTGAAAAGTAAGTAAGTAAGTAATTTGTATTTATATAATACTCAATAAAATATATACTTTAAAGGTCAAGATAATACTGGGAAAAACACAGGAGTTCAAGGAAAATCAAGGAAGTGCCTGAACAAATAAAAATGTTATATAAAAAATAAATATTGAGAAGAATATATGATTTTTGTCAATGTCAAAGTCAATGTGTCGATAAAAATCCTTTTAAAATATCAAATTTTCATAAGAAATGTACGTTAAAACCCAAAACAAATTCAACTTTTTAACGAAGAAAATATTGAATTAAATTATATAAAAATAATAATTAGATATAAAAATTAAAAAAAAACATTTCAATAAAAGGAAAAAAAGAAAAAAAGTCAACATTTAAAATGTGAAAATCAAAAAAAAAGAAGTTTTGATGGGATTAAAATAATTATTAAAAAGAAATCAATATTTAGTGTCACACCTGAACGTGTATTGGATCAATCGAGGGTAGAACTCAAGCTTTCTTTGGACCTGATATCATTACACAACATGGGTCAGTAGGCGAGGGACACCCTGGAAAGCTTGCCTGCCCCTCGCAGGCTAGAAAAAGTCGCTCTCTCGCACCCGGAGACGAATGAACCTCCGTATTTCTTTGGATGGTTGAGCCGGATTACAACACAAATGCCCTTTAAAAGTGCGAAGACAGAATTCACTTATGATGAAAAATATCCCGGGAAAATGTAAATGAGAAGTTTTCTCTAAATGAGGTGATTGAGGGTCCGCACAACATGGACGCCGAAGGGGAAAGACAAACAAATACGAAGAGAGAACCACCACCCACGACACGGCCATCGTTCAGAGGCCGTTCCATCCATCAATTTAAACAAACACAAAATCATTTTCGACAACACCTGAGTCGTGTGTTCCTGCAGGAAACAAGAGGGGGACGGTTGGGGGGTGGGTTTTTGAGAGGGAGACTGGGGTTGGTGGTGGTGAGTGGGGTGGGGGGCCGTGTTAGCATTTCACTCTCGGCTGGTCATTTGTCACAATTGTCACAAAATGCACAAACACAAATTACTGAATTATAACTGCGGATGTGTGTGTCCTGCCTTGGCTACATCAAGCCGGAGCCGGGAGCTGTCATAACACGCCTGGACCAGTCGGGGGGGGCCGTGGTGGGTTAGTTTAGGGGGGGACGTAGATCAGGTTTTTCCAAGAGAAAAATGATATTTCAGGTCTCTTAGGTAAAGCTAGCATGGTTAGCATTAGCATGAGCGGTCAGAGGACGGACGGACCAAGAATAACTTCGATAAAATCAACAGGTACGTCCGTCCAGACGCAGGAAACGTATTAACATGGACGAGGGTTTACTTTCCCGACCGCGCCGCGTCCCACTGGGACGCCGACAAGAAGTCCAGCCCCGAGGCCTCGCTGCTCACGTGCACGCTCACGCACGCGCGCCTACATAAACACACTCATTAGGAGTGTTTCGACAACACAAACTCTGCGGTGAAACCAGACGTGTGCGTTGACGTCGACGTCTTCAGGACGAAAACCCTGGCGATCGTGAATTGAAGGTGTGTCGATAAAGGTTTATTTGAACACCTGTCCGTCCATTAACACCTTCATAAAACACCTCGTGAGAGCGCCAGAGGTCACGGGGCTCCTCAATTTCATGGCCCATGTATGGAGGGCAGCAGAGGTGAGCGCGACCACAGACGCACTATCACCGACTCGTGCACACAAAAGTGTGTAGCAAGGAGTAGAAGTGACACAAAAACACAAACTAGTGTTTTCTTAACTGCAGTTAGCCTCTTGTCCTTGAGTTAAATATTATTTATTTGATTTTAAATCCACTAAAAAGATGGTTATTTACGAACATATATAATATGATAATAATATTTGAAATATTTGTTCACTTCAAATAAGTTTAAATGTGTGGCTTGAATGTATAAAATGTAATATATAAAAGTTTATAAAAAGTAGTTAAATCAACTCATACATACCACATATTTAGGAACATATTAACGAAATTACAATTAAAATAGTTCTTTAATAAGAATACACTTTAAATGTGAAGCTCAATATATACAATGTAATATTTAAAATAGTATTTTTTTTACTGTTTAATCCAATAGTTAATATATATTTTCTACCTGTTGTGCATTCGTTTTTATTTATTTATTTTCAAACTTTTTGTTGTTGTTTTGTTTTTACATTTACGAATAGAAATGAAGTTTAATAAATAATAAAAATAAAATGTAATAACAGTCAAATCTAAATAAGCTACAGAATGCCATGCTCATATACACAAAATGCAATATATTCAAAAGTTAAAATAAATGAAATAAAAGGAGTAATTTAAGGAGAGAGAACTTGAATTAAAAACAATATTTTCAATATTTTAAACATGGATACATTTATAAAGTCAGTTACACAATAATGCAAAATAAATAAATAAAAGGTGAAAAGTGAAAGAACGACATTATTCTATGTACATCTTTCCATCCTTTTCTTTGTGTCATTTCCTTTTATCCTTTTTTGCACTTTGTTCATTTTATTTGCACTTTGTTCTTGTTTTTTATGAAACTCTATATTTCCAGAGGGATTAATAAAGTCTATCCATCCATCTATCCATCTATCATCCATCTATCCATTCATCCATCCATCTATTTATACATCTATCCATCCATCCATCCATAAACTCAGGGGACATGAGAATTATCAATGACATACTTCTGCACTAATGTGGCTATTAAGTGAACGTTTTCTTCCTCCTAAGAGTCCTTCTTTCTCTCCCTCCTCCTCCTCCTTCTCCTCCTTCTCTTCCATGGCTGGGAGGTTGTAATTTGTAACAGGCGGCAGTTCAGGCACAAAGATCTCCCGCTTATCTGGACAAGGAATCATATCAGAGGGAGGCGTGTTTAAATGTAGCTGTAATTGCTGCAATCATTTCTGCCTCCAGCTTCTTCTTTTCTTTCTCCTCATCCCTCCTTCCACCCCCGCCCTCACACACACACACACACACACACACACACACACACACACACACACACTCTTCCCCAGCGTTTCCTCCTGCAGTATCCCGTTAATCCCGACTCGTGGTGTGGGCTCGGAGGCTGACAGTTGCATGACAAGGAATGTTTCCCTTTCTAAGAGTCCACTTCCTCCTCGTGCAATTGAAATGTTTCCTATTGAGCTCAATCAAGACGCCAATTACCTAATTATTCGCTTATGCCGGACTCTGTGAGGGATGCAGCGCTGCCGGAGAAGCAGCGGAGGAGAAAGAAGGAGGAAGAAAAGAGAAGGAATTACGTGAAAATAAAAAGGCTGATGGATGGTTGGACCAAAACAAAATGATATCAGATGAATTGTTAACCTTCGTTTCTGCAGGATTGAACCGGCAGAACTCCTCAAAGGTGGTGGCTCATGGGAAAATAATTAAAAATATATTTCGATATTCAAACTATTGATAAAAAATATTTAGAGTCAAACAAATAGATCATATTTGTGCATAATTTCCAAAAGACTTAAAGCGATATCTAAACAAACAAAGTTAGGCTAGCAAAATTAGCATTAGCTTATGTTAGATAATGAATCCAACTAAATAATGTTGTGAGCTTTTTTTTGAGCATTTGAAACTTTAGAAAAGTGAATATTTCTCTAAAGTGTCTTTTTATCTTCACAATATTAATATTAATGATAAGTGAATGTTTAGCTTGTGTCATTGAGCTGCATTTAACTGGCTTGACCGTTAGCGACACAAGCTAAACTGATTTTATTTAAGCTCAAGTCCAATATCATGCATTTAATTGTTTATATTTTCTAGTTGGACTCATTTTACTGTCATTTTCTTTGTTGTTGTTGGATTGTTTTGCTACAGCTAGTAAAGTTAGCATTAGCATTATACAGTCAGTAGATCCAGTAGATCAAGAATGCCGCTTAATAATATTCTTGATTTTTTATTTATATATATATATATATATATATATATATATATATATATATATATATACTGACCATGGACCATTATTATAAAGCTAACCCTATCATGTTGTCAAGCTAAACAAAAAAATAGCTTGACCGTTAGCGACACAAGCTAAACTGATTTTATTGAAGCTCAAGTCCAATATCATGCATTTAATGAAGCATTTTTTATATTTACCACTAAGACTAAATTAGTTATTTTCTTTGTGGTTGTAAGATTGTTTTGCTACAGCTAGTAAAGTTAGCATTATACAGTCAGTAGATCAAGAATGCCGCCTAATAATATTTTTTATTATTTTTATCGACTATTGACTATTATTATAAAGCTAACCCTATCATGTTGTCAAGCTAAACAAAAAAATAGCTTGACTGTTAGCAACACAAGCTAAACTGATTTTATTAAACCTCAAGTCCAATATCATGCATTTAATAAAGCATTGTTTATATTTACCAGTTAGACTAAATGTATTATTTTCTTTGTGGTTGTAAGATTGTTTCGCTACATCTAGTAAAGTTAGCATTAGCATGATAAAGTCAGTAGATCTAGTAGATCATTAATGGCGCTTAATAATATTCTGGACTTTTTTAAACGTGAGTTTATATATATATATATATATATATATATATATGTATATGTATATATATATATATAAAATATTGAATAGTATTATTAGGTTAACATGTTGTCAAGCTAAACACAAAGTAGCTTGACCGTAGCGCCACAAGCTAAAGTGGTTTTAATAAAGTTAAGAACTCCCCTACCTCAATAAACACCTTCTTTATCCAGTATAACTACTTCAAAAATTAAAGAATCAAAAAATTAGTCGACAAAAACATTATGACCAACACTTTCTGGAAGTGGCAAGTAGCTATGAAATTGCTAAATGGGCAGCGCTGCTCTAATGCGCCATAAGACGCAGTAAACTACTGGAAACAATCATATTTTTATACCTCAACACACTCCGCCTCATTTAAAAATACTACCTCCTCCGTAAAAGTGATGAACTCCAAATAAACATATCGAACGGGCGGCAGCGTCGGGGAAGACTTTCCTTAGCACGCCGGGGAAAATGGAGGTCGTCTGAGCGAGCGTCTGGTTTTATGGGCTCATAAGGAAAAGTATTATCAAAGCGAGGGGGACGAGGGGGACGGCGGAGACGAGAGGGAGACATTAAAGAGGCTGGAATGTTTCGTCCCGGGCTCAGCCGACACGTTTAATAATGAGACAGGTAATAAAACACACTGGCACACGCCGACGCCGCACACTCACCTCGGCCATGTTTTCGTAGCGTCTCCTTCAGACGTTCGGACACTAAAGCACTTTGTCGTCATAAACAACTCTTTTATTCACAAAATGGAGTTTGTTAAAAGGCAATCAGTGCGTGGTTTAGACTAAGCGTCCATCTTGGTGAGGAGACTCGGCTTTAACTAGCGGGGCTCAGAGATGACATCGTCACACTATGATATTCACACACGCTTGATAGAGGGTCTTTGTATAGAAATAGTTTTTTTTGCAGAAATCATTAATAAAAAAGTAAATGTAACATTTTGATTCTATTGGCAGCTGATTTAGAAGTATTTCGCTGACATTCCTACCATCTTGTTTTTACTGATATTATCTGTAATTTGAATTATATTGCTATGAATTTGTACAGGAAGTGTCCATAAATGTGGCTATTAAAGTTGAATAGTGTAGCTTTTGTTTGGCAGCTGATCTTGATAATGTGTCTATCAAGATCAAGTTTTTTAAATATGGTGTCACACTTGTCTTGTAGATGCTTTAGAAGTATTTTGCTGACATCCCTACAAAATAGTTTTGACTAAATTAGCTGTAATTTTAGTGATATCACTTAAACATTTTTGCAGGATGTCCATGAATGCGTCTATCAAGCTCAAGTTTTTTTTTTTAAAATGGTTTCACACTTAGATGTGGTGTCTTGTAGATGCTTTAGAAGTCTTTTGCTGACATTCCTACGAGCCTGGTTTTCAAGGAAATAGCTCTTGTGACATCGCTAAATATTGCTAGACTTTGTTTAAAATATCCCTAAATCAATCAAATAGTTATAAAATGGTGCAGCATTTGTTTCGCTGTAGAAGTCTTTTGCTGACATACTCCCTGAAATAGCCATAATGTTGTGATACGACTGAACTCTGCGGTCTCTGAACGTGGCATCGATCCACCTTCTTCTCTCCACTCTCAGAACCATCTCCTCTCATCCACCTCCACACCGAGGCCCCCGACACTTTCCGACACTCCTGCCATCCCGTCCGTCCACCTGCAGCTCCGACAAGTGCCCGACTCCCTCCCTCCTCCGATCCCGAATCAATCATTGAAATATATGGATGAATCAGCGTCTGGGCGCACATGCCGCGGATTAATTCACCCGAGCAAATGAGCTGCAGCCGACATGTGGGCCACGCTTGTCTAAACAAGGGGCCGCCGTGGAGGAGGAGGGCCCTGGCTGGAGGTCATGGAAAGCAGCTCCAACATATCCACACAAACACATCAATACATGCGAGCGGCGGAGCGGTGGCTTGAGGTCATGGAAATCAAGCCTTAATGCCGCCTTTCAGCGCCGCTGGTTAACTCGCCATCCTGGAACACACGTCGGGATTGGATCGGGGGACCCCTCAGGAGCCCACAATGATGACATGGATTTATTTCATCCTCGCGAATTAGCCTCCCAAATCCTTTAAGTGTCGGCGGACAGCTGTCATGCACCAATCATCGCCACGGTTACGTCTGGTTCATGCTACTACAAAATAAAAGCAGCGAGACAAAAAATCTCCAAAAAAACGAGTTCACGCAACTGTTCATGCGATATAACGGCGGGAGGCGTCACAAATAACTTTTATTTATTGACATGTTTTGAACTTTATTATCACAAGAAAATAAATTCATGTGTTCATTTTTTATTTTAAAGTCTATAAAACCAACTTAAATACATTTTATTAAATGTATTATTTTGAAATTAACCAACTTTTACCACATTAATAAATATATAAACAGTTGATTGTAGCTAATATTTGGCTAATTATATCATTTAAATCAACCAAAATTAATCCAAGATAAATATATTTTCGTTTCATTACAAGTTGATTGTATTTTTGTCACTTAAAACATACGTCTTTAAGGCTTTGAATTCACAATGTTTAAAACTAATCTTGTCGATTCAATTGTTAGTTTGCGGACAGACCTTCAGATTAAAACAGTTTCCTAATTTAAAAAAAAAAAAAAATTCAAAGGCTGCTTTTACTAGAAAATTCCATCTTTCTTTCAAAATAAAACACCTTTCAAAATAATTAATAGAACAAAAATTAATTAATTAAAATAAGATCTTTAAAAATTGCCTCATGTCCGTGGACCGGGAGTTTGGGACCAGTGGTCTAGTCTAACTGTTAAGTACAAGTTGTGTATTTTATATAAAATATAAATTAAATAGTTGTTTCTCCTCTCTTAAGTCAATTTAATAATAATTTTAAGAGAATCATAAAAAATTAAAAAAGTAAAGTACAAAAAAAACAAAAAACCCTCAAAATCTTTTTAAACCGACGCAACAAATAAATATTATATTATATTAAAAAAGAAAAACTAATACCATCCTTCATGTTGTGCTTCAAAAAGGACTAAATTAAGCCTTGAATCTTTTGTATTCATTCATTAATTAAAGGAGAAAATGAAGTTGTCGATGTTTGTAACTTCTGTGGGAATTCTTCACCGGCTCAGCAAAGACCTGCTCACACACACACACACACACACACACACACACACACACACACACACACACACACACACACACACAGACACACACACACACACACACACACACACACACACACACTGACCTCTAGGGTCCGCGGAGGGAAGACAAATGGAAGCCCCCCAACAGACTGGGTGGGCTCCTCAGCTGGGGATTGTGTTCGAATGCTTCCGCACGCACACAAACACGAGCGCCGCCATCACTCATATCGGGCGAGGGCGACTCCTAGCCGAGCACGCGGCGGAAACAATGGGCGCTCGCAGCGGGAATTAGCGTGATGTGGAGCAGAGCAGACGAAGACGCTGGGAGCAGGAAGAGCGAGGGGAGCGTCCAGGTGGTCTCTCCTCCAGTGCGGCGAGGGGCTGAACATGAAACCATGCAAATGCAGGCCTTGATTGGAGCGGCCGCATTCCATTAAATCTCATTAAAAAGACCTTTTCCCAAGAGTTTTCCTTTTTCTTTTTTTTCTTTTTTTTTTTAAAAGATGGACTTTCTGATCGGAGACAGAGGTGAGCTTTGAGATCCAGGGCTGGTTTTTACATGCAGCGACGGAGGCTGTTCTGGCAGATGAAGTAAGCCGGGGTCAGGGGCAGAGCCGTCACACCGGGATGATTGATGGCTGGGTCTGAATGCTTAAGTCAACAGAGCCGGAGCACGTCTCGGCAGCCCTGCCTAGGAAATCCACTCAGCACCTATTTAAGGGGTCAGGTGCTCCGGAGCGCTCACTGTGCAGCTTCTGCTATTATCTCGTGAAAGCTGCCACTGAGGGCTTGACAACCTCCTGACTGGTGGGAGAACACGATCCACCTGCTGGACTCACGTGTGAGCAGAACTTGAATCACTTTGAAAAGAAGGTTCTGTTGTTTTTGTAATGCGTGGGAACATAGAGGAAGTTACATTGATTTTTGTTTATCTTGTTATTTAGTTCATTTATTAATCGTTGATGAAGCATAACAGTGAGTTTATCTAAGTCTTCTTATCATTTATGAATGTCATGTGATCATTTATTGGTCTTGTGTGAACAATTCTGTGATCATTGTGTGTGTCATGTGACCATTTATAGGTGTCATGTGATCACTTATGTAGACATCTATGGGTGTCATGTGATCATTTATAGGTGTCATGTGATCATTGTGTGTATTGTGTGGTCATTTATAGGTGTCATGTGATCATTGTGTGTGTCATGTGATCATTTATAGGTGCCATGTGATCATTGTGTGCGTCAGGTGATCACTTATATGAACATGTATAGGTGTCATGCGCACATGATGTGTGTCGTGAGATCATTTATAGGTGTCATGTGAACATGGAGTGTGTCTTATGAACATTTATTGGTTTTGTGTGATGATTATGTGTCATTTCAAAATTATTGGGGGCCTGTCATTATGTGTATTGTGTTATCATTATGTGTATCATGGGAACATTCAGAGGTGCCATGCGATCATGTGTGTCATGTGAACGTGTGCAAGTGTCATTTATGTAAACATTTTATGAGTAATAGGATCATTTAGAGATGTCATGTGATTATTTATGTGAGCATAATGTGTGTTAAGTGTTCCCCTATAAATATCATGTGATCATTATGTGTGTCATGAGCACAATATGTGTGTCATGTGATCATTAATAGATGTCAGGTGCACAATGTGTGTCATGTGATCATTAATAGATGGCAGGTGCACAGTGTGTGTCATGTGATCATTTATAGGTGTCATGTGAACAATATGTGTGTCATGTGATCATTTATAGGTGTCAAGTGAACAATATGTGTGTCATGTGATCACTTATAGGTGTCAAGTGAACAATATGTGTGTCATGTGATCATTTATAGGTGTCAAGTGAACAATATGTGTGTCATGTGATCATTTATAGGTGTCAAGTGAACAATATGTGTGTCATGTGATCATTTATAGGTGTCATGTGCACAATATGTGTGTCATGTGATCATGTATAGGTGTCATGTGCACAATATGTGTGTCATGTGATCATTTATAGGTGTCACTAAACAATATGTATGTCATGTGATCATTTATAAGTGTCACTAAACAATATGTGTGTCATGTGATCATTTATAGGTGTCACTAAACAATATGTATGTCATGTGATCATTTATAGGTGTCAAGTGAACAATATGTGTGTCATGTGATCATTTATAGGTGTCACTAAACAATATGTATGTCATGTGATCATTTATAGGTGTCACTAAACAATATGTGTGTCATGTGATCATTTATAGGTGTCACTAAACAATATGTATGTCATGTGATCATTTATAGGTGTCAAGTGAACAATATGTGTGTCATGTGATCATTTATAGGTGTCATGTGCACAATATGTGTGTCATGTGATCATGTATAGGTGTCATGTGCACAATATGTGTGTCATGTGATCATTTATAGGTGTCACTAAACAATATGTATGTCATGTGATCATTTATAGGTGTCACTAAACAATATGTGTGTCATGTGATCTTTTATAGGTGTCATGTGAACATTATGTGTATCGTGTGATCATTTATTAGTGTCATGTTCACACTATTTGGGTCATGTGATCATTATGTGTGTCATGTGCACAGTATGCGTGTCATGTGATCATTATGTGTGTGATGTCTTGAAAGAGCTTCACCCTGGTTATGTTTTTCGTTTGTGTAGAAAGTGTTTCACATGTTTAATCATTTCACTCAAGTGTTCATCTGCCTCATAAAAGCTACAACATATGGTTGATGGAAAATCCCTCAACATCTGTTATTCTCTTCATCATGTTCAAATAAAGTTTGAATCTTTCTTGTTCTGTCCATCACAGTTAAAATAATAATAAAAACACGATTTTTTTTTTCTTTTATTCCTTCACCTTTAAGACTTTAAAACAATGACGTTATATTAAATTAGTCAAATTATAAAGACGCTTAAGTCACAGCAATAAAGACAATAAATAACAACTGAAGAGCTACTTCGCTAGAGATAAGATTTGTTATCTCCAACTTGCCGAGTTGTTCTAACATGTGGAAACACAGTCGGCACCAGAACGAGGCGACTCGAACATCCACGCAACACAATTTAAAACCACATTAAACACGTGTGTGTCTTAAGGGTCAAGCCTGAGTTGACAGTTACATCCGAGTGGATGAGCAGGAAATGGTGTGTGTGTGTGTGTGTGTGTGTGTGTGTGTGTGTGTGTGTGTGTGTGTGTGTGTGTGTGTGTGTGTGTGTGTGTGTGTGTGTGTGTGTGTGTGTGTGTGTGTGTGTGTGTGTGTGTGTGTGTGTGTGTGTGTGTGTGTGTGTGTGTGTGTGTGTGTGTGTGTGTGTGTGTGTGTGTGTGTGTGTGTGTGTGTGTGTGTGTGTGTGTGTGTGTGTGTGTGTGTGTGTGTGTGTGTGTGTGTGTCCAGAAGTCATTACGTTTGAGGAGGGATTTGGAGGGTTCCGGGTCACTTGCTCTCGGGGGGCTGGTGTCCACCCTGATGATCTGTGGTTTGTTCCACTTCAACACCTCGTGACTAAAGCGTCCAAAATCCCCGCCCGCCTCCGAGACCGGCGTGTCGTCAGCGTATCGTTAAACTTTGAAGAAATGACCAGAGTAACACATTTGATCGTCAGCGTAGACGAGTTTTTTAAGCCTTCAATGATATTTCTCTGAAGAAAGCAGCCAAGCAAGCACCACGACAGCGACTAAAAACAACACTTTCCCTCGTCAGAGTTCGGAGGTTTTTTTGGAAGGTTCTATAGAAAAATTACGTGAAAATGTGTCTTGACTTGAGTCGTCATATATGGTTTGAATAAATTCAGATAATGTGGATTAAAAAAAATTGAACAACCATGATCAGCTAATCAGATCATAAATATGTATGTGTTGCAGTGCATTATGGGACTTGTAGTGAGTGAGTGCGGTGGGAGCGCCTCCCCCTCAGTGAAACCTCATTTTCTTACATTATCAAAAGTTATGAAACAAGTCGTTTATTCAAGGCTGGTGGTTTAAGGAGATTTAAAACAAATCGTTCTGGAAGGTTCCCTCAAAGCGGGATCTGCTCCCACTGGTCGAACCAGCCAGAATCAAAGCCAGATGAGACTTCAAATGAGCTCGACTGCGATCGCAGACAGAGCTGATGCAGCGCTGGGAGAGTGTTTAAACAAAGTGAAATTCAATTGTGGAGATGAAGCTCCAAGTCTGAAATCCGCCCCATGTGTCGTGAGAAACCGACTTTCCAGAAACACAAGTACACAAGCGAGTGTGTGTGTGAATGGAATTCCCTGTTAGTGACGCTCATGAGCGAAAGAGTACGAGGGAAAGATTTGCTTACATCGACCGTTAATGTTGTTATAGAAATCTGACGTCTTCATTTACTTCTTTTTGATTAAAGTTCTTTGATTTGTAAGATTTAATGTTCTCTTTGATTGGTTAGCTTAGCTTTTTTTTTTACTTTGTTTAGTTACCTTAGGAAGTTTTACTTTGATTAGTTGGCTTCAACATTTTTACATTAATTTGGTTAGCTTAGCCATTTTTACTTTGATTAGTTACCTTAGGAAGTTGTACTTTGACTAGTTAGCTTAACATTTTTTTACTTCGGTGCGTGTGCTTAGCGATTCTTACTTTGACAAGTTAAGGTCCAAATTTTACTTTGATTCATTACTGTAGGAAATTTTAACTTTTATTCGTTAGCTTAGCAATTTTGACCTTGATTCTTTAGCCCAACAATTTTTACTTTGATTCGTTAGCCTAGCAATTTTTACTTTGATTCATTACTGTAGGAAATTTTACTTTGATTTGTTAGCTTAGCAACTTTTACTTCGATTCGTTAGCATAGCAATTTTTACTTTGATTCATTAGCCTAGCAATTTTTACTTTGATTCTTTAGCTTAGCAATTTTTACTTTGATTTGTTAAATTAGGAAGTTGTGCTGATCAGCTGGTTTAGCCATTTTGATTGAATTGGTTAGTTAAGTAAGTAAGTAAGTAATTTATATATATAGAGCGCTTTTCCAGACCACGGTCACAAAGCAATTTTTATTTTGATTATTTGCTTGGCAATGTTTTCTTTGATTTGTTAGTTTAGGAATTTTTACTTTGAATGGTTAGTAAGCTTTTCAATTATTTTTCTTGAATTGGTTAGCTTAGGACATTTAAACTTAGATCTGTTAGATTAGTAACTTTTACTTTGATTGGTTAGAATCGCGATTTTTAGCTCTTATATTTTACTTTAAATACTCCTATCCTACACCAACCTATGCAATCGGTTGTATAAATACATAAACTCTGGCCGTCAGTTTGACACAAGTGACTTGAGAACATAAAAAACAACTTTACATGTCAAAAGTGTGTGTTTCCACTAAAAGACATAAAGGGTATAAAAGCTATGCAAGCTATACAAGCTAGCTGCTAACGCTCGTTCATAGATATGTGTGTAGTTTTAAGTGTGCATTAGTGTCTGTCGTGCAAGAAACTACATCAACAAATAAAAACACACCATCAGATTATGTGACTCCACATGTGCCTGAGGCGCTCTGACAATCAAGTGAAGACACACACACACACACACACACACCAAACACACAAACCACACACACACAGCAATCTCATCCCTAATTTAGCCGATTCCTCCACTGATTCGCTCCCGGTTGGAGACGGATGAAGATGGTACAACAAAGACAGCGACTCTTTTCCTGGTCATCAGTGTCCACATGCTCATCCTCTCCTTCTAATCCCCCCCCCACTCACCCTCTTCCTCCCTCTCTTCCTCTGCCACGCTGCCACCCCTCACCCCGGTGGGCCCCGTGCCTCCCGGCTGCCGGATCGACTTGATTGCGTCTGATTTGGGTTAAGTGATTATTACCCTGCTGTGGTTTGAGAGCTCAGACAGGAAACGACTAAGACTTCATCTTCCACACGTGCAAACACACTCACGTGCACGCACACACGTGCACTACGGAGTCACCTTGAGTATAAAAAGAAATAGAACCTCGACTGTGAAGTTATAAATCGTGCGAAAGCGTCAACACAAACACGGACCAGAGGAGGAGGGAAAAAAGAAAACGTGGCTCCAAACACTTATTTATGAGCCGGAGCTTCACTGTCTCTCGCTCTGTAATTCTGGGAGCTTTTACTGGCGACTGGGGGTGAACGAAGTGCTCGCTCTGTTATTCCGCCGTCCATCTCGTCTTACATCCACCCCTCAGATTTAGAGCTGAGGTTTTCTCCGCTTCCAGCGCGAGGATCCCGGGGCCCTCGCCGGATTAAGGAACACCCTGAAAAAACTGGGCCGCGTTCAAGTTCGGTTCTGCTTTTTTTTTTTTTTACTCGGCTATTTATAGCCTCTAATTTTCTGACAGCGGAGGCTTCGGGACAAACCGTGGTCCGGGGCTCGTGCCAGGATTCGGCTCTTTTTTGACAAATTTACGTCAAAGGATTACGTTTCACGCCACTTTTAAAATTTACGCTTTCGTTTTTTTGACGTTCGCCGTTTGTCATGCGAGATTCTGAATCGATGATTTAGGAATCGTGGTTACTTTTATTTCAGATTTGAACTCCGGTTTCCTCCCAGAGATCAATGGTTATTTGATGGAATGACAAGTGTCTTTATGTATCTGTGACTGACTGACAAACTGTCAGCATGTCCATCCGCCTCTCACCCAATGTAGCTGGGACAGTCCCCAACTAACACAGGGGTTCCCGAAGCCCGGTACGGGGACTGGTATTGGTCCATGAGGGTCACCTTGACTCTGAAATAACACAAGGGATACCAAAAACACATTTTTTTGGGGCCTTTGGGTCACATTGACCCTGGGATAACACAAGGGATACCACAAACACATTTGTTTCTGGGCCTCCGGGTCACCTTGACCCTGAGACAACACAAGGGATACCACTGACACATTTGTTTTGGGGCCTTTGGGTCACATTGACCCTGAGACAACACAAGGGATACAACAAACACATTTGTTTTCGGGCCTTTGGGTCACATTGACCCTGAAACAACACAAGGGATACCACAAACACATTTGTTTTCGGGCCTTTGGTTCACCTTGACTCTTAGATAACACAAAGGATACCACAAAGACATTTGTTTTCGGGCCTTTGGGTCAACTTGAACCTGATACAACACAAGGGATACCACAAACACATTTGTTTTCGGGCCTTTGGGTCACATTGACCCTGAAACAACACAAGGGATACCACAAACATATTTGTTTTCGGGCCTTTGGGTCAACTTGACCCTGATACAACACAAGGGATACCACAAACACATTAGTTTTCGGGCCTTTGGGTCAAATTGACCCTGAAACAAAACAAGGGATACCACTGACAGATTTGTTTTCATGTCTTTGGGTCACCTTGACCCTGAGACAACACAAGGGTTAACAGTCTTTTGTCCAACAACGAGGGATCAACGATGAGTCCAAGGAAAGACAAACGAAGACGTGAACAGTTAATAAAACACTAACATCTCGGTCAAGAGCCTCTGGATTAAAGCAGCAGATCAAAGGCAGAAGACACTTCATCAGAGATAAACCACTTCAACGCCGCACACATCTGATCCTCCTGTCATTACCCAGGATCCCGGGCTCATATATTGAGGACCGAGTCTCCAGATGTGGTCCGGCCTCGGCTCCTCCAACATCTCCTGGCATGGACTCCCGGCGCTGCAGGACATGAAAGCGATGGAACCGGCGATGACTTGGAAATGAAGACGGAGCGCACGTTCACGAGCTCGTACGTCCTCCAGCCGCCAAGAATCACAGCGTAATCGCAAACATACAATCACGGTGGGAAGGATCCAAGAGAGCCGGCACACCTGCTCGACCCGGGCCGGTCCGGGGAGGGAGATGGTTTGGAATTAAGATTTAAATCATGGATCCGCGGCGGACCAACCGGAGCCAAGGCAGAGTTTAGTCTATGGTGAGAAGTGGAAGAAGCAAAGTTTGATTCAAAGCAGCTGAGACGAGTCACACATGGAGACGTTTCCATGAAACTAAATATAGCAAAAGTGAGAGTATAAGTTTAAAACGGACCTTTTCGCTGACCAGCGACAAAGAAAATACTTCTAGGGATAGTTTGCCCAAAGTACAAACTGCACTCTTTTTCTACTCACACTCGTGTCGACTAGGGTTTGGGATTCTTTTCAGAGTAATCTGTTCCGTTTTAAAGTTATAGACAAAAATGTTTGTTCATTTTAAAGTCGTCTTCAATTGTCCAAAAAAGAAACTTAAAAACATCAAAAATACTTACATAATAGTAGTACATAATACATAGTGCTCGTCTGTAACGTCCATTTTTGTCCCGGAAAAAAAAAAATATTGGACCAAGGTGAAGACAAAGACAATTTAGCATCAGTCGCTACATTAAAATGAACAAACATTTTTGTCTATAACTCTAAAAGGAACAGATAACTCTGAAAATAATCCCAACCCTTAGTCGACATGAGGGTAAGTAGAAAATAGTACTTAAGTAAGTCATATTTATAGAGCGCTTTTATAGACCAGGGTCACAAACAAACAATCAAAACAATACTCAATAAAATATATATGCTTAAAAGGTCAAGACACCACCAAGTGAGGTTGGAATTATGGGTGAACTAACCCTTAAAGTAGGGTGACCATGATAAAAGAGTCCCCAAAAGAGGTCACCGCTACGTGAAGTTGATTTCCTTGCAACGCTTTAATAGTTTTTTTTGATTTCCCCAAAAAGACACTTAACCAGACCTCTAGGAGCGCCCCCATAAAGGAAAGGTAATATAGAGCGCATGGTGACCCCTTCTTAAGGTCATTTTAGTCTCCAACCTAAACCGGAGGATACATAGTCATTCATCTATCAATTAGAACTTAGGGAATAAATAAACTTGGAAGCAAAATTACTCCAGGGTTTTCACCATCATAACGTTGACGGCTTCAATTAAACATTCAGTTGAGTTTGCACAAACTAGTTGTGATTACAGCCGTTAAGAAAAAACAACCAAATCCCGTCATAGACAATTAAATCTACAACATTTGTTCTGCTAATTGGGAAACAAAATAATAATTGCACGCCGGGCAGCTTTTGTGGAAACATTTCCACAGGAAATGTCGATTGTTGGTTTTGAAAAAACGTCGTCGGCCGGGGGTCGCCGGCGTAACATAATAGCTAATAATTTATACTAATGAGAGGGATGGAAGGCGGATCACATGATTGTGCAGCACACGCAAATCCCAAGGCTCAATTACGCCGCCCGAAAACACGGTGTGAAGTTTTGGAGGAGCAAATTGGTCTGCTTTTAATTATGTCGGAGGAGCAGTTGGACGTTAATGCTGGAATGCAGAGTGAGAATCGGTTCAACCAACTTCAGATGTTTACCGTGCACGAGCGGCGTTTGAATCTCGCCCAGGAAACACAACTTTCCTGGAAGCCGACGGCGAACTATGAATCCAAACATTTGCTTTACGACCCAAAGAAACAAAAGCTCAGGGTTGTTGCTACTAGTTATTCTTTCAAGACATCCTCTTGTCTTTTCATACCAGAGCGTGGATAATACAGTAGTCTTTAGACAAACGACCAGTCGGGGACTCACAACACAAGACATTGTTGTCTGAAAAAAGGGCAGAGGAGAGAAAACATCAATTAAGAAGGTGGGGGGGGCCACAGACCACCAGGGTTAGCCTCCCTTGTAATATTTGTTTAAACTTTCATGGTTTGGCTCGGGTCCTACGGGGCCATCTTTCACTCCAGGTTTCCCCCTTCAAACCAGGAAAAAACTGTTTCCCTTCAGCAGCTGTCTGTATTAGACTGGGTTAACAGTAAAGGACCATTTTGACCAAACGGTATCTTCTAAAGCATTTTTGCCTGGATTGTGTTGTGACAGAAAGCTACTCAAGTTTCTAACAAACTGTAGTACTTGCTGTGGTATATGTTCTCACACATGCAGAGGTAAGTTTACAAAGTTAACAGATGATTCAACCTCAGAAAAGGTTAGATAAAAGGTAGATTATGAGGTCTAGAATCATAGGCCGTAGACAGTGTCTATATGTCATTGTATAGGTCAGGGCGATCCTGACCTATGAGCAAAAAATCCGTAGGGCCAGATTATTGGACGTATGTCCAGCATGTAGGCCTGTCAACCCCTTTATTACTATTTCCTGTTCAATATTAACGTTACAAAGGTCAGTTTGCCGAAAAGAGACTCAAAATGCCCCAAAGATGTAATGGCTTTTTGATAAAGCATTCGTAATCTATGGGTGGATGGACAATGGGTAGCTGCACAGTGGAGCAGTGGTTAGCCTAGTTAAGAGGGGGACTTGCAATCTTTATATGTTCTCCCTGGATTTACTCCAACAGAGAGTTGATCGGGAACTTGAGGGAGTTTTCGTAGGTAATGTATGAGCGTGTGCGTGGATGGTTGTATGTGTTTGTGTGCAACAGACTGGTCAACTTGTTCAGGGTGTGCCCCCCGTCACTTACCCGAAGAAGCTGGGCTAATAGCCCTCCCACAGCCTCCATAAGGGAATAAGTGGCAAAGATAATTGAATGAATTGACCGCTAGCTGACCCATTCAAGCTAATGGGACTGACCCACCTTAAGAACAGCGCTGGTACAGGTTGATGCTAACTACTCTTATTTAAACTTTACTAAATGAAAACTGAAGAAGAAAAAACAGACCCACCTCCCGATGTGTTTACTGAAAACCAGGACAAGTGATTACATGGTTGATTGTGATAAAAGACAATAGCAGTCTTGCGTAACATTAGGTTTCGTTCGCCATATTCACCCATTTATTGTGTTTCTGAAACATCTTCAAATCTATAAATCAGTTTCAGGTCAGTGACTGGTTACCTAATGACGTATTTTCTTGTCAACCCTACTTGACGTTTCTATTCCTGCACAATGCAGAACGGCACACGGTTTATGTAAAACAAACGGGTCTAATAGGTATTGTTGAATTCAATCAAAACAGGCCTCTATGCAAACAAAGGTCTTCGTGGAGCAGACAGTTGACAAAGACGGATGTACCAGAAGACTAACAGCTCTTCGGAGGCAAGTGAAAGAATGTTGCTCGCGCTCATCCCACGGGATCAGAAGAAGAACCGATGCTTGTTGTTCTTCTTTCCCAGGAGATTCCGCCCGACTGCCAATCACGGAACCAAAAATGATGGAAAAATATTCCAGTCATGACATCATGTTACCAACCACCGTTTCTGAAGACTATGTTTTGCGGTGTGGACGCTCTTCGGTCCGTGTCTGCGCAGGACCTCCTTGACAGCGTGTCTTCTTGGACTCATCCCTGCTCGACCGACATCACAATTTATTCCATGACATTTAAAAGTTATGGGAAGTTTTATGGCCAACGTTCCCCTGTCCTCTTGTTAAAAATCGACTCATCCCCGCTCCAGAGCCGGAGTGTCAACCGTTCTACGGCCAATCAAAATACCCGAGCATGTGGGGAAGACGCAAGCTAAACAAAAGGGAGAGGCCTCCTCGCTGGAAATACCTCCACGTCATCTTCATCCGTATACATCATCCTTTCCCTCTGATTCAGACCCCCGACTCAAATCACAGCCCAGAAGTTCTCAGGGGTTTTCAGTGGCAATCCGTCTTGGCAATCTCCCAGAGCGCTCTCGAGGCACTTTGTTTCGCTGATGGGGGTGTTTTGGGTCCGTCCCAAAATAAAAGAGTCGGGCCTACATGTGGGTGGGTAACCGGGCACAGATTTGTAATTCCATATTATGAAAGTAAAGCTGCCAGGCCACTCTGCCTTCGCGTAATTGTGACTGTCAAACCTCTTATTGAATTATGCCCTGGATCGGGGGAATGCACGTCTCTACTAAGCCTTGAAGATGAGAGGGCAGGAAACGCCGAAGTGGCTTGTCCTGTGAGGTCCTGTCGGTGGAGGTCTGATGAAGACATGCATTGTGTGTATGATTCATACGCCACGTCCTATTAGCGGACAACAAGGGCTGAGGGGAGGCAGACTTGTCGGGAAAAGAGACACGGCATTTAGATTCTCCTGGGCTCATAAGAAAAAGCCAACCAGAGCGATTTGCTGAACTAAATCAAAACCAAGTGATGGGAGCATTGAACCAGAATTAATCAAAAACGTACTGACACTGGTTTGTTCTCGGGAGAGAGTTAGTCGACCTGTGCCACAGATCAGATGGTTAGTCTTCATTCTCCAAATTGCCTTGATTTTCCTTAGGTTTGTGTAAGTGGCAGCCTCTTCAGGCCCCCTGCCTCTTGTCCTTAGTAGCTGGGATGGCTAAAAAGGGTGAATTGATTACCTTCTATGAGAAGGTTTGCATTGGTCAATTTGATTTATTTAATTTTCGAAAGAACTATTTTGTTATCATTGGGACTTGGATGAACGATAGTGTTAGCGCAGATACAGCCCCTGAACTACCCACTTTTACGGACAACACAATACGAACCGAAACATAACAGTTATTGGCAAGACATTAAGATACTAGAAAAAGCACCAAAAGAGTGCAAACCTCAGTCAAGGACCTAAATCATATGAATCTATAAATACAAAGCATGAAATCCAATACTTCAAAGACGTCTCAACCATTGTGCCACTGCATCCCACACCCTCATGTCGACCAAGGGTTGGGATTATTTTCGAAGTAATCTGTTCCTTTTTAGAGTTATAGACCAAAATGTGTGTTCATTTTAATGTAGCGACTGGAGCTCAGTTTTCTTCGTCTTCATCTTCATCCAAAAAGACACATTTAAAAACATCCAAATATCTCGATACTTCTCGTCTGTAACGTCCATCTTGTATTGAAGCCTCAACATGAAGAATTGTTTGGAAAAAAAGAAACAAGTCTATATTTTAAGCTTGTTTTTAGAGTATGTTGCTAGGCTAGCTTTATCTTCGTCCAAAAATACTGCTCGTCTGTAACGTCCCTCTTGACATGAGAAATTGTCCGAGAAGAAACTTAAATAAGTCTTTATTTTAGGTACCTTTGTAGCGGATGTTATCAGTCTCTCAGTTCCTGTCTGACCGCTTTCCTCATTAAAACAAATTACACAAAATTTTGAACAATTTTTCATGTGCAGGCTTAGAGGGACGTTACAGACGAGCATTATGGAGGTATTTGGATGGTTTTAAGTGTCTTTTTCGATGATGACAACGGAGCTCCAGCCGCTACATTAAAATGAACAAACATTTTTGTCTACAACTCTAAAAAGGAACAGATTACTCCGAAAATAACTATTGAATTTTGGGTTTTGGGTGACCTATCATTTTAACATCTGTCCCTGTAGTCACATGAAACTAAATCACTTCTTTATAAGGCAATTATAACCATTATTTCTATGCAAAGCCCTATATTAATTATACTATATAAAGACAAAGCCTCTCCTTGGTAGTGGTAAAAACTACTATTGTATTAAGTGTATTATTTAAGGTTGTTACATTGAAAAAAACAGAATGTCTTGACAAATAAAAGGGTGTATTTCTGACCTTTCAGTGGTGATATCTCCTTACTTTATTGGTTTATCTTTCAACATATGTACCTCACAGTGAAGCCACAACGAGGGAGCTTGATAAGGATTTAAAGGTAATAAGGTCTGAATGGCCAAGAGGCACGAAAGTGGTCGAGCTAAGTGCTCCATAGACGTCTATTCATTTGTGAGTCACCACGGATGAAAGTGGAAACAATTACAATCAAGGGAAACCACGTGAGATTAAAAATGGCAAAAAAAAACGACATATTGATCCAATTAAAATGAAGATTTTTTTTTTTATTTAGAAGCGACTGGTCTGATTTCGTGGAAGAAGAAGGTGCACGCTAGGTGGCTTCCACGGGACGAGCCTTCCGGGCAGCATTACTCATGGAGTTGGACGGCCCCGTTCGTGGAGTTGGCCCCGCATGACAGGAACCGAGCGAGAGCTGCTGGCAGTTCCAGAGCGCTGCCTGCGGCGAGGATATCCAACACGGTCAGAGGGATTTATCTGATGTTATGATCAAACCCACAGCAGGAGAACACAAACACAGCGTCCCTTCCTTTTTTTTTACCACTCCGACGACACGAGTAGAACACCAGAGACACCACCGAGCATCTGATCATCTTAGAAAGAGAAAACATAATAATTCCTCACCCTCCGCCCTCACCCCAGACTCCTCCCCACCTCCTCACCCCCCCCCCACACCAGGACCCCCCTCTCTGGCTCCAGCGCTCGAGGAGATCCTATCGTTTCTCCCGCAGACTAGATTTCTTGGGTGACTTCAAAGCTTGTTCACTAAGTGTTTAGAAGAATGCGATGGAAACAGGAAAATAATGTTCTGATTTCTGTAAACTTCAAAACATCTGCTTCTGCTTAAGCGCTGGTGTGGTGTG
Source organism: Callionymus lyra (assembly GCF_982586985.1). NCBI lineage: Eukaryota > Metazoa > Chordata > Actinopteri > Syngnathiformes > Callionymidae > Callionymus > Callionymus lyra. The sequence continues at coordinate 12,955,172 of NC_141835.1, read as the reverse complement.
AAGCCGGGGATCCGTCCTGACTTCAGGTTCTTTAACCCACAGAAGTTAACCTTAAAAGACACTTGCAATAACAGCGGCATTGGTGGGAATGAGATTCTCCCTGTTAAAAGTTTTGGTAAATTTACATTTTGTTTGTATATACATGCACTATTTCTACTATATAGCTTTTTTTAAATGAATGTTCCTTTCATTTTAGCTACTTGGATGAGGAGTTGCAAGGCACCTGGTACATCTGGTTCATCACAAACGTATGACGTCCTGTCTATAGCCCAGGTTGCCTTTTACCGTAAATATCATATTAGGATTTGTCTTAAAATGCAACTTTTAGTCCTTGAATTTTGAACATTTAGCTAAAAAGATGATCTTTCCACTACATTTTCCTGCAAACTGCTATAAGGTTGTATAAGAAAAACACATATTTATACTTCTGTTCTTCTGTAGTGTGTAGCCGTTTACTATACTGATACATGTCCTTTTAAATAAACTGAACTGAATACTGCACTTTGTCATCCCTTGCTCTTTGTTCTTTTGTTTGCAATTTGTTCTTGTTCTTATGAAACTTGCTGTACCTTCTATTGACAGCTATGAACTGGAAACCCAATTTCCCGAATCTATCAAACATCTATCCATCGATCCATCCATCGCTGGTGCTGTATGTTTTCTACTACTACAAAATATTTTCATATTGTATTAGTTTATAGTAGCTTATTATTATTGTGTATTATTCTTTTGTTATGTTAGAATTATTGTTTTTGTTGCTTTTGTTATTTTTTCATACGTGATATATGTGCACAGTATGTTTAATACTTTTCAATTTTCATTTCTACTATATTTCGTCTGTGAACTTGCTGTTGAGAAAACTACAATTACCCGTTGTGGGACCAACAAAAATTGAAATCAGTTAATGAAGTATGACTTTAAAAAACAACCGGGCTTCGGATGTATTAGAACCAAAATGTCAAGGAAATGAATTCAACTGGAAATAGCATTAGATTCTTGGTTGAAATGCACACACATGGGTATAAATATAAAGCTACAAAAATAAATTACAAACAGTATATGGAAAGTATATGGAAGAGGACATGTTAGAACCATTATAGTAATAATGTATATTATGTATATCTTGTGTATTCACACCTATTTAGCATATGCTTATATATTACACCATGTTATAGTGTTTATATATTAATATACTGTATATGTATTTCTTGAGTGGATATCCGTGTAAAAATATGTGGCAAAGTGCAAACAAAAGAATAATTAATAAGTACCTTACTTTTTCCTACTACTTTTTCGTACTACAGGGTTTTGCTATGTTTCTTATTCCGCTTTTCTTGGTTTAAATAGTGTTTTGTTAGTTTACATGTACACATAATTTACACATATTTTGTTTCATCTTTTTTAGATACTACGCTATTGCTATAAAAGCAGCGTCCAGACGTCTCTGGACGCGAGTGAAGACGACTCCCTCCAGAAAGGTAATAGTTTAACCCACTCAGAGCTAATTTCCGTGACTGTTTGTATAACCTTCATCTCTGAGCATCGGGAGGATGTAATGAGTATATTTCCACGGAGAGGGAAGGGAACCAGGCGAAGTGTCCCAAAAGGCTCGTGAGTAATGTTGCTGGCACCGTGCAAGCATACACACAGACTAATGCTACCTCCTCGTGTATACACAACATGACAAGCCGTTTTCGGGCGCGGGCCAGATAACTCCATCACGATCCCCCCCCCACGCCATCGGGCCGGCGTGACAAGCGCGCCGTGTATACATGCACTCGGCATCCGACTGGCAGCCTCGGGGCTTCTGTCTCCTTTCCCTTAACTCAATCATGCTCGGGTTTCACTCTCGTCCATCCGAGGCTAACTCGCTTCCTCTCTCCGCAGCCCCCCCTCGGACAACCCTCCGTCCTCGAGACCCCCTTCCTAATCCCACCCGTACTGTATCCCATAATGTACACAAACCTGGATGAGAAGCGGTTGATTGTTGCGCTCAGAGCTCCAAAGAGTCAGACTTCACTATTATAATCACTTCATCTCATGTTCGACTAAATCATTTGGAACATGGACTGATAAACTTAAGGCCTGCGGGCTTCATCTGGCCCAGATAAAACCTTAAATGTGGCCACAACACAATGTTCCTGGACTCACAACAAACATGGAATTTTTTTCCGCATTGAAAATAGAAAAGAATGGAAACTTTATCAGACGATGCACACTTTGAGACATGATTCAATCCCATTTTTTCAGAGAAAATAGAGGCAGGAAACGAGTTACAAAAGTAACGTGAATTCAGTCAATATCCAAAATAAAAGCAAAAGTGGTAGATGTTGAATTAAACTAGACACGAACTAAACATTACGTCACACTAGGACACGTTTACCAACACATCCATCTATAGAAGAGGCGTCCACTTCATTCGTGACACCACGGACTAGAACAGGTTAACTAGGGAAATCGTCACACAAAAAACCCCCGCTAAATTGGACATTTTTGCAAGGCTTTTTCGTCTCTTAGATCCCACGATGTTGCCATGACCATTGCTCACCAAGTGGCAGTAGCTTCTGTGTTAGGTTCCAGCTCCGGATTACTCGCTCAAAAACTCCCAAAACCGTTGAAAAAGCACCAGATAAGATGTCATTTATCTTGTGAAAAGAGACATAAGCACTCGTAGAGTCACACAATGAAAATAAACATGGCTGACCTGACTCTTACTGTGGTTCGGAAAAAGGGGGTCAAAGGGATTTATAACACAGTTAGCAAAGTCAGTCTAAGTGATTGATACCAAACCAGTCACAGAAAAGAAGTCGTTGACTTCAGGCTGGATTTTATGTCATTCCGTACATTCGCATGAAAAGCTCTTCCTTGCGCTCGAGCGAGAGGAAACATATTTTCTGTTTTGGTTCGTTTCCCGTTGGGTTCAGAAAGATCTTCCGAGTGTAAAACTAGTGTCTGTTGTTACAGTAAACACACGAGCCAAGAGCTCTCGACCCAAGTGTGCGTTAAAAAAACAGCCAAAAGGAAAAAATCCTTTTCCCGAACGCACCTTGCACTCCTCGGTATCTCTGACTGTTTATAAGTTATCTTCCAACGGACCGACCCAAACATGAGGTCAGGCCATTCTTCTAGACTGCGAGCGGTTGGCAGGAGCGCGAGGAAAAAGAACGTTAAACTCCAAATGTCAAGCTCCGAGGAGAAAATCCAAAGGCTTTACTTGGGAGCCTTTAGTCTTAAATAATGACATGTATCATAAAAAAAGACATCAATCAAAGAGGAGGAGATTATTTCTTAGCTGACATGAACCTCAATCGAGCACGACGCATTAAATCCACAAAATATGTGGAACACACAGATAGTGTACGACGAAGACGGGCCAGGAGAAGTTCTTGGATGGACAGATTCTTCCACTTTGTAGGTTACGCTGGTGTTATTTTCCTGACTGACTCATCTGAAGGATCGACGAGTCACTGGAGGCCCTGAAACGATCCCAAACGATTCCCTTCCTGATGGAGATAGAGTTCTTAGGAACCCATAATTTAACTTACTTTGTTTAGGTTGGAGAGTAGATTCATGGGATAATGTTGACTTATGGGCATTAACATCATGATTAAGAACCTGATACAAGTAAGTAAGTAGTAGTTATTTGTAAAGATCTTTCTAGACCAGGGTCACAAACGCTTTAACAATCAAAACAATACTCAATAAAATATATACTTTAAAAGATCAAGACACTTAAAACAAACACAGGAGTCTCAGAAAATCAGGGAAAAGCACAAATAAAAATGTCTTAAGATGTTTCTTGAAGGAGTCAGTAGATCATCAAACACAGAGATCGTTCCAAAGCTTAGGAGCAACAGTCTGGAAGGATTTCTCTCCTCTGGTCTTGAACCGTGTTCAGGAACCATCAGTAGATTCTGATCCACAGACCTCAGAGCCCGAGCTGGGGTGTAAGGCTGGATCAGAATCTACTGATGGAAGGTCTGACCTTGAATAGATCGGAAAGTAAGAACCAGAATTTTAAAGTTGATCCTGAAAGAAACTGGAAGCCACTGAAAAGTTTTAAGGATCGTAGAAATGTGAGTTCTTCTACTAGAGCGGCTCAGAATTCTGGCTGCAGAGTTTTGTATGAACTGCAGGCGAGACAGATCCTTCTTGTTTAGACATGAAAACAAACTGTTACAGTAGTCTAGACGAGAAGACACAAACACACGGATTATAAGCTCCAGGTCGTATTGAAAAAAGAAAAAAAGACGGAGTCGCTTTCTCAACACACGCTCAAAACTTGGACATAAAATATAGAATATTTTCTCACAGGTTTCAAAATATACGCAAACATTAAATTTAAAGAGACCCTGGCCTAATATAACCTGTAAAAATTGTTAACTACGTAATTTTAATTAAGATAAATTAAGCCTCAAAGAATAAAAAACTAAATCTGACACCTACAGTACGTCCTGTTAGCCGTGTAAGTCACGCCAAAACAGATAAAAACCTAACGACTTTTCTGAAGTGTAAATACATTTTAAAATTAAAGATTAAGGTCAGCATATGGCAAAATGTATAGTGTCTTAATTTAAGATTTCAAATGTGAAAGTGAGTAGAAATCGGAATCTGAAAAGTAAATGAAAAATTATTAATATTAATGTAATAAAAAACATGTTTTTGTTAAGGATAATTCTCCACATATGGGTGAACTTTAAATTTGACCCTAAATAAACTAACAAATATTTAATTAAACAGAAAAACCAAATGGACTAGATTTTTTTTTTTTTTAAAGAATCATCTAAAGTTTTGAGAACATTTTAACACCAGGGTTTCCTTGAGCTGATCTGTGCCCGAGCGAGGGAGGAGGACGAGCCCCTGTCAGGCGGCTGAGGTTAAACATATGCAGGGTCCGCCCTGCTCTGTTCTCTGTTAGTCAAGACTTCACACGTTTTACATGCGAGAAAACGTTGACACTGTTGTACTGTTTACACCATTGTTGTGCCTGAAAGGTTAACGACTCGCAGATGCACGTCAGGTTTGTTTTGAGCGCAGGAGGAACTAACCCGATCAGAGGGTTAAACACGGGATGTGACGAGGGGGTCAAGTGCGTCATTTTCTCGAGTTGCCAGATGCGGCCGACGGAGAATCACCGAGTCGTTTTTTTTGATTGTTGGATGACGAACGACATTGTTTAATTAAATGTGTGATAGTACGAGTTAGACAGCAGCGTTCACTCGCGACCAAAACTCCCGATGCTTCGTAGAGACGCTAGAAAACACAAAATGAAGCATAGAAGGAAGCGGCAGAAACCTTAAGAGAACCAGACTTATAACAAGCTATAACAACATAATAAGTATAAAAACATGATATTGGACCATCGCCAAATATCATTAATTACACGAAAACTGTGACTGTAAAAGTAAAAGTACTATATTTTTCACACTATAAAAAAGCACCAGACTGTAAGGCGAATTACGTGTGGTGCGACTTCGTAGTATACTCCACAAGGCTCATGACTATGCACTAATAAAGTTATAAAAAATAAAGGTTAACCAACATTTTAACGGATTTTGAACGCCGTGTTCCACATAAAATCGGTTCAACGTCAGTAAGTGATGATAAGGGGTTAGCTAAAGCTAGTTGAAGACACTAAAATGTACTTAACCACATTTAATATTATCTCTTAGGTCTCTGACGGGATATGGCGTAAGATAATTAACGGCTTGTGAAACTATAACGAAGATATACAAGCGAAATAACAGCTCTGTGCTTCAGAAAGGATTCAGACATGTAAACTCTGTTCTACTCTCTCATACAAGTAAGTGTTTTTAAACCAGATCTGATTTCTGTTCTTTGTTCAAGTAAAAGAGTTGAGCCGAACAATCAATTAGAGGATTTTAAGTGCGCCTTACAGTACGATAAATAAGGTACTGTTTTTTGTTTTTTTTTGTTTACATATGATGTTGGGTTTGGCCGCTTTAGTTTCCCCAATAGGGGGCGTCTCTTCGTACCTCCAATAGCCTCCATTGACGCACCTCTCCTGCCACACTCGGTCATCTGTTGAATGGCCGCCGCGGTGATGGATGGGTTCAAGCTCCTTTCGATTACGCCGAAAGTGCGAAGACGCGAGGAAACAATGGAAACTGGCCCCGGCAGCTCCGCGCAGCATTCTTTACAACAATTTGGTCTAATTAGCATCAACTCCTTCGCCATCCATCATACTCCTCAAGAAACATAAACAAACTGTCAGCTTTAGCGTAACAAACAGATCGCCCGGCTACTTAGCACGAATTATTCTTACATGAAAAGCAGCTTCTCAGGCGAACCCCCCCCCCATCCCCGCCATCTGTGGGGGGACGAAGGGCTAATAAAATTGAAGGCATATGTTCCGGTCAAGTTCAAGTCTCCAGAGGTCTTCGCTGGACCATGTGACAGTTTCCTCTGGATTGTGAAGATCCGTCTGAGGGACCCACGGTTGGTGCGAGCGAGTGCGAACATGTCGCTCAATTACAAAAAATAATGTTTCGCCTCGAGCGCGGCACCCGAGGTAAAGTGTGGATATACGAAGTGAAGTCAATCATTAGCTTCTGCGATAACTATATTTTACACTTCCCTGTGTTTTGAAAACATCCCTGCGTCACAGTTGGCGAGAATAAAAAGGAAAGTGGTTCCAAAAACACAACAAACATTATGTTGCACTGATTATTACTGTCTGAATAGTGGATTATATAATGAAATTACATTAGTTTGTGATTCTTGACATGTTAAAAGCTGAGATTTCCTAAAACAGATAAACTTGTAAACAAGCAATTGGTTGTAAAAGAAAAAAACAGGATCCCACAGCATAATAGTGAGATGTATTTTTCATCCTCCTATTATTAGATTTATTTCCCTTAATGCAACTTTATTTTTGTCTGTTTTTCATCAGGTTATCATGAGGTTGTAACGTATAAATAAAGCCGACCTTGATCCAGGTCTACAAAAAGCGAAAAAAAAGGAAGAAATACTTACAACAGTGTAATTACAAAATCATTCAATCATCAAAACCAGAATTTAAAAAAGTTATCCTGAAAGATACTGAAACTGGCCGCCAGTGAAGAGTTTTAAGGATCGGGGGAAATGTGAGTTCTTCTACTAGAGCGGCTCGGAATTCTGGCTGCATTACTATAAAGTAATGATGAAGGTGTTGCCTCCTCCTATTTTGGTTCTGCTCAAATAATTGCTCCAAAATCTTACAAATACAACGATTAAAATAACACAACCGAGGCCTTGACCCAAGTGTTATCTCAGGGTCAAGCTGATCCGGAGACTGAAGACAAATGTGTTTGTTGTATCCCTTGTGTTGTCTCCGAGTCAAGATGAACGACCTCCACCACTGCATATGTATTTATGGAAGCTAGCCGTTGTTCACCTTGACCCAGAGAGAACACAACAGATACAACAAACACATTTGTTTTCAGGGCTCTGGGTCACCTTGACCCAGGGATGACACAAGGGTTAACAGAGTGGCGACAAAACTAAATCACAATGGGGCCAAAATATAAATCATGATCTAAATTATCGGCCAAAGTTATTTTAATGTTCACCATCTGTACCTGAGACTAACTTAAAAGTAAATATAATATTATTGTGATTTGATGTTTTTATCCTTGGATGCTAAATCTAGCATAATTATGTGTTACTTCCCATGTTAGAGGTTTGGATAATTTTCAGAGTAATCTGTTCCTTTAGGAAGTTTACGCTGAAGAACAGAAAGATTTAGAAACAGCTTCTTTCCTCTGGTCATCAGACTGCTGAATGAAATATGACTAGAGCTATGCAATATTTAATATATTGTGTAATTATTCTATTTATAACATATTGCACTATTTTTAACTTATTTATATTTATACTTTTATATACATTAATTAGTATATGCAATATTTAAAACATTATTTATTTATTCTGTATATACTATATTGCACTATTTTTAACTTATTCATATTTATATTTATACTTTTTTATATATACATTCATTCTGCTGTGTTTTTAACGGTTGCCAAGCAACGAAATTTCTGTGTTTTCTGTGCAATGACAATAAAAGAAAGTCTAAGTTACTGGTTTAAGCTTGTTTTTAGCAGAAGCTAATATGCTAACATGCTACACAGTCAGTAAATATCAGAAGCTCTTCCAGTTGTATTTAGATGCTTTTCGTGTGAAGTGTTTACTTGTAAGAAAAGTAACATTTTACTTTAAAAGATAATCCCAATCCTGCCAGTTTCTAAACTCTAAAGGTTGAACCAGAGTTAGAAACGTGGTGTAACTGATCTGTCAGTTTGGTTTCGGTCATGGGCGAAGTTTATTTTACAGTGACCATGTGCTGAACTGGAGAACCACCAACTCCCCCCCAAAAAAATAAAAAACCTCCTTCTGAACATGCTTCATTTGTCAACTTTCCACTTCCTCTCTGATGTTCTGCAGAGTGTGAAATGCTTCACTAATCATCTGGCGGCCGACGATTGTTGATCTTACCGAGCTGATGGCAAGACTCACTCATCCCGGCGTCGGCGGCGTATGTCTCACTCGCTCGCGGCTACGAAATATTACACAAAAAACCCAACCCCGACGAAATGTCAGCGCCGGCGCTCATTTTTCCTTCCTTGTCCAAATGTACTTATTGAACATTAAACACGCCGCCGTGACAGGCGGATCGCGGAGGAGGCGGCCAAGGTGAGACGACGGGCTTATTCTAATCAAGCTAATTCCATCCCGACCCTGAGATGACATCACCCTGTGTTTGCTCATTAGGGCTCCTTGTCAGGCGGCCAGTTTTCGTTCAGCGGGGAATGTAAATGGAACTTGTTTTTTTTGTTTTTTTCGTTTCCATCGAGACTCTCAGGCCGAATTTACAGATCAACGCTTTATGAAATTATACAACTGTGGGAATCATAGGGTTGGCCACGGACGGAGCCGTCAATCACTTCCGAAGAAAAAGCTGCTTGTTTCACCTTCATGTGAAAAACTATAATTCCCTTCCACTCGCCCACAAACATCCTTTCCAGGGGCTTCTTGAGAGTCTATCCCGGCAGGCTCTTGACTTGCCTGAAATATGACAAAGTTCATTTTCTGTTCTGTTTATTCCCTTATGGGGGCTGCAAGGGGGGCTGGAGTCTATCCCAGTTTAATGAGGGACACCCTGGACAGGACACTAACCAAAGACAAACAACCATTCACACACACACTCATATCTACGGACAATTTCCCCAAGTTCTCAATCAAACTGTATGTTTTTGGACTGTGGGAGGAAACCGGAGTGCCCGGAGTAAACCCACGCGACACGGGGAGAACATACGAGGGTCACGAGATGCATCACTTCTGAAATGGAAGCAAACCGACAACCTTCCTGCTAACCATTGCGACACCGTGCGCCCATAGTTTGAGTTAAAAGTGACATTTTTTAAGCAATTGATTTTGATGGCGTTTTCTATTTAATATGGTTGTTCTGGAAGTTTTGTAGTGGTCATTATTCATAAATCTATCAAAGTTTTTCAATAACGGTACTGACACCTATACCGTCACCTTGATACCATTTCCTGAAAATACAGTAATACATAGTACAAAATCTTGAGTTCAATTTTTTTTAGTTTTAGTACATTTCCAATACAAGCAGTTTTTCTTACAGAAAATATAAATCAATTTTTTCTAGTACAAAGAAACACTTGCTAACCAAATAAATCGGATGTTCACTGCCTTTGTCACTTGTCTATTTATCTACAGATAATCCTCACATGATCAAGTTTCAATAACACGCCGGTACTGAAGCTTGTATTGAAACAAGATATTTCAAATGGTGCCAAAAAAAAGTTGTATACCCATTCCTACTAGCAAGCTGCTCAAATAGCCAATCTCCATCAACCACTAGCTAAAATACTAAAGTACTTTAAAAAACAGGGGGGCCGAATAAAATAAAAAAATAAAAAAAGACACATGGGGCCGTGGTGCTGAAATTTACAGAAACATGTTTGAGAGATGGAAAGTACACTTCTTAAATATATTTTTTTTAAGATGGTGGGTGGGTCAGGAAAAATGAAAAACACACTATTCCAATTTGATTGCTTCTGTGTTTTTTTCTAAAGTTATGTGAAATGACATCCTTGGCAGATGTATGCGCCTTCTCACTCCCCTTTAGCATTTAGTGTATAACACAGATCACAATGTTCAGTGTCAAAAAGCTACAGAGTTTTTTGTGTACTTTGATTAGTGCGTCTGCCTCGCAGCAAAAGGTTGTGGGTTCTATTCTACGATTTGTATTTTCTCTTTTTGTAGGTTTACTCTGGGGAACTCAGATTTCCTCCCACAGTACAAATCATACAAATCTTCATTGAGAATTGCACAAATGTGTATATGAATGGTTGTGTCAAACTGGCCACCTTTTCAGGGTGTCCCACGCCTCTGGCCCGGAGTAGCTGGGACAAGCTACCACCCCTTTTTTTTCCCCAACTAAGGGAATTTGTTGATGAAAATGAATGAATGAATGAATAAAAAACAAAAATATTTAGCTATGTCTCCATAACAGCTCCATTCAGGTCTAGAAGAAAGTGATCAGAAGAACATTCCGTTCCATCCCACGTCCTTCGTGACGGACAACGACTCCTGAATTCCAACACATTCGCTATTATTCACCTTCAGAACAACGGCTCAGAACCGCAGACCTGCCTTCACGCTGCACTGGAGCAAGGCAGCGTACAGTAAATCACTCCCTCTGCCGACCGTTCTCAGGTGCCGCTCATCTGGCAGAACCTTTTTCCGAGAAAGAAAACAAATGCTGATCCGCTTCCACCCGGGACCGGCTCCCCTCCCCGCGAGGCCAGCCCGTGGCCTCCAGGAGGCCGCCCAGCCCCGCGCACCCGGCCCCCTTCGGAACCAGGATGTTTGGGTTAGAAAATGACTTTGCTACTCCCTCGGCCCCTTTCTCTAATTGCCCCAGGGGTAATTACCTTGTCTCCTTCCCACTTAGGAGAAAACCAGAGAGAGCAGAAGTGTTATTTTATCGAGCCAGAATTTCATCGCTATAATCACTCTTAAAGGTCCAATAATAAATAGACGGGATCGGATACACGTATCGCCGGACGGCGGTTTTTTGAGCCGACTTCCTCTTTTTTTTTTTTTTGTTTAAGCAGCTAAGAAAATGACACAATTAAAAATTCAGAGGGAATTTACAGACACAATATTAACTTAAGTAATCACAATAAAAACATCTGGGAAACCACAGAGGCCTGCGCCCCGTCATGTTGAAAACCCTGGATATGATTTTCAGGCGGAGGGCGGGGGGCCGACGGAGGAGGCGTGCCATCCCGCCTTGCTCGGGCCGAGGACTGATAGATTGGCGTGGAGCACACATGGTCCCGCGGGGGCAATACATCAGACTGCAACGCTCCAAGTACCATTATGAAACACACCCAAGAGGACCGCAATTCAGGAAACAGAAGAACACCAGTGACGCTCCTCAGAAGATTTCGTCTTGTGCGGTACAGGCCGAGGACGAGGGGAAACTATTTTGACTGATAACCGTCATGTAGCATCTGTGGAGGAGGATGACACGGCGGCGGCGGCGGGGAAAGTAACTTCTCGGATACGCGGAGGGATCGGAAATCACTCGCTGGCTCATCGAGTCATGTTGGTCTTGACACCGGTCCATTTTTTAAAACTGGTCTTGGGTTCCGAGTGAGTCACATCATCAGGTCACTGTTTCTGACTCTTCTGTACGTCTTCCATGTACGTCGTTCAAATAGATCAGTACAAATAAGAACATAAAACATATCTAAACTAACCTAAAAAGCTTCAAGAAGATGCTTCCTGTACTTGTTCTGACCTAGTTACACAACTCTTGATCATTTATTTACTACAACATTAAACAACGAGAGTGATTTCACAAGAGAAAAACACTTTAAAGGCCCCAAAAGTATATTTTTAAACACCCTTTATGGCGCCCTCTATGTACGCATGGGTGTAACTGCAGTGTTGATATTTGTTAACGTCGCTGTTGTCGATTTTCTGCACGTACAGACTTTTACTAAACACGATTAAGAGTCTTATTGTTACTTAAAAAAGTACTTCAGCCCTTTGAAAACACTGTCTTTAAACAGTTGTAGTAGGAGTAGCAGGTGGTTTGCACGAAGTAAATATATATTTAAGATAATATCTAAAAAAAGTTCTGTTCAGTTTAGTCATGACTGTTCAATATTAAAGCCAAAAAAATTACAGATAATGCAAGGAAATCATCGGTGTGTTGAAATGTTACATATTGTTGCTTTAAAGGAGAATTATTTTTAAATATTGCTTTTATTTTGATCACAACTGAAATAGAATAAAGATCTATTGAACAAATCCACCAAATCAACCCATTAATTTAGTTAATCAGCCACAAATAAAAATTCTAAAATATATTTATATCTGTCTGTTAACACATATCTAACATATTTTATTTGTTTTACTTTATTTAATCTTAGATTTCTTTTTTTGGTGACACATTTTAGACATTCTAGGCTCATCATGACAAAAAATGTTCTATGGTTTTTGTCACAACTCTGATGATACAAACCAAAATCGTCACATTTACAAATGTTGAGAAGTTGTTGAAAATTGACTCCATATAAATAATGGATGTTGTCTTGACCCGACCTTACAAGTATTATCTTCTCATTACGTCTTAAGAAAACATAACCGTTCCTTAAACACTGCGGCTCGTCTTACACCTTCTAGTATTGGTCCCAAGTTTTATTAAATATTGGACGTATTTAGACATGTTTAACATCTATATTTGTGAAAAAAATATTTAAAATATATACTTTATTGAATATTGTTTTGATTGTTTAAGCGCTTTGTGACCCTGGTCTGGAAAAGCGCTATACAAATAAAAATTACTTACAATTTCTTATCCATCGATTATTATTGTCTTAAAGGTGTTTTATTTTTTTATATGGTATTTGTTAAATAGTAACAATAGTCTATGATTCGTTTCAGTCAAGTTTACCCAAATAATGTACTAAACTAGAGGAAAATGTTTTTATATGAAGGTCCGTCCGAGAATATTAAGCCCACATTAAACCAGTCCGCGGGTCAAAAAAAGGTTCAGGACCCCTGGTATAAAACACCTTCAGTCATCTCATACATTTAGTTTTTTGTACCAAGAAACTGTGTCTTCAGCAGGGCCGGGTCTAGGCAGGGGCAAGAGGGGGCCTGGCCCCCTCAAATAAATGTTGTGCCCCCTCAAACTTATATGTAAGTAAGTAACAGCACAATGCCCCCTCAAGATTTGTGGCTGCCCCCATACATGCCTGTCTAGACCCGGCCCTGGTCTTCAGTATCACGTCCCAAATGATAATTGTCATCCAGGAAAGTTTCTGACCTCCTACACTGGGTCTTACATAAGCTGGTCTTGATTCTCGTAGCTCCTGATCCGACTCAGATGGGGGGCGGGGGGAGGAGACCCGGTCTCAACCACAACGACATCAGTTATTGTTGGACTCTGTCAACACCGAGGCTTCCCCACAGACACAGACGGCTACTTGTGTGTTCCACTAGATCTTCGAGGGGGGGGTTCTTATCGACCAAGCATCTGTCAAGAGCGTCCGATTACACCGTCACGATGGGTTCGACTCCCCGTCACAATCCTGGTGTGAACCGGAGCCGGCACGGGGGTCGGGGACCGGCACATAAACCCACGTCGTGATGTGGATCTTGGAGCGAAACAATAGAGTCGCTGGAGCGCTCACGGAACAGAACCCGGTCATTGGTACCGAACGATATTAAACGTCGATACCTGTGGCAAACTGAACCCAGATGTCCGGGGATTATCTCATAGTTTCAGCGCCGCGCCGTCGACTTTGAGTAAAGTCATCTGAGCACAAACGTGAAGGACCTGCGAGGTTATCCATCTTGATAATGCATTAAAATCCACAGACTTCACTTTATGTTTTACTGCTAAAGGTTCCACTGGGAGCGGCGCCGGACGCCGTGAACTTAATTCACTGCCGAGGGCCCGGAGTTCGGACAAATAATAACAACACGGCTCTCTCCTGCCCTCTAGTCGCTCCGAGGCCCGTCAGATTCAAACCAGACACCAGTCGAATCCTCGCGCTGCAGTAAATTCATGTTTAAAAAAAAAATTAGATTAACTTCAGAGTTGTTTTTGCATCTCGTCTCCGCAGATGTTTCGCTCCATGAGCTTTCATCAGAAATTAAACCACAAATGAACTACAAACGATCTACGGGTCGTGTTAGCGATCAACGCCTTTTTTTTTTTTTAAAGTACAAACACGGGAGCAGATGTTTGGGTTCGATTGGATAGAAATGATAGCGAAAACAAACAAATTCCAAACATGACCTTTTACTTTTCCCATGACGGACTCCTCTCCCCCCCCCACTGGCTCCGTCGCCATGTCGACCCACGTCCCACTTGAAGTGTCTCTAAATGTTACGCTAATTGAAGCCTCGCCCGGGCACTTGTTCTCGGCCACAGAAACCCCTGGAATCACGCAAATTGGCCCATGAGCACAACAAATTACATTACCGCGCTGCCCAAGATCCCCGTTCGTCTTGACCGAGTTTTCCCGAGTTGAGCCGGGGCCGACTCGGGGGGCCGAGAAGGAAAGGGGGGCGGAAGTCCCGGGTTGTTGTTTTTTTTTTTTTTTTTGGCCCTGGGATTACCGTAAGAACCCGTGTTGTAGAGTTCCAGCTCATCCAGACAATCGCACACATCCGCTCGCACACAAACACGGAGAAAAATGCCATGTAATTCAGCGGTCGAGGTTGTTCCGTTTTGTTTCTGTTTTTTTGACAGTACTTATTATGTTTATTTATACGTCGCTGCTTAAAGGAAGGAGCCACGATTTTTCTCGACGGTCGATTCCCTTTTTCGGGCTCGAGAGGAGTTACGCAAATAAACAAGTTAATGCATTGAACAAAGAAATCAGCGAGTCAGAGAAAGAAATGTATACAACCTGGGAATCCGTGGATGTTTAGATTATCTTTATTTAAATCCAACAATAACAACTTTATCTGACTTGGATTTAGTCGTATAAGTGAGTAGTTTTAGGTTCGTCTTTAACTCAATTGATAATTCAAACAAGTTGGAATGTAGCATTGCTGCTAACAATTAATTGAGAATTTATTTACATTTAAAACAATGTAGCTTATATGCTAATGTAGCCAAACTGTTGCTAAGAACTAGCACAAATAATTGAGCATTAGGTAAAGCTTCAGCGCTGATAGCCATTAGCTCAATTGTAGCTACAATTTAACTATAAATGCTAACGGGCTAATGCAGCTCAGATAGCAAATACTACAGCTTATCTAATGTAAAGATACTACTTTATTGAATATACTACTTTATAACCAAAGTAGTATTTTTTATTGTATGTATTAATAATTAAGCTAAAATTCTATGTCTTGATGTAAATCTAGTTTTTAATCGAATGTAGCTCAGGTGCTAATGTAGCTAAACTGTTGCTAAGAACTAGCACAAATAATTGTGTATTAAGTGAAGCTTGAGCGCTGGTAGCCATTAGCTCAATTGTAGCTACAAATGCTAACGGGCTAATGCAGCTCATATAGCAAATAGTAAAGCTTAAAACATAGAGAAACTACTATATAACCAAAGTAATAATACTGTGTTTACTAATTATTTAGCTAGCATACTAAGGATGAAGATGTGGCTGAATGTAGCATGTTTAGCATAGCTATGGAGCGACAAGCTAGTGGAGCTTAAACTGCTAATATTGTGTTAAAATACTTGTTTTGGCTGCTAAAATAGAACAAATCGTGAATTCAGTTTGATTATAAGCTATTAAATATAGCTTTATTTGGTGGAAAAAACTGTAAACAAGGAATACATTTAAATTACCCACAACTGTATATTCAAGAACGTTATTCCAATATCATCAGGCGTTCGTGATGTCGTCCGAAGCATAATTGGGACTCGGGAGTGTTTACTTGCAGTCGGGCCACATGTCTGACCCGCTACCGACTGTGGCTACAAGCTTCAGGCCACAAGGTTAAATGCCCAATTCGGAACTTTTCAACATCGGTGTCAGCGCTCATGAGGGAGAAGCTGGAGGAGAATAAACAGAGAAGCCGAACCTTCTTCTTCGCCACCGTACGGAAGCAGGAACTCGAGATCGATCCCACTTTTGTCTGAGTCAGCGGTTCTGGACATTATTTAAAATCCTGAAAATAGTCCCGAACGAAAAAACATCTTGTTTTCCTCGTGACGACGTACGAAACAAACAAACGTTCCTCACACGGACACACAACCCAGACGTATACAAAAATACACGGGCGGTTTTCAGCGACGCACACACCGAGAGGCCCGAATACACACATCTGTGTGAAATTAAACTGAAAAATCAAAAACAAATATTTATTTAAAACACTGTTAAGAAGAAGAAAAAGCCGTCGTCAAGATTAGAACATTGAGCCCCTTTAATATAGATTAAAAAATATAATTTAAGGAGATGCTAATTGATTCAATATTTTAACGGACAACAATTATGAGAAAAGTTTATAAAAATGTTGATTTTTATTTTGTCGGATTTCAAAGAACAATCAATTTTTGGAGAAGTAGCAGATATTTAAGTTTAAAAAAAGCTTTATATACATTATTTTATTAATACCATGTTTAGTTGACTTGAACTGAAAACTAATATAGCTGTAAATAGGAGCTATTTTATTTTAAATAATTATAAATTAATGCTTGTTAATAAAGGCATCTTTATTTTTTTTTTCCAATTCTCAATTTTATTTGACCACAATAATTAAAAATACACTAATTGTGACGCTTCACTTTAAAATGACACAATAACACAATATTCTTCTTTTACACTTAACATGTTTATTTTTTACTGAATACATTTTGTCGCAAAGCAACACAATTAAATACAACTTAAAAACGTTTAAAAATGTTCAAAATATGTGTTGATAATAAACAATAATATATATTTTACACTGTTTTTGTTCAAATTAATTTAGTTTTCTACTGAAAGTCAGGTTATACTTTTCTTTTAAAGCATTTATTCCTTTAATATGAAATATTTTATAATTAAAAAATACCTTTAAATGACAAAAGGTTGACATTTTTGTTGACTCAGAACCCTATGATCAATATCTAATATCTGGCGGTCACTTCCTGGTAGGAGGCACTTGTGTGTTGTTAATCCTGAAGGCCACACACACACACACACACACACACACACACACACACATACACACACACACACACTCGGGGGGGGGAAAAAGTCGCACAACTTTCATTTTCGTAGCGGGTCAACTCTGTGTTTGCCCCCGGACTACTTAGTCTAAGTGCTCAATTACACTTTGCTTGTGTAGCGACTCCCTCGCTCAGGCCAGACTCAACGATTGACGAACTCGTGATCTCACTCCCTGCACAATCCGACACACAAACACGACAAGAGTGAGTCATTTGAGCAGGAATCGTTGACAACAAAAAAAAGAGTTTTTTTCATATCAAGATCGTCCTCAGAGTCCAACAACGTAAATATTGTTGTTACACTGGACGACTCTTGTATGTTCAGGCTACTGTGGTCCACCTGCTCTGCAAAATACACACAAAAATATCATAAAATTAATAATAATAAGAAGTTAAACAACTCAGTCATGTATGAAAATGGATTTATTATTAAAACAAATAGATATCATAATAATAGTGTGTAACAACCATAGGAAATAGTAATTGTTATTATCATTACAGATTAAATGTGTATTTTCCTCTTGTTTATATCAGTTTCTATTGGGAAAAATGAAAGGAATGTATGGATTTTAATTGACCATATTTGTTTTTATAAAATAAAGCACAACTAAGTGTTTCATTATTTTAATTTTAAGTGGGTTTTTGTCGTGGGTTCTGCCTTGTGGTCACTTGATTAAGTATTTAAGCGAGTTGTGCCAGCGAGGCTTTCAAATGTGCGACTCTGCGGCTTCCAAATGTGCAAAGTTGTGGGTCCTGCAGCTTAAAGTGACACCGATCAAAGAGTCGAGTCGTGTCGTGTTGTGTCGAGGTTCACTGTGAGTGTCGTCGCTTTTTTTTTTTTTAACTAGCGTGCTCGGAGATTATTGTCTCGGCACAAACTCTGGCTTAGAGAAGTGTCATTATGTCAAAATTAAGCCAATGAGGCGAAAAACACTTGCAACAACAACAACAATACGCTTTAAAAATACAACAATTTAAAGCTTATTCAGTAGCCACTGTATTAATGGTTGTAAAATAGAAAATAGTTTTAATATCAGAGCAATTGAATGAAGTTAAACTGTAAAAATAGTTTAGCTTTAGTGCTACATTGGATTAAAACAGTTAATAATTTAAGAGTTGAATTGATAGAAATAGTTATATACACACATAAATGTGTACATTTTTACAATCCACATAAATGGGTTTAATTAAAGCGTTTATCTTTCCATTAAACAAATAATCAATATTGGAAAATATTTTGGAAAATAATAGAAAGATGTGAAAAAGTGATCAGATAAATTACATTAAAATAGATCAATCATTAAACACATGCTCTCTATTTAATTTAAATAATTCAGCTTATTATTAAATGGATTATGATTTATTACTTGAAAAACTAGCTGCTTTATTTAATATATTATATGATATTAAGTAATGCTTGAACGATATTAAACATTTTTATGGATATGTTTCCGCAATAATGAGTTTAAAATTACTTTATTAAAAAAAAGAAAAGGTTTTTGGACACAAGACTTTAACAAGAATAAGTGACTCTCCAATTAATCTCATTAAAAGCTGTGATCTTTGGTTTGATGCAGCTTTACACGGTGACTCACGAGACAAACTTTTATTTTATTTCTTATTTCGCAGTGATATCAAAAGCAGCATTGTTCTTTCAAATGTGCTTTTATTGGAAAATTAATGGCCGTAATTACTTTTACAGTTGCAGCAGGATTTTTGAGGAGTTTGCGCTGCAATAAATTCAACCAATTCAATTAAAAATAACAACTTTCCGTCGTTATCTGACTCTTAACGAAGAGTGTTTGCACGTCAGCGCTTCCGCTTTCCCTTCCAAAATAAGGCCTGAGAGGGTTTTGTCGTTTAAAAGCTAAAATAAAAATTAACCTAAAAAACAAATGTAAATGAAGCAAAAAAAACGTAACGGGAACTACTTCTGAATTATTTTAAAAATATATATTAATTATTTAATTAAAAATTTAAAAATGTATTTTTTAAATATTATTAATATAATCGCTGATAATAATACATGAATCGTTTTAAAACACACACAAAAAAAATCCATTCCTAATTAAAATTAAACATTATAAATTGTTAATTATGATTATTTAAAATAGATAAACAAGAAAATAAAATATGTTAAATTAACTTTTTCTTTTCTCAGTAATAATTTATAACTAACAAAATACACTATTTAAAAATATTGTGAACCCGGATTTATCTTCCATTTATTCCACATACTATATTCCTAGATTATCACATTTTTAAATACATTTATTGTTATCGAATATTAATTGTAATTTCTGTAATGTCTCCGTTTCCGTTTGTTTATTTTTTTGATAAAGGTAACAACAAATAATCATAATAATAATGTCGATTATAGAGAATATAGATGGAGTGATTCAGTCAATAATTTACTTTAAATTATGTGAGTTTAACGACAGGAATGTCGGACGAAACTCGTAAAAAAAAAGAGACAAAGTCGTTGCATGTAAAAAAGAAAAATGAAGGCGCAGAGATTTACGGCCACAGCCTTGAGACGTGAATAAATATGAAGACGTGAAGAAAAGACAGATGTGTCCGCCTCAGTCCTCGTCCTTCAGCACCAGCATGGCTCGTTTTCAACCAGCCATCCACGACCCTTGAGCCAGAGCATCTGTCTGTCAAGCACCGCAAACGTCTCCATTTAATCACAGCCAAGGAAGAGAAGGAACGACGTGACCTCCCAGACAGAGATGGGAGGAAGAAGAAGAAGAAGAAGAAGAAGAGGATGAGGATGAGGGGTTGATTGGAAAAGGCCCAGAAGGACCCTGATCCAGAATCAACCTCAACCATGACGTCATCTAAACATCTGTCTCCAACATGTCCACAGGGGGTCCAATCAAAGCGGGTCCTGTGACGCCTGTGATTGGTGCAGCCCGAGTCACGTGTTGTGACAACACACCTTTATTTATATTCCTTTTTTTTTTTTGTTCTTGCACGATTGATTTCTGGGGTCCAGGGCCACTCGAAGGGTCTGACAGTGCCGAGGGGAACAGGGGGCAGTAATCACGTCCGTCTCATGTCGTCACAGTCCATTTGCTGCCGAGGGATCCCCTTACTCTGGAGCCCCCCGAAAGAAGTGCGTTTAGTGAGGAAATAACGGGACTCAGAAAACATTAGGGCCCCAGATAGAGTTACACTTTCATTAAAGCACTTCAAAGATGGAAACTGTAGAGGCGGCTCTTTATTTTTGGATCGTTTGTTTCCGAGAAGAAATAATGAACAATCCTATATTTAAACTAAGAACCGCTTTTTGTAAGAGAAATAAACTGGTTTAGTGGGAGTTGTTCAGTGGAAGGTTAGCCTTTGCTGCACCCTGGTGGACATATGATGGAAGTGCAACAACGTTTTTTTTGTTTTGTTTTGTCTGAGTCAGCAAAGTTGTTTCGACCTAAGTTAAATACGTTCTTTAGTCAAATACAAACTCCACAATGTACTATTGGAAAAATAAATCTTTGGGATCTTAAAGATTGTTTAAGAAAGAAATTATGGATGTCAACGATTATACAGATAATACGAGTACAAATGATTTTGAAAGAATTCGATGGAAGTGTTTGATGAAGGAGGACAAACATTATTATAGACAACACTATAAAACCAAACAAGGAAAAACTTTCTCTTATAAGCATTTTAGTAAATGCACATTTTATTTGCAACCTTAAATATCTTGTTGTTGAGTTCTACACCCTCGGTTTAAGATATACTTTACTATTTTATTTATTATTATTACTTGTGATGTTTCTCCGAATATGTTTAAACGTTAAACGTATTGTTCTTTTTTTGGGTGGTTTTACAGGTGAATTAGAAAATATTGATAAAGCGATATATTGAGATATTATATTCCCTGATATATCAATATTCAACAGCCTCCTTATCATATTTTTCATTTTTGGCTCGCAAATTGTATTTTATGCATTACCATAGATCTTTCAAGTTTTATAGTTAAATAAAGTGTATTTAAAATAAAATATATATATTTTTTAATTTACAATTTACATGCAATTTTTCACACTGTTCATTTTTGTGTTGCAATTAAACTTTGGGTCCTCCGCCGCTCAATTAACAATAAATCCAGCCATATCCCGGCGATGACTGAGGACGAGAGGATACAGTGACTCCAGCAGCTTTTGAAGCTGATGTTTGGACGTATTTTGATTTGAAAACAAATGAAAGCAGTTACGACTTCGTCAAGAGAGCAGGAGTGGAGTGAAAGTATCTGTTCTATCTGTTAGTCTTTGCATCCTTTGTCTTTGTTTTTTTTTATCTATGTTCTTGATCTTTATCTTTAGACTTAGATTGTATCATCTTGTTCTTTCTCTTTATTTCTCTTTGTTCTTGTTCTTTTTTTATTTTGATTTATTTTTTGTGAAAAATTGCTGTATTTTCTGTTGGAGAAAAACAATTTCCCGAAGAAGACCTCCTGAGGAATCAATAAAGTACTACCTTACCTTACCTTACCTTAAGAGTCATGTGGTCTGTACATTCTACAACACCAGAGTCAAGTACTTGACAATACTACACATATGTACTTGTTACTACAGTATCACTATATCGTACCGTTGACCCTGTAGCGTGATACGTATCAACAGATTCTTGCCAATACTCAGACATAATCTCAGGTCATGAAAGGTCTCACTATTCTACTGGCTACTCTACCGTCACTTCTATTATACATCATCCACCTGTTCCACCCTGGCTGCACTCTCCTCTTTACCTGCTTAGCCTACTTCTATTAACTTCTATTTCATGTCATTTGGCAAATAGACATTATTTAACTGAAGTTGTGGACAACTTGAAACCTTTTGACCACATTCATAAGAACATTAGCTTTATTTGTCTTCCTGGACAAGATAAACTTGTTTATCTTGTTTATTTTTAGGTTTTATATATTTTTTAAAAAGCAGTTCCTAGAAAAGACTGAGTATTCCAAGGTGGTTGATAAAATTCACCAACTGTATATATTTTAGATTTGGTTTAAGCGTATGTTGCTAGGCTAGCTGCTAGGCTAGCAACATCTTCATCCAAAAAGACAAACTTAAAAACATCCAAATACCTCCATACTGCTCGTCTGTAACGTCCCTCTTGTGTTGAAGCCTCTACATAATGAATTGTTCAGAAAAAACATAAATAAGTCCATATTTTAAACTCGTTTGTGGCGGATGCTGCTATGCTAGCTGCCTAAATCCTGTGCACTGACACTTACAATGTGTTTCAGTGAGAAAGACTTCTGGCTGAAACTGAGAGACAGATAACTTTTGCTACAGACAAACTTAAAATATAGAATTATTTAAGTATTTTCGGACCAATTTCTCATGTTGGGGCTTCAGTACAAGATGGACGTTACAGACGAGCAGTATGGAGGTATTTGGATGTTTTTAAGTGTCTTTTTGGACGAAGATATAGATGCTACATTAAAATGAACAAACATTTTTGTCTACAACTCTTAAAAGGAAAATAATCCCAACTCTTGGTTGACATGAGTGAATTTTAAGTGAATAGTTATATCAATAAACAATTCATTCAAACACATACAAAAACATATTAAAAGGAATACATTGAATAAAAACGGATACATTTTTAACAAGTTTTGAAATAATGTCAGAAACAACGACAGCTAGAACAGAAGCTGTCCAACATCTGGATCCTGCTACAGAACAATAACGCCCTCTAGTGGGTAAAGCGCGGACCTGCCACCGCTGGTCCAACAACTTCACAACATTTTGTTGTTAATTTTAGTCGCTGAAACGAATGAAATGTTGCCATAAAAACCCATATAGAGTCGCCACAGCTCTTTAAACTGGTAATACTGACACATGAAGGATTGACTCACAAACAGAAAACCGGTGCCTTCAGTGTTGACACATGAACGTTAAATACATATTTACTTTTCTCCTCGGCTGCCATTAACAAGGACATCCTAATAATTATCGTCGCCACAATTTTTACGAGTGTTTGCACACAAACGGAGGATCATTTAATCACTTGACGCGTCAACCAAAAGTAATCTTGGATCCCAGAGGAACTCAAATAAATCTGTGGAGGGAAGAATCCTGTTTTCTTTAGGCGGGTCAGCGTTTGTGTATCAGGACTGGAGGAGGGATAGAAAAACAGAGTGAAAAGACAGAGAACAGCGCGTTCTGAGCTGATAACCGACGCCGTTGAAGACGAAAACGTTGTATTGAGAGTTTAAGATCAACCTGCAGAGATTTACGACAGAAATATATAATGTACTGCAGCTGAGAGAAGCAGGGAGGATCTTATATGTAACTGGTATTTGAGTTAGTAGCTCGAGCTTCCTCAGACATCTGGTCTTCACTACGTTCCAGAATCTTAACGCTGAGCGTCTCCTGTCTTCACCGAACAAACAGAGTTATGTAAGACACAGATAGACCCAGGAGAGGAAAGAAATACTTTCAGAAGTTAGAGAACAATGTAGTTCTCAGCAAAAACTGCTTAGAAAAGGGGGATTATTTAGGTCAATCAAAAAGGTTGGTGGTTGGAATCCTGTTTAAAGGTCAGCTAAAGTAAACTCCAACTCTTCTGACTCACATGTTTCAAATGTTGAATCTTTCTCTCCAAGATGCAGTAAATCTCTCATCATGACCATGTTTTCAACTACTTTATAAATGTCTCCCCCATCAGAAATCTGGGCGAAGGAGAGGTTACGAGTGCGGAGTCCATTATGACGTAATAACGTATAACTTCGTCAAGGGTCATGTGGTCTGTAAATTCTGCAACATCAGAGTCAAGTACTAGACAATACAACAAATATATCCTTGTTACTGCAGTATCACTATATATTCTGAAATCTGGGCGAACAAGAGGTTATGAGAGCGTAGTCCATTATGACGTTATAACGTATAACTTCATCAAGGGTCATATGGTCTGTAAATTCTGTAACACCAGAGTCAAGTACTAGACAATACAACAAATATATCCTTGTTACTGCAGTATCACTATATATTCTGAAATCTGGGCGAACGAGAGGTTACGAGAGCGGAGTCCATTATGATGTCATAACGTATAACTTTGTCAAGAGTCATGTGGTCTGTAAATTCTGTAACACCAGAGTCAAGTACTCGACAACATAACAAATATATCCTTGTTACTACAGTATCACTATATATTCTGAAATCTGGGCGAACAAGAGGTTATGAGAGCGTAGTCCATTATGACGTTATAACGTATAACTTAATCAAGGGTCATGTGGTCTGTAAATTCTGCAACACCAGAGTCAAGTACTCGACAATACAACAAATATATCCTTGTTACTACAGTATCACTATATATTCTGAAATCTGGGCGGACGAGAGGTTACGAGAGCGGAGTCCATTATGACGTCATAACGTATAACTTTGTCAAGAGTCATGTGGTCTGTAAATTCTGTAACACCAGAGTCAAGTACTCGACAATACAACAAATATATCCTTGTTACTACAGTATCACTATATATTCTGAAATCTGGGCAAACGAGAGGTTACGAGAGTGGAGTCCATTATGACGTCATAACATAACTTTGTCAAGAGTCATGTGGTCTGTAAATTCTGCAACACCAGAGTCAAGTACTCGACAATAAAACAAATATATCCTTGTTACTACAGTTTCACTATATATTCTGAAATCTGGGCGGACGAGAGGTTACGAGAGTGGAGTCCATTATGACGTAATGACGTATGACTTCATCAAGAGTCATGTGGTCTGTAAATTCTGCAACACCAGAGTCAAGTACTCGACAATACAACAAATATATCCTTGTTACTACAGTATCACTATATATTCTGAATTATTAGGCAAATGAGTATTTTGACCACATCATGCTCTTTATGCATGTTGTCTTACTCCAAGTTGTATAGGCTCGAAAGCCTACTCCCAATTACGCATATCAGGTGATGTGCATCTCTGTAATGAGAAGGGGTGTGGTCTAATGACATCAACACCCTATATCAGGTGTGCATAATTATTAGGCAACTTCCTTTCCTTTGGCAAAATGGGTCAGAAGAGGGACTTGACAGGCTCCGAAAAGTCAAAAATAGTGAGATATCTTGCAGAGGGATGCAGCACTCTTAAAATTGCCAAGCTTCTGAAGCGTGATCATCGAACAATCAAGCGTTTCATTCAAAATAGTCAACAGGGTCGCAAAAAGCGTGTGGAAAAACCAAGGCGCAAAATAACTGCCCATGAACTGAGAAAAGTCAAGCATGCAGCTGCCAAGATGCCACTTGCCACCAGTTTTGCCATATTTCAGAGCTGCAACATCACTGGAGTGCCAAAAAGCACAAGGTGTGCAATACTCAGAGACATGGCCAAGGTAAGAAAGGCTGAAAAACGACCACCACTGAACAAGACACACAAGCTGAAACGTCTACTTGTAGACTGGGCCAAGAAATATCTCAAGACTGATTTTTCTAAGGTTTTATGGACTGATGAAATGAGAGTGAGTCTTGAAGGGCCAGATGGATTGGCCCGTGGCTGGATCGGTAAAGGGCAGAGAGCTCCAGTCCAACTCAGACGCCAGCAAGGTGGAGGTGGGGTACTGGTATGGGCTGGTATCATCAAAGATGAGCTTTTGGGGCCTTTTCGGGTTGAGGATGGAGTCAAGCTCAACTCCCAGTCCTACTGCCAGTTTCTGGAAGACACCTTCTTCAAGCAGTGGTACAGGAAGAAGTCGGCATCCTTCAAGAAAAACATGATTTTCATGCAGGACAATGCTCCATCATTGCTGGCAAGAAAGGGTCTAAAAGAAGAAAAACTAATGACATGGCCTCCTTGTTCACCTGATCTGAACCCCATAGAGAACCTGTGGTCCCTCATCAAATGTCAGATTTACAAGGAGGGAAAACGGTACACCTCTCTGAACCGTGTCTGGGAGGCTGTGGTTGCTGTTGCACGCAATGTTGATCGTGAACAGATCAAAACACTGACAGAATCCATGGATGGCAGGCTTTTGAGTGTCCTTGCAAAGAAAGGTGGCTATATTGGTCACTGATTTGTTTTTGTTTTGTTTTTGAATGTCAGAAATGTATATTTGTGATTGTTGAACTGTTATATTGGTTTCCCTGGTGAAAATAAATAATTATAATGGGTATATATTTGTTTTTTGTTAAGTTGCCTAATAATTATGCAAAAGTCACCTGCACACACAGATATCTTCCTAAAATAGCTAAAACTAAAAAAGCCCTGCTCCAACTTCCAAAAATATTCACCTTTGATATTAATGAGTGTTTTGGGTTAATTAAGAGCATGGTTGTTGTTCAATAATAAAATTAATCCTCAAAAATACAACTTGCCTAATATTTCCGCACTCCCTGTATATCCTTGTTACTACAGTATCACTATATATTCTGAAATCTGGGCGAACGAGAGGTTACGAGAGTGGAGTCCATTATGACGTAATGACGTATGACTTCATCAAGAGTCATGTGGTCTGTAAAATCTGCAACACCAGAGTCAAGTACTCGACAATACAACAAATATATCCTTGTTACTACAGTATCACTATATATTCTGAAATCTGGGCGAACGAGAGGTTACGAGAGCGGAGTCCATTATGACGTTATAACGTATAACTTCATCAAGGGTCATGTGGTCTGTAAATTCTGCAACACCAGAGTCAAGTACTCGACAATACAACAAATATATCCTTGTTACTACAGTATCACTATATATTCTGAAATCCGGGCGGACGAAAGGTTACGAGAGCGGAGTCCATTATGACGTAATGACGTATGACTTCATCAAGAGTCATGTGGTCTGTAAATTCCACAACAGTCAAAACTCGACAATACTACAAATATATCCCTGAGAAAAGCGCACTAGAAATACTAATTACTTACTTACTACACTATCACTATATTATCTGAAATCTGGGTAAAACATTCCTTCTACCTTTTCTTCTTCTTATAGCCTTTAGTCATTTTTCGGAATCTGTCGCAATAAAAAAAGGATGCTAGCACTTGTTTAAGTAGTGATGGTCTGATGAGGCTTCATGAAGCAATGTCATTATTGTCCACTAGATGGCAGCCCCGCACTTTTTTCCCCTTGTTTAAAAAACTGTTCCAATGAATCATGACATCGTTATTAAAGTGATGGCGCCACCTACTGACCTCTTAACCAAATGACACTGATTCATGAAGCTTCATCAACACATCACTACATCTTAAGTCTTTTTCGCAGTTTTGTATCTTATAAGTATCTCTGGGTACTTCAGCTAACCTTCGTCTTCCCTCAGCTCTAAGCACTCACGTTGCCTCCCTATAGGATGTATTTTTCTACGGTATTAAAACACCTAAATCCAGAGATCTAGTCAATGATATACAGTAGCGGTTCCCTGTCCCTGTCCCTGGTCCAGGGACTGGTACCAGTCTATTGTTCTATTTGTTATAACTACATAAAAGTTGTTTTATTTAGAAAAAAGACCAGATTTTCTCTGAAACAACAAGCGCGTGTGACTCTTGACTAGTGATATAAATAATACTAAAACACAAACTCGCTCCAACATTGGTACAAAGTCTCTAAAATCATTTGGACAAACACACACATACAGAACACCATCGTCGGCATACAGTAGATGTACAGTAAATACACAAACATCTTGTTGTTACCAGTCCAGAGCTCTTGCTACATGTTTATGCACTTAATTGTAGTTTTTTTTGCAGGTCATACTGTTGTATTTTTACTTTTTTCCATCTGAACATCAGTCCATGAATAGCATCCTGACTTTTAATCGATACTTGGTACAGAAAAGGCCGTAACAGAATATTTTTTACATTATAATTGTTGCGATTTTTGCGAAAAAAAAAAAATTAATACTGGAGTCATTTTTATTTTTGTACCCTCTGTTCTGTTCATGATTCCAACAAGTTCTTGCTCAACCTCCCCCTGGACACACTTCACGTCCTCGTCCTTGAGTCTTCCTCTCACTATCTAGTTAAAGGAATTTCGGACGACAAAAACCTCCTTCGACTTTTCAACAAAGAGGCGTTTGAACCCCAGGAAAAGTTCAGAACTATGTGATATTTAAACTTCCAGTGAAGTCTTTCTTTCTTTCCCTCTCGTCCAGCTGATGTGTCTCACTGGGTTCACTGGACACGTTACGCAATAGAAAAGAATCTTGGGAGGAAACAGATGCTTTTTTTATGAGGCGACGTCGAGGAGGAGTGAGAGTCTTCCCTCCTGCACACTTCCTGTGTGCACCGGGTTGCCTTTTCTTGTAAGAATAAAAAGTTTGTATCGAACAATCATCTCGGAGAAACAAACGGCGGAAATTCTTTCTTTGATATCAAAGAAAAGCAGTAGCGACGTGTTCATGTCCTGCAGCTACTGATCAAACAATGTCCGCCCGGTTCAAACATGACGAGCACAAAAGAGTGAACATCGAAAGACACCTGATCTCTCTCTGATAAAGATAATAACGTTCTTATTATTGACAAAATGTTATTATAAAAAAGCGAATATTTCGAAATGGAAAGAAAAGAGAGGTTCAACTTTGATACCATTGATCTTCTAGCTGCTCGGGGTCAAAGGTCAGATGTTCAAACGTGTTAAAACATATCAAAACTAGTTGTTCAAATATATCACTGAAGCTCAAGTTCAACTGCTCACTATTGTGATCACAACACATCTACCATGTGGATTTATTGTGCAGTATTTTGTGATGAACAATTGTGTTATTAAACAACGACAAGAAAATCAAAGGTTAAGCTTAAGGTTTTATTATTGTTTTGAATAAATATTCCACACATTTTCCACATTTCACAGCTGTCATCTATTGACACTTCTACTGTATATTGTCTCATATTTTCGTATTCTGCACAACTACCGTCTAAACAAGAAGGTTCTGTCTCGCCTGCAGTTGATACAAAACTCTGCAGTCAGAATTCTGAGCCGCTCTAGTAGAAGAACTCACATTTCTACCGATCCCTAAATCTCTTCACTGGCTGCCAGTTTCTTTCAGGATCAACTTTAAAATTCTGGTTCTTACTTTCAGATCTATTCATGGTCAGACCTTCCATCAGTGATCTGCTCCAGACTTACACCCCAGCTCGGGCTCTGAGGTCTGTGGATCAGAATCTACTGATGGTTCCTGAACACACTTCAGGACCAGAGGAGAGAAATCCTTCCAGACTGTTGCTCCTAAGCTTTGGAACGATCTCTGTGTTTGATGATCTACTGACTTCTTCAAGAAACATCTGAAGACACTTTTATTTGTGCTTTACCACAATTTTCTGGGACTCCTGTGTTTGTCTTATGTGTCTTTTAAAGTATATATTTTAACTGTGTTTTGTTTTTGATTGTTTAAGCGCTTTGTGACCCTGGTCTAGAAAGATCTTTACAAATAACTATTACTTACTTACATAGTAAGTGAAATAAACAATATAATAATAATTATAACAATAAAAAGTAACACACATGGTAGTAGTACAATAAACCGTGGTAGTGTCAAATATACAGTAGAAGTGTTGTACGTTTCATTTCATTATTGGCTTTTCGTTTCAGTTCTTGTGAAACTAATGCATGGTTTTTGTTTGTTTTGTATGAACTGCAGGCGAGACACATCCTTCTTGTTTAGACATGAAAATAAACTCTTACAATAGTTTAAAGGAGAAAATACAAACACATGGATTAAAAGCTCAAAATCATGTTGTGACAACATTTTACTAAGTTTAGAGATTTGTGTCAGTTGAAGGAAACAGTTTGTGGTCGGTTTTCTGCAGACTAATAAGGTAAGTAAGTAAGTAATATTTTTAGAGTGCTTTTCTAGACCAGGGTCACAAAGCGCTTAAACAATCAAAACAATACTCAATAAAATATATGTTTAAAAGGTCAAGATAACACCGAGATAAACACAACAGTCTCAGAGAATCAAGGAAAAGCTTGCACGAATAAAAAGGACTAATAATAAAGGACTGATAAGGAATATCTTTAGTTGTCGTAAAAAGGGAAAGGGTTACATACTAATGAAAGTTAAACTTTCTATAGTAAACAAATCCATTATATGGAATAAACCATCATTATTCAATATTTTATAATAAAAGATCCTGATAAAACCCTCACTTGCAAACACGCACAAATCACTTCTCCCAGACTTCGAAAATAGAAACCTTAAAATAACTTTTAAATAGCCTAAAAGAGAGAGAGAGTAAATAAACGCCGAGTCAGCGATTCAGAAGCTAATGAATGAAAGTTTGTTGACAGAGTCACGCATGCGCACTGGACGCACCCTGGCAACCCCATGCGGAAGTCCATGTGAGCAGGAGGATTACTATCCCGCGACAACACGCCTACTCTTTGGATTTGAACACAGATCCTGCGCCTGGTTCGTCCATTAAAATAAATAAAAAATAAATTAAACAAACTTTCCAAAATTGAAAGTTTAAACGTCGTTTCACAAAATGATGTCGCGGGCTATGACGTCAGTGTCGCGAGGGAAGCGTGTCGTCGCTCGTACCTGCGGATCCTCCGGCGATGATCTGGTGAGAAGCTTCTCGGATCATGCTCTGCTGCTTCGGGGCTGCCATCGTGGCTGTGGAGAGACACATCAAAGTCAGATCCCGGAGGTGATCTCGTGAGAGTTACGGGTCCGGACCTGGCTCTCTCTCTCTCGGTGCCTGGGGTCCGGGTCCGGGTTCTGGGATCAGGATCTGCGACCGAGCCTCAGACGCGCGTCTCTGTGAGTGAGTGTGGAATCAATTACCAGCGCTGGCTCCACTTCACCCCCGTGTTGCGTCACACTTGAGAACAGAGAGAGAAAAAAGAGAAAAGAACTACAAGACCCAGACTCATGTGAAGAACATGTGAAGTCACATGAGTCAAAAAGTGATGGAAACATCAGTTTTTAACGTTAAAATAAGTAGAGTTTTCGATTTTAAAATAACTTTTATTAGATCTTATAATAACTAGTCAAGTCATAATCATTGTATTTTTTTATTAATCTTGAACAAATGTACTCACTGTGGGAAGATAAAAGAAAATCTCAATTTATCTTGAAGAAAAAGACCCAAGAAAAGGAAATGAGTTAAATATTGTATAATAAGAAATTCATTATGTAGAATAAAAAAAAAAAGCATAAGCATTTGATATGACACAATAAATAAATATTCCGATATTATTCTCACTTTATACAAATATATATTAATTTATTTAACTTGTCTAACTTTTTTTTAAATTTAAACAATTTTAAAATATCCATCATTTTATTTTTATGTTTTTATTTTAGTTTTTTTTCATGAATAATTGCTGTATTGCTGTTGCTAATTGAAAAAAAAACAATTTCCCGAAGGAGACCTCCTGAGCGATCAATAAAGTTCTACCTAACCTAACCTAAAACTGCAACTGGGGACGAGAGGATACAGTCAAGTTTTTTTTTTTTTTTTAAGCTGACGTTTGTACAAATTTTGGTTTCAAAACAAATGAAAGCAGTAACGACTTCGTCAAGAGTCATGTGGTCTGTAAATTCTGCAACACCAGAGTCAAGTACTCGACAATACTACACATATATCCTTGTTACTACAGTATCGCTATATTTTCTGAAATCTGGGCGAACGAGAGGTTACGAGAGTCCATTATGACGTTATAATGGCTTCACCCCTTCTCCAGCCAGCTGTAATCACGCCCCGCTTTGTTTATACAACGAGTCCCTTGGAGGTGGAGACTTCCGGGATTGATGACGCGCGGTGACAAACCTTGATGTTAAACCTTGATGATAGTATAAAAATCATACAATATAGTACGATAAATAAATATGCTGATACATATAATCACTTGTATAAACTTTACAAAACTTTAAAAAATACATTTTTAATAAGTAATTTTTAAAATAACCAATTAAACAAAAGTGCCTTTAGGCCACAGTTTCATGAATGACAGCAAAAAGAATATAAGGAAATGAAACAAACAACACTTCTACTGTATATAATGGTATTTTTTCTCATTTTTATTTATTATATTTATTATTATTATTTGTCATTTTATATCCCAAAGTTGTTTGAAACACCGACCGGTACAAAGTCTGCATTATATATTAACGAAAAGACCTTTCGATAAAAATGGTAAATTAAATTGTATAGAGGTTTTTTTTCTCCTTTCTACTAGTTAACAGTTTTGTTTATTTAAATAAAAAATGTTTTGACTTAAACAAGCGTCTTGACGTGTCAAGATCCACGAGCCAAGTTAGCTTTACCTTTATAAAACCATCTGTTTTGACCACTGACAACTAGTGTGTAGATGTAAGTGTGTGTTGTTGTGACTCTATTGTATCATCAGTGTGTGTTTGTACAAAACGCTTTTCATTAAAATATTGACATTAGAAAAATGATCTTAAGCTCAGCCCACTGAAAACACTTTTTTCTTCTGGAGATTAAATCTTTTTCAACCGCAGCCACTGTGCTGCGATTGGTCAAGTGTCGAGGTTTGTCACCGCGCATAATCAATCCCGGAAGTCTCCACCTTCAAGGGACTGGTTGTATAAACAAAGCGGGCGTGATTACAGCTGGCTGGAGGAGGAGTGAAGCCGTTATTATATCATAATGGTCTCCCATAACCTCTCATTTGTCCAGAATTCAGAATATATAGTAATACTGTAGTTACAAGTTGATATGTGTAGTATTGTCGAGTACTTGACTCTGGTGTTGCAGAATTTACAGACCACATGACTCTTGACGAAGTCGCAACTGCTTTAATTTGTTTTCAAACCAAAATATGTCCAAACATCAGCTTAAAAAAAAACTCGACTGTATCCTCTCGTCCCCAGTTATCTCATAGATTTCATTGTTCCTTTAGCTGCAGAGGTAACGACTGCCACTATCTAGTAGCCAGAAGTTTTATTGGAACACAAAAATTGAACAAACACCTTTAAGTATATTTGCATGTTATATAATTTAAATAAGAAAATCGAATTATTTTATATTAAACAAACTTTATTAAAAAACATAATTTAACACCCCGGATTACTAGTGAGTTAGCATTAAACAAAGTTAGCAATATTAGGCTAATCCCTGACATGGAGGAATTTTTCAAATTCTACTGTCAACACTTCTTTATCGAGTCAGTTATTGAAGCATCTCCTTGGTTCTGTCAATAATCACCTCCACACATGAGGTTTTTGACGTTTCTAGTTGTAAATAAAGATTAAAAAACAAACTTATTGTCTAAATAAACGTTTACTTTGGATGGATATTATTTAAACACATCTTTATACAAACCTTGATTGATGATGTTGGTGAAGAATAGATAAAAGAGTTGGATGCACTTTGATGCTGTGTTTGCTCACAACATTTTGAAGAACATCTAGATTGGATTGACTTTAATAATACAATATTTCAACCATGATCCTCGACTAATAACTCATTATATTCTCAGTGTTTGTGCTAAAATGTTTAATGATTTTCTAACATGTGAAAGTACTACAGTGTAAGGACTACCAGGCTAGAAGCTCCTTCTATAGAACGGCTGAAGAACGTAAACATATAAGGGCCCCTAACATAAACCAGATGTTTCAACTTCTGGACCCAGATTATGCAACAAACCTCTGAGGTTTGACAGTTAGTGTGTGTGTGTATGTGTGTGTGTGTGTGTGTGAACCACGTGATGAACGTCAGGATGTCCTTCATTCTTGAGGTCACATGAACGTTTTATTCCTATTTGTTGTTTTGTGGGAGATTCTAACGCTTCTTCTTCTATGATCTATTCTTTTATATTCTGTGTGCAGTCACATGACTTCAGTTGTTCAGCAGTACAAAGTGAAAAGGAAGTTTATTTTCCATTCACCGTGACGGACGGAACAAGAGCCAAAGTCCCAGGTCGTTACGAGATAAACTCCATAAACTGGTCGCTAACCATTAGCATTGCTTGTTACATTTTAAACTCCATTAAGATAATTTAAACTTGATTTATGTCTGGTTAAATATAATGAACACTTAATATAAAACACACACAGAAAATACATTTTTCTCTTCAGCTCAACGGAAAAATGTTAAACATTGTTGAATCTGTGTTAGCTTAGCTACTCGATGCTAAGCTAACACGGCTTGTTTGTTAAAAAAATAAACTCATGTTGCTGTAGAAGTTTAGCAAATGTGTATATTTAGCAGACTTTACGAAATATATGCACGAGTAAGTTTAATAAAGTATAAAAATATAAACTTACCTGGTCAAAGACTTGTAACCGACCAAGCTACGCTGTTAGCTTGTAATGCTAACTCTCAACCGGATAGCAACACTCATATTATTTGTTTAAAAAAAATATATATATATAAATAAATATATATATATATTTATCCTTTTGCAAAATTTCACAACACAAAAACAGACAAACGTGACAAACAGACAAAAATGGTTATTTAACAAGAATATAAACTTATTAGTTCCCAAATAATTTGTTTATATTCTCAAATACTATTTGACTGTATACGTTAACGAAACTAAACTTGTATTTTATTTTTGTATGGAGACACTGATGCAGAAAACACTGAGAACAACAAAAACAATCTTCACTGTAAACGACATCTTTCGAGATTAAAATAAAAGGCAGGATTTATTTCACCAGTAAAAACACAAACATTAAAAAAAAACACATTTTTAATACACAATGTAACGACAGACATACTTTAAATTACTCTGCTACATTTAAAGTTGACGTAAATTATGGGAAATATTAATAATAAATAAGAGTGGTTTGATCCAAAACAATTCAAGTCATGAAATCTCTGTTTTTAAAAAACTCTTATTAAAGCAACTAAACTAAAAATCCTGATATATATGTTGAGGTCAAAGTACATTAAGAAGTGTTTACTCACTACAGGGTAACATGCAGTTGAGCAATGAAACTTTAAATTTGAGTAAATATAGGTTTAAAGTTTTGAAATGTTTGTTACTTCCTGTCGAAACAATAAATTCAAATAAATGTCGATATAATCTAAAGAAAAAAAGTTCATAAAACGTTTTAAAAGGAAGAACTTTTTGTTCAAATGAATTGAATGTGTTTGTCTAATTTAAAATGAATAATAAGAAAACAGGAAGTGGGCACTTATCGTATGAAAAATAGTTTTTTAATCTATTTATCGGAGGGAGAGAGTAACTTTAAAAGCACGACAGGGCGACATGTTCCTAAAAATCGATGAGTCTTGCGTCGTTCATAGTAACGTGGGGCCTTTGGTCGTGTAGGTCATGGCGGGGAAGTGTCTGCTGTCAACGTCCCAGTGGCCGCGGGGCTGCTGGGTCGCGCCCGGGAGGCCGTGGTTCCAGTGGTTGATGTAGCTGGCCATGAGCAGAGTCAGCTCCAGCATCTGAGAGGGGCAAAGGTCAGAGTTCAATGGAATATGGGTCGTCGACACGGAGTTCACGGTGAAAAGATGGATATTTTTGACTGAAAAAGGTTTAAGTCTCGAACGTTACAACTGATGCTAACGTTAATTAAAGAGATAAATATATTTGAATTAGAATTTAATGTAAAAGTAAATGAAGTTTAGGCTCAAACTATCTTCTTTAGCTCCAGTGTTATGTTTTTAACTTAATTGATGATAAAAAATGTTATAAAAGTAATATAAATGTATGAATAAATAGTATATACTTAAAGCAAAAAGAAATAATTATACAAATTTTAAATAACCTGTTAGTAATATTACAAAAAAATACAGTATAACCTTGTAAAAAGATAAATTAACAAAATAAATAATAACAATGACGATCTATTAATTAAATAAGAGTAACAGTATAAAACATAATGAAATAATTACATGAATAAATAACCAAAACAAACAAAGTTAAAGACAAGATAAGTTAAGAAAAATAAAGAAATTAGGATAAAAACAAATGTACAAAAACTAAAGAATCAGATTTTAAATATTTTTTTTTTCTGAAAAGGAAAAGCTTCAGAAATGTGAAAAGGAAAAAAGAGTTAAAAAAAATGTTTAGTAAAAATAAATTACACAGCATAATGAAAATAATAAAAAGAAAGACATTTTTATTTTTTTTGATATTATAAAAATAAATAATAAATGTTATTTAAACGAAGACAAGACAATAAAAAACTTAATAATTCAATTAAAAATGAAAGAGATAAATTAAAGAAATGTACACACAGGAATGTAAAAGTAAAAAAAAGAAGTACATGTAATAAACAATAAAAGCAGGATAACATGATCCAACGTCAGTGCAGTTCCGTCAGGCTCCACCAGGTCGGCGCTCTCACCTTTGGTTTGGTCATCGCAAACAGCATCTTCTCCACGCTCTTCTTCGCTGCGCCTGGCTCCCTCTGCTGGCTGGTCACCACCATGAAGTCCTCGCAGCAGCCTCCGAACGTCACCACGGACTGGTACGAGTACTGGACCAGCGTGTGCTTGAACGAGAACCCGGGCGTCAGAGAATCGGAACCGACCCGGACTCGGAACCCGGCTTTGGACTCACCATGGACTGATCCAGAACGCACAGACCGTCCTCGTTCACGGCCAGCCAGCCGGGGCTCGCCTCCGCCGGAGACACTCTCTGTTGAAGAGGAGAACGAGGATGACCCGGTGAAGATGCACGTCGGAGGTGACGCCGACAAACCTTGACGCTGAAGAGTTTGGCGCCGAAGAGCGGCCACTTCCGGGCCACGGTGAGGTAGATCCTCACGCACTCGCCCGCACTGCGACCCTGCAGCATCAGCCACTTGCTGGACAGACGCTCGGACACTTCTCTGGAAGATGAACCTGTGTGTCAGCGCCAGTAGGAAACATGGACGCCAAGGTCGTACCTGAGCTGCTCCGGGCTCAGGCTCTGCTTGTAGCGACGCGGGTAGAACCGGTCCAGAACCTGCAGGAGGATCAGCTGAGACTTGGATGCAGGGGAAGAGTTGGCGGGTGAAGAAGGTCGATCCAGGTCCCCGTGCTCCACCTGAGCCATGACAACAAATGAACGGGGTTCAAGAGGGGCTGTCCCAGCTACACAGGGCAACACACTGGACGGTCCGTCACAGAGAGAAACGCTCGACCGGTTAGATTTTCAAGAAACAAAAATAATAAATAAATTATAAAGTAAACTTCACGTCAATTTTCTTTTTTTTTAAAAAGGACAATTTTATTGATTATTAAGTTTGGATTCGAAAAGTTTAAAATATATTTTTTTTAAAGAATGAAAAATATTGGAATAATACATCCCAAAAAATAAAAATCAGAGAATTGAGTTAAATAATAAGAAAAAGTTAGGATTAAAAATATTTTAAAAATAGAAAGAAAAATATACCAACAAATAGAATATAAAAATCTGATAAAACTGTGTGATAAAATATTTATATAAATTATAAATAATAATAAACAATTCATGAATTAAGTAAGAAACAAACCATTATATAAATAAATTACTTAAAGAAAACTAACATTCAATAAAAATCAGAGAATTTAGTTTAATAATAAAATATGTTAAATATATTTAAGAGAAAGAAAAATATATGAAAACCTCCACTGTCCGCAAAATTAAAAAAAAAATTAGGAATCTGGAAGTGCTAAAGTATTTTAAAAGAAAAGTCAAGTTAAAATAAATAATACCATGTAAATTAGGTAAGAGTTCCGAAAACACAGATTGTTGTTAGATTGTAAGAAAGAGTTGGAATTTAAAAAGTTTAGATTTATTTAAAATAAATATTAAAAATATATGAAAACCTCCCTCAACACCTAACATATAAGAAAATAAAATGAATAGAAAAACTGATCAAATATTTTAAAAGATAAACAAAAAAATTTAAATAATATGAGTATATTAAGAATAGAACATTAATAAATAACCAGAAAATCACAAATGTTTAATTTTTGTTTAAAAAAAAAAGGAAAATCAGTGAAACATAAAAAACGATAGTAACCAATTTCTTCAAGTGAAAAGAGTCAAATGAAATCAACTTTTTAATGAATATTATTATGAAAATAGGCAGTTAAATAAATAAAATGAAATAAATGGGTTTACTGTGCAATTCCAAGAAATACTGCCTTCTGCAAAAAAATGTAATAATCACAGCGTTACGTCTGAGAAAAAGATTTGAATTTAAAAATGTAACATAATAACAAAACTTAAGACAATATATATAAAAAAAAACAAAGAAAAAACAAAGAATGTCTGTAGTGCGTTTACGTCTTAATTCTTCACCCTCCATTTCCTCCCAAAACAGTTTCATACTAAACTATTTAAATAACGACTCCTACACAACTTTTATTGAAGTAAAAACCTCATGAACGTACTTGTGCCATCAGCGCTGCGACCTCCAGAGCGAGCTCTTTGTTCACCGGGAAGTTGCCTTTCTGCACCTCGTCGTTCACCTGGTACGCCAGCAGGAGGCGCTCTCGCTCCGTCTCACCCTTCACCTGCGAGCGGAAGCACAACCTGGAAGAATTGAATAAAGGAAGAGATTAGAGAGATGGTGTGAATATATAGAAAATAAATGAGGTCAAAGAAGTACTTTAAACTTTCTGCTTTGTTATTCTCAGTGTTATCTTGACCTTTAAAGTATTGTTAAGCGCTTTGTGACCCTGGTCTGGAAAAGCGCTATATAAATATTACTTACTTACTTACTACTGTTTTCAATTAAATAAACTTTTAAATAAACGTTTAGTTATTAATTATTATTAATGAATTCATTTAGAAATAGTTTAATTGACTTCATTTGCAGGAATTTATTCTTGAGATTTATTTTATTTTTTCCATTTAAGAACATTTTTCAAAATGTTTTTTTTTTCTTCAAATTTATAATTGAATAAATATACAATCATTTTCTCATATTATTACTTTTCAATTATTACAGAAAAGCTATATTTTTTGGTCTAAAATATAAAAAAATAAACTCAGACTTTTGGAACTGTTAACACATGATGACTGAGGGAAAAACACTAGTTTCAGATTTAATTGTCTATAATAAACAATTAAAATAACAATTGATACATAACTATTGTTTAAATATTGTTTCAGGGAAACTTAAATGAACTATATTTACCTACAAAAGTTTAAATTAATGTTGCTGGAATTCACAAAATCTATTCATTTTTGTGTTTTTAATTATTCGTTTTTTAAGGTTCAGATCCAGATGTTCCACCTGTTCTTGTAGATCAATCGTACGATCCTCGTCCCCTCGTTCTTCCCAGGATGCAACTCTTTCAGCGCCTGCTCCCACTTGGAGATGACGTCGCAGATCTGAACGGTGAGAGACGAGCGAGTGTCACGAGGCGGCGAGGGGGCGTGGCTAAAGCTAAAGGGGTCACCTTGGCGGCGGGCTGAAGGCAGTGCTCCAGGTCTCGGCCCGTGGGGTCGTCGGTGAAGAGAGCGAAACCCGTGAGATGAGGCTTCCTGGCGCAGATCTTCTGGTTCAGCGTGTTGAGGAACTCGTCCACCGTCGTGGAGCCGTCGAAGCCCACCACCTGCAGGACGAGACGAGTATTACATGTCTGACACGTTCAAATACTTCACTGAACCACTAGAAAACACAGACAATTTATGCCTTCTACACAAAAAATACTTAACACATGATGCAGTGCCGCTGCAGAGATGAGTTCATTGAGAGGGGGTGAGACAAAGGAACAAGTGAGATCTTTTATTTCAGTTTAACAGTGTTTGTTTCACTTTTGTCCAAACAAATATGTATGTATGTAACTGTATCCTCTGGTCCTAAGTCATAGCCCTGATCTCGTGGGATTTTAATTGCTACACAAAAATTAACAAACGCTGCAAACCAAAATAATTCCAGAACATCAGCTTTAAAAGATACTAGTCGACTATATCCTCTCGTCCTCAGTCATAGCCCTGATCTCATGGGATTTTAATTGCAACACAAAAATGAACAAACGCTGCAAAACAAAATGTTCCCATAACATCAGCTTTAAAAGCTGCTAGAGTTGACTGTATCCTCTCGTCCCCAGTCATAGCCCTTATCTAGTGGGATTTTAATATCAACACA
This sequence comes from Callionymus lyra, assembly GCF_982586985.1. NCBI lineage: Eukaryota > Metazoa > Chordata > Actinopteri > Syngnathiformes > Callionymidae > Callionymus > Callionymus lyra. The sequence continues at coordinate 12,914,994 of NC_141835.1, read as the reverse complement.
AAACTGAAGAAACGCTGCAAACAAACATATTCCCATAACATCAGCTTAAAAAGCTGCTAGAGTCAACTGTATCCTCTTGTCCTCAGTCATAGCATTTATCTAGTGGGATTTTAATGGCGACACAAATATGAAAAAACGCTGCAAACCAAGATTTCTCCAGAACATCAGCTTTAAAAGCTGCTGAAGTCGACTGTATCCTCTAGTCCTCAGTTGTCGCTGTGATCTCGTGGGATTTTAATTGCAACTGAAAAATGAACAAACACTGCAAACCAACATACTACCATAACATCAGCTTAAAAAGCTGCTAGAGTCAACTGTATCCTCTTGTCCTCAGTCATAGCCCTTATCTAGTGGGATTTTAATGGCGACACAAATATGAAAAAAAGCTGCAAACCAAAATTTCTAAAGAACATCAGCTTTAAAAAGCTGCTGAAGTCGACTGTATCCTCTAGTCCTCAGTTGTCGCTGTGATCTCATGGGATTTTAATTGCAACACAAAAACGAACAAACACTGCATCCAAAATATTTCCAGAACATCAGCTTTAATAGCTGCTAGAGTCAACTGTATCCTCTTGTCCTCGGGCACAGCCCTGACCTCGTGGGATTTTAATTGCAACAAAAAAATGAACAAACGCTGCAAACCAACATATTCCCATAACATCAGCTTAAAAAGCTGCTAGAGTAGACTGTATCCTCTTGTCCTCAGGCACAGCACTGACCTCGTGGGATTTTAATTGCAACACAAAAATGAACAAACGCTGCAAACCAAAATATTTCCAGAACATTAGCTTTAGAAGCTGCTGGAGTCGACTGTATCCTCTCGTCCTCAGTCATCGTCCGGACATCACAGGATTTCATTGTTCTTTTAGCTGTCGAGGACGGATTGACTGCTGCCATCTAGTGGCTGGAAGTTCAATTGCAAACGCGGTCAACATTTTGTCGTGAAGAACAAAAAAGAATGTGACCTGGTAGGTGTTGTTCATGAAGTGCACGGGGATGCTGAAGGGCAGCGAGTGGTGGTACGGGTTCCTCAGCAGGATGGACACGATCTCCATCCGGGACGGTCTGGCCTCTCGCTCGCCGTTCTGCAGTGTCCGCTCCAGCGAGCGCTGACAGTAGACGGCGTACTTTCCGACGTCGCTCCTTCAGAGAAGAACATCTCAGCGACGGACTCGGGGAGGAAGTAAAAACACCTGGTGACCTCACCTGGGGTCGGCGTTACGCTGCAGGTACTGCCTCAGGTACCACAGGAAGTGTTGCTGGGGGAGGAAGACGGCGACGCACAGGGACAGCAGCTGCCAGCACTGCAGGAAGTCACATGGTCAAGACACGCCGACGCCACCCAATCGTGGACCTGGACTCACCTGCGTGAGGGCGTAGTTGTGCGGCGTCCTCTGATTGGTCTGTTTGATCAGCTGACAGTACATCTCGTTCTGCAGCTCCGAGTGATTGAGGCAGACTTGCAAAGCATTCTGGGCCAGCGAGGTGTGGTAGTCCACGGACGGAGACTCCACCAGGACGTTGATGAACAGCTGACACGACTGAAAAAAGGAAGTTAAAAAGCTGTAATACTACTTGTCTGACAGCAGGGGGAGACAAAATATAACGAGCGGTTACATGCGAGGCTCCAGTAACAACTTCATTATTCTTTTCTCTCTTATTTTCTTCCTTCATTTGGTGGCGCCAAACTCTTTCTAGTAATACTACTATTGTAAGTAATACTAATTCAACTATTATTTGCTACTGCTACTCTTGCTGTGTTTTCTATTTAACAATCATTTTTATACTACCACAACATGTAATAGTACTATTGCTTGTAATAGCAGTGAAACTGTGAAACAATTAAATGTACTACTACGACCCTGGCCTGGAAAAGCGCTATATAAATACAAATTACTTACTTACTTACTTACTTCTACTACCAATAGTCATATTTTTTGAAGGTTCTTTATTTTATTCTTAATTTCAAAATATATCACAGATGGATTTTTTATTCTTTAGAATTTTTAAATATTATAACAAAACTGAAATAATATAAATTCAGATTAAGAATATAAATTATGTCTGATTGTCCCTTTATTTATACATTATTTAAAGTTTTTTGCCTTCTTCCTTTTTACTTGACGGCCCCTAACATTCCCAGTAAATAATGTGGCCCCTGTGCAAACTGAATTGCGCGCTCTTGACGTACACATTTGAGTGAACATTTTCAGCTTGTTTGTTAAGTTAGTTTAGTTTAATGCTTTAGCTCGACTCTCTTTTTTACTTGACGGCCCCTCACGACAACTACACAACGTGGCCCCTAGAAAAAAAACCTCATTGCATTGAGTTACAGATTTAAACCAGGTTCGTTAAATGAAAACATCCTTAAATCCTCTTTTAATTCCCTTTGACGGACAAACATAAAGCAGTCGTTTCCATGGTAGTCTCGTCACTTCAAAGGAGTGAAGCGGAGCGTGGACCGGAAACGAGGGCCCCCCGACTTTAGGGACACTGAATGTGTTCTGGTCCAGTGTCTTCTATTTAAAGCAGAATCAGAGCGAATAATCAGGACAATTATCTCTCTGAGGACTTTAATGAGGACGAGGCCCCTCGGGGCCTTTGATCTGAGGCGGGGGTCCGTCCAAGGGTTGGACGAGCGGATGAAAGGAAGGATGAACCTGTGAGGATGAGACCGACCTTGAAGAGCTTGAGCGCCTCGGTCTGCAGGGCCTCCGAGGGGAGGCTGGTGAGGGGCGAGCGAAGACCTTCTTTGCAGAAGCTCAGGGTCTCGCTCTTCCACACGCTGGACTCTGTGGAGGAGAAGGTTCGACTCACTTTAGACACTGAGGTCATTCAAAGCTAAACGTGAGCGCGGCGCCAACAGATGCTAGTAAACGGCGTCTGTGGATTAGCAGAACAACTGGAGCCCCATGAGAAAGTCACGCTATTTAATACACTTAAATATCTTTTTAACGACTGTATCGACAGTAAACACCACTGTATCCTTTCAAATGACATTGTATTTATAACATAGTTATTTTTATGGTTTATGTTTCCATAAAGTGTGAATAAAATAAAAATAATTGTATACTTTTATTTAAAATCAACATGAAAACTATTTGTAGCGTTTGTTCATTCTTGTGTTGCAATTAAAAAGTCATTACGTCCTTCGCAGCTTACCGGGATCCCGGCGATGACTGAGGACGAGAGGATATAGTCGAGTTTAAATTATTAAATTAAACTTTAAGCCACTAGATGGCAGCCGTCCTCCAGAGCTAAAAGAACAATGACATCCTGTGATGTCCGGTTGACGACTGAGAACTAGAGGATACAGTCGACTCCAGCGGCTTTTAAAGTTTAAATTATTAAATTAAACCTACAGCCACTAGATGGCAGCAGTCATTTCGTCCCTCCAGAGCTAAAAGAACAATGAAATCCTGTGATGTTCGGTTGACGACTGAGGACGAGAGGATACAGTCGACTCCAGCGGCTAATGTTTGGACATGTACCGGTTTCAAAACTAATTATGTCAGTAGGACTGTAAGAAAATATCGATTCATTTAAATATCGCAGTATTTTTTTCACGATACCATTCAACAGTGCTGAATTTTATTTATTTTTTTATTGTATTGTTTTTGCGTTTTATATTTCAATAAAAAGTGTATAAAATGAATTTTATTTTCAATTAAGGTGAAACTATTCTCAGCGTTTGTTCGTTGTTTGGCGATTAACCTTCAAGCCACTAGATGGCATCAGTTATAACTTATTCCGCAGACAAAAGAACCGTGCGCGATCCCAGGGATGACTGGGCACGAGAGGATACAGTTTTTGAGCGGTTTTAAAACAAATGAAAACAGTTACGACTTCGTCAAGAGTCATGTGGTCTGTAAATTCTGCAACACCAGAGTCAAGTACTCTACAATACTACAAATATATACTTATTACTACAGTATCACTATATATCGTATTGTAGCCCTTGTATCGTGACACATATCGTATCAACAGATTCTTGACGATACATGCTTCTAGCGAGAATTCTGAAGAATATAGCAGCAGGAGCAACTTCTACTGAGCTCTTTAATTTAATTTAATTTAATAGAAACATTTATCGGATAAAAAACTTCTCAGTCCGAGGTACTCAAAGGTTTCCGAAGGTACAGAGAGAGATACGCTAACTCGTGGCTAACAGTTTAGCAGCTAACTGTAAAGTGGTCACACTTGCTGACACTTCAGAAGAAGGATTGTAGAGTTGACGCGTCTAAATTGGTCTTTAGATAGAAGCAGTCTAAACAAGATCTGGTTACGGGTCACCTTGGTCTCCTTCCGCGTCCAGCAGGATTCCGATCAGCTGCTCGTACCCGGTCCCCACTTTCAGATTAGCACCACTTCCTGCCGCCACACAGAGATGATACAGCCACGTATCCTGTGAGGACGAAACACGTTCCATCATGATGGACCATGTATCACGAGCAGGCTCCACTACCTTCTCCTGCTTGGTGCCGATGAGGAGGTACGTCGGACTCTGGTCCACAGGCTGGACCACGACGGTGCAGTGGGACGAGAGGAAACCTCGGGCGCCTGCCTCGTAGTCCTCGTCGGAGTCGCACGAGCGATCCACTTCCTGCACGGACGCCTCGCGCATCTGCAGCTGACCCAGAGGGAACTGAGGAACAGAAGAGTTCGCTTGAGTTAGAAGAACATTTACTTGTGTCAAATGGTACCTTAGGTAGGATTGAAACTGTACATTAGCTGTAGATTAGCTACATATACTGTATATACACATTATTTATCCTAATTTTTATATCCCTAAAGGGCTAAATTTTATTTGCCTTTCAAATATATACTTTAGTACCAAGTTTATATAATTTTGTATATATATATATATATATATATATATATATATATTTCTAAGTATATATATATAAAAATTATAATTAATAATTAACTATATAAAGTAAATTCATTAAGAAAAATACTTGTTTACCAAGTATACAGTATTATACTTCTGAGAAGAAATATAAAAAAAAAAAAATTAAGTATATACTTGAGTACCAAGGGTATATTATTATATAAATACGTCTTTATCAATGCAGAATGAATAGCATTAGCATGGTAGCATCAATTTGACAATATCAGATTGTACAGTCGTAACAGCTGAAATAAGTAAAGTTCTTAGTAACAGACATAAATCAATACTATTAAGTAAATACATTTATTTACTTACGCTAGGTATTTAACTATATATTTCATAAATATAACAAATAAATACATTCACAGAGTGCAGTGTATATATATATATATATATATATATATATATATTAATACTTGGTACTCAAGTATATATTTCATACTTAATATATATATAAATATATTTATTATGATTAGTTATTAACGAAAAACTCCCAAAATGCAGAACTAAAAGGCCAAATAATGATTAATGTCAGAAAGAAATGATAAACAAAAACAAACTAAAATAAAAAAATAACATTTTTATACTTAGCTAGTTACACTGTATAATGATTTTTTTTAGATTTACTATGAAACATACTTCATGCACTTAAGCATTGTCCTTAGTTTGCTCCTAAAAATAGGTTGTATTATTGTTTTTATTACTCGAGCCACACTTTAAATCGAGAGTTCTAAAAGTTGTAGTTGTAGAAGTTTGAAGAAGAACATCTGGAGAATAAATAATGTTATTAATAATATATATATACAAATATATAAATTAATCATAATATAACAAGTCATATCAACCTTATCCTCCTGGTTGCGGTAGTAGTAGAGGATCTTGCCGACCAGCGAGCACCACACCAGCTTGGAGTGTCCATGTTTGACCTGGAACACACACACAGAAAAACTGTTTTGGCAAAACGTAACTTCTGTACTCGCTCAGCAAAGACTGAAATGGAACTTGACAGATCAGGGTCAGAGAGTTTCCTTTTTTTTTCCATCTGACCTGCAGATGTCCAGAGAGAGTCGGTGTAAGTGAGGATCAACTAATAAGATCAGGGAGCACTGGAACCATCATGACATCTAGTTTAAGTCTTTTTTGTAACCTCAATATTGATAGTTACGCAAGAGGTTTAGCATTAGCATTGTAGCAGCTAGCATCAAAAAGATAATAACAGTTGTTGTTACAAAAGTAATAACGTTCAGTGGTAGAATTGTTTAAAAAACTAGTTTGAATATTGTTAGTTTTGTCTTTTTTTGTGAGCGCAATACCTAAATATTTTTACGACTAGCAGGAAAAGTCACATTAGCATTATCGTTAGTCACAAATAAAGTTCTAATAGACATAGAGGCTTCCTAATGACCAGTTTAAATATTGCTAATGTTTTTTTGTTTTTATTTGTCAGTACATTTTAAGTAAGTATTTCTACTACTAACATAAACATTAGCATTAGAGCAGCTAGCATAAACAGTTATCGTGACATACGTAATAAATAAAGTTCTAGTATAATTGTTTAAAGACTAGTATTATTAATGCTTTCATTACATTTATTTATGAGTCCAATACTTAATACAGTAGTAGAAATACTTATGTATTTTCTTTAGTTTTCGTAAAAGTAAAATGTAAAAAGTTTTAACAGTGGTAGAGGAAGGGTTTAAACGACTAGTTTGAATAATGTTAATGTTTCTATTATTTGGGGTTTGGAAGTTCAATACCTAACTTTTTTTACTACTAGCAAAAGAAGTAATGTTAGCATTGTAGCAGCTGGCATCAATCAGACAATGACAGTTGTTGTCAACTTATAATTAAAGTTATATCATTGGTAGAATAAGAAGGATTTAAACCACTAGTTCAAATATTGCTAACGTTTTATTGTTTTTGTTTTTGTTTCTGTAATTCTACCTTACTATTTGTACAACTAGCGGAATAAGTAACATTAGCATGGTAGCAGCTAGCATCAGTAAGACAATATCATATTGTAAAACAATAAAAAAATAAAGTTCTAACAGTATTTAGAACTAGTTTAAATTTTTTCTTTTTTTTTCATTTGTGAGTTGATAATCTTTCTACTTCTAACAAAGCATTAGCATCGTAGCTGCTAGCATCAACAAAAAAATAAGTTATCACTACAGAAGTTATTAATAAAGTTCTAACACTATAGAAGTGTCTAAATGACTAGTTTGAATATTGTTAAAGATTTTTTTATTATTATTGGTTCGTTCACTACCTAAATGTTCTACTACTAACGTTAGCTTTAGCATCATAGCAGCTAGTGTCAACAAGCCAACAGTAGTCGTGACAGACGTTATAAAAATAAAGTTCTTTAAACGACCAGTTTTGAATCTATTTCACGTGTTTGTCTCCTTCAAGTCGTGACTCGGTTGTTTGTTTTCGGGATCAACCGGAATGTTCCGTCTGATCCCTGTTACTGCAGTCCAGACACTTCAAGACGTGACAGCTGTGATTGAGTGACGGGTCCATTACAGATAACTGACAGCCTGGAGGATCACCCCCCCCCCCCACACACACACACACACACACACACACACTCTTTCCTTCCACTCCTCCTTTGATGTGCTGGTTCTGACATGACCCCAGTATGGACGACCTCTGGTGACCTTTTGGTGAGAAGCTACAGCTGGATTTGTGTCGAAGACGTTTGCCAGAAACATGCATGTGTTGACGCGTGCGACGCAAACGTCTGTCAATCTGTCAAAATTGTTTTTTAACATTCAGGTTAAAACTGATCTGAGGGATTTAAAAAAGTAGCAATGAATTTATGACACTTTAAAACATTTATTTAAGGATTTATGTCAAAACTTCTCGTTCAATGTTGCAAAATATGAAAGAAAAAAAATCTAAATAAGGAATTAGGTTAAATTACTTTGTTCAATGTTAGATTAACTTGAAATAAATTCAATTAATGTGATAAATATTGAATATATAAAATATGAATATATATAAAACAATATAAAAAAGAAGTCCCTCAATTTTTTGGACTAAATGTTGCAAAATGTTGAAGAAAAAACATTTGTTTTGGTTCATAATATTTAAAAGAAAACAGCTGTTTGGTATGAGTTTCATAAATAGATAAATATATAATTATATTAGTTTAATTTAATTAATATAATATTGTAACATAATGAGATAATGTCATTAAAAAGAGTGTGTTAAATTGATATAATAAATATTTAATAAAAACAGTTAAAGTAGCTACAATCGTAACATAAATAAATGATATATAAAACTGTAAAATATCAGTTTAATTTAATTAAGTTTAGTTAATATAAGATAAAGTAAAAAGAAAGATAATATAAAGTAAAATAATGAGATAATGTCATTAAAAGTGTTTAAAATTGATATTATTAAATATTTAATTGAACGACATTCTTTAAACTTCATGATTGTTTTTTTTAATTCAACTAATAAAAGGATGAAAATTAATTCATTATTAATTAATAATAATAATTAATCACCTTGGTGAGCCAGCCTCTGACCGTGGGCTTGGCCGTCGTCTCCACGGCAACGCTGCTGCTGCTGCTGCTGCTCTGGACCTTGAGGATGTTCTGCAGAACTCTGATCCACTCCTCCAGGATGTTGGGCGAGTCGGCCGTCAGGTAGAAGGTCCTCTTCTCCGTGATCAGCTGTGACGACGCCAGATAAGATCAGAAGATCAGAATCAGCTTCCGAGGAGAACATTCCTGACGTCATGTGACGGCATCGTCTGGAATGTGAAGCTTCAACTGTCGACCCGTGGATCCTGGTTCTGAGTCTAGAGTTTCATTGACGAACTAAAATACATTCAAATAAACACATTACTGTAGTGTCACTTGGTCAAATTAAACTCAATTGAAATATGAGTTTAAGAGCAATTTAAAATAAGTAATTAATGTATTATACAGTAAATGAAATATATTCTATAAAATAAAAACTGCTCCTAATATTATGACCAAAATAATACAATGCATTTTATTGAGAATTTTAAAAAAAAAAGGAAAGAAAAAGGTTTTGTAGTTTTAAAAACTTCAATAATTTACTTAAGTATTTAAGTAGTATATAGGCCCTAATAAATAAACAAAACATGTAAAAATATACATACATCACTTTTAATGTGTCTGATTGAGCCTAAATATTACAAATAAAATCAAATATACATAACTTAACCAATCAAATCGTGTGTAATTGAGCCTAAATATGTCTAAAAATAAAAACACGTTCAGAAAATATACTGTATATAAATTAAATCTCTTATTGAGCCTAAATATGTTTTAAAAATAACATTAGAAAAAACACACGTTAAAAGCTGTATATAAATCAATTTAAATCTTTCAGTTTGAGCCTAAATGTGTTTAAAAAAATTTAAAAATCATATTGAAAAATATCTAAATCAAATTAAATGCGTCTGTATGTATTAAAAATGTATATAAAGTAAAAAAAATATTTTGCAGAAAATAGATTGAAATAACTAAAGTTGTTACGTTAAAAATATTTTACATTATCTGGAATACATACCAAAAAATGCTTAAACACAAATTGGAAAGTAAAAAATATGGTTTTGAAAAAAAAAGTAAAAAATTTGATCAAATGTGTCTAATTGAGCCTAAATATATTAAAAAAAAAAAAGAAATCACGTTAAAAAATTGAAAAAATATGCATAAATAAATGTAAATGTATGTGAGAGCCTAAATATGTTTTAAAAAAAAGAAAAACACTTTCAGAAAATATACTGTATATAAATTAAGTCTCTTATTGAGCCTAAATATGTTTTAAAAATTAAAAGAATCATATTAAAAAATATATAAATCAAATTAAATGCGTCTGTATGTATTAAAAATGTATATAAAGTAAAAAAATATTTTGCAGAAAATAGATTGAAATAACTAAAGTTGTTACGTTAAAAATATTTTACATTATCGGGAATACATACCAAAAAATGCTTAAACACAAATTGGAAAGTAAAAAATACTGTTTTGAAAAAAAAAAGGAAAAAATTGGATCAAATGCTATTTTTAATTGTTGTTTTTGTGCAAATGAAATCTTTGAAAAAAGAACATTCAAAGAAAGAGCTATGAGGGTCAGTGATGTTCTTACTTGGAACGTCTGAGCTCCATCTCCACGCACGATCCGACACGACGAGCTGAGCTCGATCTGACCCTGAGGTTTACGGATCACGTCGCTCTGGAAACACAACGTCCGTTAAAAAAAACATGAATCAAGTCGATCTTTTCAAACCAACGAAAACAATCTCACGGGAGATTTGTAGTAGAGAATCTCTCCGTTCCTCAGGATGAACCAGCGACGCTTCCAGGCCTTCACCTGGTTCCCCATCTTCAGGAGGTACCCGGACTTCTCCAGCGTCTCCTGGGCTCGCAAGCCAAAACATTATGACCGTTAAGAAGCAGATGTTTTAATCGAGACTTGTTGAGGTTTCTCCAACTCACAGGCCCGGAGCTCTCGCACGAGTACGACGAGGTCCGCTGGACTTTGTGTTCCGGTTCCGAGTAGTCGCTGTCCAGAGAGTAGGCGTCGGGCGGGATCGCGTAGTCGCTCTCGGAGCCCACGGACGACATGGACACGCCTGCGACACATCTACTGGATTAGAAACTACACAAGCTTTTAAACGTTTCTAAAATAGAAAAATAAAGAATATTTATAAGATTAAAATTAAAAATAAAATAAAAAAGAAATTAATTTAAAAAAAAAAATGTTTTGGATAAATAAATAAAATGTTAATAAATGTAAACTAATCATTTGAGTAAAGTTGAATAAAAATGAATCAGGATTAAATAAAAATGAACGAATTACAGTGGGAAAAACCTTGCAGAAAAAACTTTGTATGAAAAAAAAGTTAATTTAATTATTTGAGTACAGTTGGATAAAAATACATCAGTATTATTTCCAATTGGATGCATTGAGTAAAAAAAAAAACTACAATTGATACTTTTGGATGATTTTTTTAAATTCTTTTATTTGGAAATAGGAGGAAAAAAAAGTTGTATAGAATTTGTAATAATTTAATTATTTGACCAACGTATAAACATATATAAAATAAAAGCATAAAAAGAAAAATGTTACTTTTAGAGCGAAAAAAAGGCAAAAAAATATTTAATTATTTATTATTGCATTTAAACTAATTTATTCCTTTAAGTCACAATTAAGAAGAATGAATTGAATTATGAAAAATCAAAACTGAATACAATTTTTAAAAACGTTTTTATTTTGTGTTTACTTTTTTCAAAATAAATATAAACTTCTGTGAATCAAATATAGAATGATTAATGATATGATATTAATATTGTATTTAAAAAAAAAACTACTTCAGGGAGACCAGTCAAAGCTGCTGGAGTCACTGTATCCTCTCGTCCTCAGTCATTCGAGTTATTTTTTCAATCTAGGAACATCACCTCTCTTGACGGCTCGTGGGCTCCCAGGAACGCTGCCCTTCTTGTCCGGACTCAGGATGGACGTCCGTAAACTGGCCAAGGAGCCGCTGTCGTCCTCGGAGCCCGAGTCGTCGTCTGGCAGAGGAATGTTGCTGATCTGAGTGGCTTTCTGGGAAAAAAAACATTTAAAAATTATTCATTTTATTCCTTTCACGGGAAAAATAACCTCCTACGAACCCCTTTCAGTGTCGTGTAGACGGGAACGTTGATGTTCTTGTGGATCAACTGGCTGAGAGGAGGCACACTGGAAGCTGCGACACACAAATACAACACAAGTGACGACAAAAACATCAACACAAACATCAGGAAAATGTTCCTGGATCTCAGGAAAGTGTGTGAACCACAAAAAACCACTGGATCTGCCGAGCGAGTCGTGACTGAACCGTGAGTCTGAGGCAATAATTACCCACAAACCCTCATTCTTTCATCGCACACGATTAAAAAGCAGCTCTTTCATTTCCACCCAGACGTCTCCCCCGCCTCCCCCCCTTCTGTCTCACCTCCTCCCATGAACCCGAGGAGGAGGAAGGACCACACCTGCCCAGGTGTGCGGCGCCTCAGGCCCGAGCAGGAAGTGAGTTCAAAAGGCAACAATGATAGACTTGGATCGGCTTGACAGACGAGTGCCACAGACCCGGGAGCGTAAAACTTGAACTTGACGACCTCGGAAATCAAATACATCCGTGGGCCATATCAGGGCCGTGTTGGAATATAATGAAGGTCAATTTTATGATTTCAAATCTTATTGAAATTTAATAACATTTTATTTTTTAGCCGATAAATTACATGTAATAATGTCTTTTTTGAAAGGTTGAATTTGTTTATTTTTTTTATAATATTTAAAGATTTTCAAAACAAATTCATTCAGTGTTTGATATTGTAATTTTAAATTCAATTTATTTTTATTATTGCAATGTTGCTATTTAAGCTTTTTTTTTTTAATCTATTTGTTAATTTAATTTGTTTATTCATTAAAAGGTTGATTTATTTTATTTTATAATTCTATTAATAAATTCTAATATTTTACATAAATTAACATTAAACATATATATATATATATATATATATATATATATATATATATATATACTGTATATATATATATATTTTGCCTTTTAAATTCAATATAAAAATAAGTTCAGTTGCTTTTACGAATTTAAAATGAGCTGAATTAAAAGTATTAAAAATATAAAATGTATCTTTTAATTATTGTAATTACAATAAAAAATATATACTGTATCTGTAAAATAAAAAAATCAAATTAAATATATATTTATTCAATTCAATATTTTAAAAAACTAAAACAGATTTTTCAATAAAAAAAAAATTGAGTTAAATTATTCAATGAAAAACAATTTAACTTTTAATACATAAATTATTTAATTTAAATAACTCTAGGCTCAATAAAAATATTTAAATAATTTAAATGTTGAATTGAAGCATTATTGTGATGATTCTTCCATACATGCATTAATAAAAGTGTCTATTAAACAGAATATAAATAATTAATCAAAAATAATTCACGTTAAAAAGACTTCATAACACAAACAAGAGTCTTAAACCCACCTCGTGCTGGACTCTTGGTCCCGGGCGGCCCCTCAGAGACTCTCATCCCAGACTTGGCCACGGCGTAGATGCGACTCTCCTGAGGAAAGACGACACCATGAAGAACCAAATCCTGGGATTGGAACCCAAACGCTTCTCACCCAGGACGGGAGGCGATGAAGAGGCGGCGTCGGCGGTTTCAGAACCTCCGGGTCCGACGGCTCCAGCTCCTCCACCCGGTCCCGGTCCTCGCACCCCTTCCCCTCCACCACGCCGTCCATGCCGTCGATGTCCGTCTCCTCCGGCAGCCGGGAGAAGGGGGTCTTGAGGGGGGCCGCGTCCACGTGGTGGACCCGCTCCGGGCCCGGCTGACTGTAGTGCTTCTTCACCAGCTGGATGCTGTCCCGGGGCGTCAGCGGGGTCCGGACTTTAGGGAGGGTGGTGCTGGCCCCGGGGGTCTGAGGGAAGGGGTTGTTGGTGGACGGCGAGCGAGACAAGAGGCTCGGCGGGGAGTCCTGCGGCGCCATCTCGTACGCCGAGGACGAGGAGGACGAGGAGGACGACGAGTAGAGACACTGCGAGCGGAACTTGCTGTTGAGCTCGTCCGACGACGAGTTGTCCTTCTCCGAGCAGCCCGAGTCGGAGCAGAGCTCAGGGAGGAGGGTCTCCGGACTTCCTGGACCGTCGCCGTTGATGCCATCGTGGCTCGGGTCCTTGCCAGCCGGGTCGGGAAGTCGCTTCACATCTGAAGAAATATCATCAGAGTATTAGTAGTACCTCTGCCAGGGAGGAAGTGTATCAGTTCGATCGGATTATTGAGACTTTTATTTTTGTATTTTATTTTGAAAAAACGTTTTGTTTTTATAGTATTTAATCATTTAATATTGACTTCAGTCATTTTTATATTGAAAGGTTTGAATTGGTTTCATTGATAATTGAAAGCAATAATTTTTACGTTAAAATATACAATACTATATATAATTTAATTAAAAAACGAATTTTTACATTTTATTTTTCACATTTTTTATACATAGAGTTCAGTATTTTAATGATAATAAATCTACAATATTATTACTAAATTCGATATTTTCTAATCCATTGCCTTTTAAATTCAATATAATAATTATATATTTTTTGATTAAAAATATATATATATATATATATATATATATATATATATATAAAATAACAAGACTCAAATGCCTTTTTATACATAGTTTTGTATTTTAATGAAAATAAATCTACAATATTATTACTAAATTCAATATTTTCTAATCCATTGCCTTTTAAATTCAATATAATAATTATATATTTTTTGATTAATATATATATATATATATATATAAAATAACAAGACTCAAATGCCTTTTTATAGATAGTTTTGTATTTTAATGAAAATAAATCTACAATATTTTCACTAAATTCAATGTTTTTAATTCATAGCCTTTTAAAATCAGTATAATAATTCAATATTTTCAACATTGAAATATATAAACATATATGTGCGAATTAAAAGACTTATTAAAATGCTTCTTATATAAATATATATTTTTTTAACATGGAGTTTAGTATTTCAATGCAAATAAATAAGTAAATAAATTCTACATTTAATATTTTCATTTAAAAAATGTTCGTAAAATAGCGGCAACTTATTGAATTTAATAAGCTTAAGTTTTTCGAATGTATTGTGTGTTTTTTATGGATTATGTTTATGTTTGTATTCATTCTTTTTGAAAATGTTTTAATCTTTGAATGACATTTTTTTTTAAACTAAACAAATTCAAACATTGAATTTGAAAAATACTCAAATTCAATCATCATTTTTTTTCAGAATGACTTGATTCTGTTCAGGTTCTAAGGCTCCTTGGCAGAGGTATGCATCGCCTCAGCTCACCTGTAGGGGGCGTGCGGACAGAATAGGCGGCGACGCGAGGACCCGCCTGTCTCCGGGCGTCTTCTTGTGCGGGGGGAGTCCCGGGGCAGCTGGGAGGGAACAGCGGGCTGTGGGGCACCAGGTGGGCGTCATTCAGGGGTGAGCCAGGCGAGCCGTGGTTCTCCAGCAGAGCTGAGAGAAGACATGTCAACGTGGATCTCAGGAGGTTGAAGAAGAACTTTACCGTGAAGTCGTTCCTGCAGCAGCATGATCTGCTCCGTCTGCTTCAAGTTGGACATCTTCAGGAGCTGGTTCTCCTGCTCCATCTGTACACAAGTGGGTCACTGTGAGACTGTTGCAGTGCATCATGGGACGCTCTTTTACAAAGTTATAGCAGATTATTTTATGGTCACATTTTTTTGTTCTTTTAAGCCTTGAATTATTATTTTTTAATGCTTTAACCCCTGTGTTGTCTCAGGGTCAAGGTGACCCGGAGGGCCACAAAAACAAAAGTGATTGTGGTATCCCTTGTGTCATCCATAGTCAAGGTGACCCGGAGGCCCGAAAACAAATGAGTTTGAGGTATCCCTTGTGTTTTCTCTGGGTCAAGGTGACCCGAAGGCGAGATACAAATGTGTGTGTGGTATCCCTTGTGTTGACTCTGGGTCAAGGTGACCTGAAGGCGGGAGACAAATGGGAGTGTGGTATCCCTTGTGTTGTCTCTGGGTCAAGGTGACCCGAAGGTGAGAGACAAATGTGTGTGTGGTATCTCTTGTGTTATCTCAGGGTCAAGATGACCTGAGGACCAAAAACAAATGTGTTTGAGGTATCCCTTGTTTTACCCCATGGTTGAGGTGACCCGGAGGCCACGAAAAAAAATGTGTTTGTGGTATCCCTTGTGTTTTCTCTGGGTCAAGGTGACCTGAAGGAGAGACAAATGTGTTTGTGGTATCCCTTGTGTTATCTTAGAGTCAAGGTGACCCAGAGGCCCAGAGAACAAATGTGTTTGTGGTACCCCTTCTACAAATCATTCAATATGCTGATGACACCATGACTTTCAACTCACCTCTCTGAGTTTGACGGTGACCCAGTCTTTGATCTTGGCAGCCTTCTCTTCTATGATCTTGGCCTCCTGGGCTCGCACTAAGATCTGTGGTCAGAACAGTGATTGATGGATTGATTGATTGATTGATTGATTGACTGACTGACTGATTGACAATATCAACCCCGTACCTGCTTCTCCAGCTGAACTTCCAGTCTCTTAATGGCCGCGTCTTTCTCTTGAACCCGAGCGCTCAGGTCTTGATACTTCCTGTACAGCTGAGTCTCCGACTCACTGGTCTGTACGTTTGCACTCTTCAACTTCTCCTCCATGACTTGGATCTAAGAACAAAAAACATGCAGAGTCAGCAAAAAGAATGATGGATGAACATACATGAACTCCAAACTCTCACCTGCTTCTCTGCACTTTCTGCTCGCTGGTCCGACTCTATCACCCTCTGCTCCAGTTCCTGCATCTGCAAAACCACAGTCCACATTAAATAAAGAAGTATATTTCAAAATTAAATATCTTTTTTTTAATACACCATTCACTCTAGATGGCAGCAATAATTACTTCCTCCGCAGATAAGGGAACAATGAGATTCCGGCGATGACTGAGGACGAGAGGATACAGTGACTCCAGCAGCTTTTAAAGCTGAAGTTTGGACATATTTTGGTTTGAAAACCAATGAAAGCAGTTACAACTGACAACGAGAGTCATGTGGTCTTGTACAAAAATGTCAAGTTCTCGACAATACTACAAACGTATATACTTGTTCCTACGGTACATGCATTATATCTATGTTTTCCATGTATCATAATTCGCCTGATTCTCTCAAATACACACCCCTTTTTGTCAGTCGTGAAAACAGATAAATGTCAATATAAACTAAATAAAAACACTGGACGTGTGTCTTTTTTTCAGTCAACCTCAAGTGGACACTTGATGAACTGCAACTTTTTTGCACATCTGGGTAAAAGACCTTAAACAAAACATGCTGACAAGTCTATATTCACATACAAAATAACACCATGAAGAGGCATCAACATAAGGCTCTGGGTGGTTTCTACCAAGTAAGAATCACGTCTGGTTCAAACTGGCGTCACCTCGAGCGAGCAAACACGATCCATCGTAGAAGTTTGCACACTCAAGTGAACAATCGGACGCGAGCCTGCAAACACACTCTCAACTGCTGGTCCCAGGTCAGTGACCCGGCAGAGAGGAGAGCAAACAAACTAATGGATTCACTCTGCTTGAAAGATTCATATGAATTCCTTCTGTCGCCCTTTTGTTCTTCTCGCAGCTTCTCATCACCTCAGAGCAGAATCGTTTCCCAGAAGCCACCACGGGAAACAATTGAAAAGTTCAACGCAGTATTTTTATATGTGAATACAGGCGACAGATTGAGTCAAAACATTTTAGATTGATTGATTGATAGATTTTTAGATTTTTATTTAAAGAGTAATAATAAGAAAAAAAAACATGAAGAAAAACAAAAAATAAATAATTACATAAGTATTTGAATAAAGTTAAGAAATACAAATTGGGAATTTATTGTTAAAAGACAATATTTTTTTTACTTTTATCTATAATTGTGTCTTTTGACACCTTTTTTAGCATCTGAAATATTGTTTAACGTAACAAGCAAAACACAAGACGACCTTCAAAAGAGTTGGGGCGCCAGATTGTATGTATGTATATATAATATACACACACATACAGCACATACATATACATATATACACATACATACACAATATATACACGTACATACATACATACATACATACAGATACAGATACATACATATCTATATATATATATATATATATATATATAGATATATACACACAAACACACAGATGAATATACACACACACACACACACATACACACACATACACACACACATATATATATGTATATATAGATCATCATATATGAGCATCAGCTTTGAAGGAGCCGTCGTTGTGTTTGAGAAACTCGAGCCGTCCTTCCATTCTCAGGATCGGTCCGAGGTCCGACTGTCATCAGACGTGTTTCCTGCCGTCTCAGCGCCAGTTGTCGTGCACGGAGACACATGGACTGACACCCACACAAGTGTGAAGGTCGCAGCAGACCCTGAGTTAGCACCTCTTTGAAGATCAGTCTTTGGGTGCGTTTGATTTCAAACACACGGTCACGACGGTTAAATTTAGAGCCGGGTCTTAAACAATCGCGTCATGATCAACTTATGGAGTCGAGAGAGAGTCTCAGGAAAAGAACGTTGGATCATTTACGTTAATACTGACATCTTTAACTCACTGATGTATGAACCATATTTATCTTTTCATTCTGAGGACAAACTACTGCCAGAGTGGATTGAACGGATGGATGCAAGGACATAAAATTGGACAGATGTACGGATGTATGGACACATCTATGGATATAAAGATGGAAGGATGGATGGATGGGTAGTTGGATTGATGGATAGATAGATGCGATGACGGACAAATAGACAGATGGATGTGATGGACTGATAGACAGATGGATAAATGGATGGACAGATGGATGTATGAATAGAATGATGGACAAACAGAGAGACTGATGGATGGACAGAAAGATGGACGGATGGATGTATGGATTGATAGAATGACAGACTAACAGCTTGATGAATGGATGGACAGATGGATGGATGGATGGACAGGCGGATTATGGATGGACGGATGGATGGATGGATTATGGATGGACAGATGGATTATGGATGGACGGACGGATTATGGATGGACGGACGGATTATGGATGGACGGACGTATTATGGATGGACGGATGGATTATGGATGGACGGATGGATTATGGATGGACGGACAGATTATGGATGGACAGATGGATTATGGATGGACAGATGGATTATGGATGGACGGATGGATTATGGATGGACGGACAGATTATGGATGCACAGATGGATTATGGATGGACAGATGGATTATGGATGGACAGATGGATTATGGATGGACGGACGGATTATGGATGGACGGATGGATTATGGATGGACAGATGGATTATGGATGGACGGACAGATAATGGATGGACGGATGGATTATGGATGGACGGACGGATTATGGATGGACGGATGGATTATGGATGGACAGACGGATTATGGATGGAAGGATGGATTATGGATGGACGGACGGATTATGGATGGACGGACGGATTATGGATGGACGGATGGATTATGGATGGACGGATGGATTATGGATGGACGGACGGATTATGGATGGACGGAAGGATTATGGATGGACGGACGGATTATGGATGGACGGATGGATTATGGATGGACGGACGGATTATGGATGGACGGACGGATTATGGATGGACGGAAGGATTATGGATGGACGGACGGATTATGGATGGACGGACGGATTATGGATGGACGGATGGATTATGGATGGACGGACGGATTATGGATGGATGAATGGATTATGGATGGACGGACGGATTATGGATGGACGGACGGATTATGGATGGACGGACGGATTATGGATCGACGGACGGACGGATGGACAGATAGATAGAAGGATTGACGGACGGACGGATGGATGGATGGATGGCTTGTTCTGATATTCAGGTTCATCAGTTGCATTTACTGTGGTTTTAATCCTCAGTCGTCTCTTGAAACGGAGCTAAAGTGGGTCAGTGTGTGAAACTCTCTGACTTGGCAGCCGAGCCCATGAGCAGCACGAAGCTTCAACTTACTGCAATAACATGACGGAATAGTACTCACTCAGCACTCCCCCCCCCCTCACCCTCTGGAGAACAACACTGCGAGAGCCATTAGTCTGATGTTAGATCTGGATCACGTGTGACACAACCAGAGACTCACTAGTTCTGCTGACGCACACTTTACTACACACAGAGTTCAACGTCTTTAATCAGGGATTAATAAAAAACGACTGCGGTTTTTAAACACGGCTCTGTGTGCGACTTAGTTTGCCTTGAAGCCTCAATGATGTCATATTTGATCGTGTTGGTTAGTGACAGTAATGATGGTGAACATTTATATTGTGTTACATTTAAAAATGTGATTTAAATATGATATTACAAATGCACACCAAAGAACGACTATTACTGAACACATTAGACAAGATAAAAACACAACATACAAATGTAATAAAACTTCATATCCAGAATTCAAGTGGATATAATGTTAAGAACTCAACAAGAGAAAGTAAAAGATTGAAATAAATGTTTTTTATCACTAACTAACTGAATCACCCGTGAGAGAACCAACCAACTATCAATGTTTATGGAAGTAAAGCTGACCTTGAATATGAATTACTAACTACTACTAACACTGCTTTTTTTGTTTTTGTTTTAATGCATTAAAAGATTTAAAAAATGTAACGTTTTTAAATATTAAATGTAAAACAATATTCAGTGTAAACTATTCAAGGTTAAAGAAAAAAAATCCAATGTAAAAATTCAATGAACAATAAAATAAATTAAAAGCAAAGAATGTTTAGTGTAAACAATTAAATGATTAATAAAATATAATGCAAAATAATCCATGGTAAAAAAAAATCAAAGATCAATTAAACACATTGTAAAATAAATATTTACTGTAAAAAATTCAATGTAAAAGAAAATATAAAATCCAATGTAAAAAATATTTATTGTGAAAAATGAAAAGAAATCCCATGTACAAATTCAATGAACAATAAAAAAATAAAATTCAGTGTAAAAAAAAAAATGGAATTAAAAAAAGTAAAGAAATCTAATGTGAAAAATATTTGGCGTAAAAAAAAAAATAATAATAAAATGTTAAAAATTCAATTAACAAAAAGAAAATCCATTGTAAAATAAGTTAAAAAGTCTAATGTAAAAAATATGTATGTTCAATGTTCAATATGTAATGAAAAAAATGAATAATTCTATTTAAAAAATATAAAGTAAAAATTAAATGAACAATAAAATCAAATGCGACAGAGACAGACATCCAGGGAGAAGCAACCAATCCCTGATGTTAGGCTGTGACGTCAGTCAAAGGTCACAGGAAGTAGAAGCGAGTCATTGCAACTGAAATGATGCCCGAGTCCGTTTTATGTATTTGCTTTCGTAACAAGACAGTTTTACGGTTTATGTCAAGTATGACCATCTTGAAGTTCAGACAACGATAGAGAAAATGATGACTTGAGCAGTTTTTCAATCGTAAAATAGGAATTCCTTCCTGGTCAACAACTTAGAAAAAAAAAAAAAAAAGTGTTTTCCAAGTGAGCGGAGGTGAGACGTGGCAGAGGTTGAGTTACTGGTGTTGACGCACAGAGAAGAGACCGAACCACATGTTTATTGAATCAGATGAGTAACTCCCTCGTCCTCGCATCAACAAACAGCTACTCGCAAATCACCAGCTCCTAATTCAACGTCTGCTCCGTTGCATCAAAGTGGCCTCGGAGATCGGATTTCAACGCTTTACGGCCGACGTGCACAAGCTTTATTCCGAGCAGAGTCGGTAAATTCTCAGCGTGGCAAAACAAACGCTGACAGAGTCCACTTAAGTCGTGATTTAGTGACTTTCTTCAGGTACGTCTGTCTCCTAAAAAACTTCAAATCAGTTGGAAATTCACCATTTATGGCTTTAAACGGGTTAAATACGAGTCAAATAAATCTGAATGATCTGGAGCTGGTTTAGAAAATAGTGACATTATTCTTCCGACTATATTTAGAATACGCCGTCACATTCATTTGTAGTAGAAACTAATGTATAATTATAGTATTTGTATAGTGAATATAAGCTTGTGTGTGTGTGTGTAGTAATTGAATTAGCAATAAAATCCATTTCCCGTCTGGTTTGGCAAGTTTTTTAATCCCCCATTTGACAGTGTGTTTAAGTAAAAGTGACTTAAATACTTTTCCAGTTCCACCACATCAGAGGCAACTCTGCTTCTGCTCACGATATTACTTCTCTCTCTCTCTCTCTCTCTCTCTCTCTCTCTCTCTCTCTCTCTCTCTCTCTCTCTCTCTCGGTTTCTTACCTTCTCTGCCAGCAGTTCCCGGATTTTCCCGGCCTGGAGACGGAATCTCAACAGTTGCATCTCCAGAGCGATGCAGCGCTTCTGCCAGTCCACGCCGGCGACTCCTACGCCTGCTGCGCCGCCGCCGGCGCTGCTCTCCAGCACGTCGGCCATGACCAGGACTCTCTGGACTCACCGGGCTGAGGAACAGACACAGAATAAGCACCAAAGGTGGTGGATTAATTTGAGATTAGGCTTTTTATTTTAAAACAAATGTCCTTAATTTAACATCAGAATGTTTGCAGCTGGCACTGTTATCAATTAGCTAAGCTAGCAGGTATAGCATCCAGGTTTTTTCTCTACATCACACAATGAAACCCATAATATCAACATTGTTATTATCTATTTTTTCACTAGAAGAAACAGTGTCTTTGTAATAACCAGACTATAAACAAATGTCCACAATTTCACTTCAGAATATTTGTAGCTAGTATTGCTATTGACTAGCTAAGCTAGCAGGTATAGCATCCAGGTTTTTTCTCTATTTCACATAATGAAACCCATAATATCAACATTGTTATTATCCATTTTTTCACTAGAAGAAACAGTGTCTTTGTAATAACTAGACTACAAACAAATGTCCACAATTTCACTTCAGAATATTTGTAGCTAGTATTTATATTGACTAGCTAAGCTAGCAGGTATAGCATCCAGGTTTTTTCTCTACTTCACATAATGAAACCCATAATATCAACATTGTTATTTTCTATTTTTTCACTAGAAGAATCAGTGTCTTTGTAATAACCAGACTATAAACAAATGTCCACAATTTCACTTCAGAATATTTGTAGCTAGTATTGCTATTGACTAGCTAAGCTAGCAGGTATAGCATCCAGATTTTTTCTCTACTTCACACAATGAAACCCATAATATCAACATTGTTATTATCTATTTTTTCACTAGAAGAAACAGTGTCTTTGTAATAACCAGACTATAAACAAATGTCCACAATTTCACTTCAGAATATTTGTAGCTAGTATTGCTATTGACTAGCTAAGCTAGCAGGTATAGCATCCAGGTTTTTTCTCTACTTTACCTAATGAAACCCATAATATCAACATTGTTATTACCTATTTTTTCACTGGAAGAAACAGTGTCTTTGTAATAACCAGACTATAAACAAATGTCAACCATTTCACTTCAGAATATTTGTAGCTAGTATTGCTACTGACTAGCTAAGCTGGCAGGGTTTTTATCTACTTAAACATAGAAATTTTAAAAAATCATATTAACATTGTTTTTTTTATCTATTATGTCTGGCAAGATTCACTGGAAGAAAAAGTGTATTTGTAATAACCAGAATATAAACAAATTTTCACATCAGATTGTTATCAACAAGGACTGCCAATAGCTAAGCTAGGATCCAGTTTTTTCTTCACTTCAAATGGCAGTTCTTTTTTATATATATACAGTATATATATTTTTTATTTAAATATACTTCATAAAAACTCACCATACAATCAGGTCACCAAAATATTTCCACAATTCAAGAATAGTGTTAGAAAAATTAACTCAATATAGGTGAACCTTCAGCAAATAAAAACAAAAAATGTTGTCAAGGCAGTTTTAGCTTTTTTTTTGAGATTTGAATAAAATATTGCTTTGCTAGCGTCAGCGATTAGAGGCCATACAAGTCAATTGCTGTGTCTCAAATCACATACTTCTCTTAGTGCACTGGCGGTTAGTATGCATCAGGATAGTGATAGTTAGAAACAAAATATTCGTAAGATATTTATGCCGGTATCAGCACCGAAGACGTGCCTCCTTCTGCTGGCTGAAAATGCACCTGTAAATATATGAATGAATATATATATATATATATATATATATATGACGTAACTTCCATTTACAACGTCAACGTCACTAAGATGGAGCCATTTAGGGTAGAAAGTGTCCATCGATCCATACTCAGTTTTGTGGGCGTTTTAGTGACAATTTAGTGTGCATGGAGCACTACATTTTCACATACTAACAATTGAGACAAACTTATGCACTAAAAATACTAAGTTTAAGTACGCAGGTATGCAATTTGAGACACAGCTAATGACTTCAAAATCTTCCTGGATCCAGATGGAGCTTATCAACATTACCAGAAAATTCCATTTAAAAGGAAGAAAGAAGGAAAAGAAAGATGAAAATCACGTAACTTTCTTAACAAAAGGTGTGTTTTTTTTCTCAGGTATTTAAAACAACTTTACGTCCAGGCCTGTGACAAACACAACAACAGAATACTCGAGCGGCAAATGAGTTCCACATGAATCTCTTCACGATCATCATCGAGCAAGTGCTTTAATTCCGCCCATAACAGAGACGGAAAAATCTGTTTTCAATCACAATGCATCATGGGGGGAAAAAAAAAGAAGGCAGGAACTGACCTCTGGTATTCCCCTCCACCCCCCACCCACGACCTCAATTCACATTTGTCATTCTGAAAAAGTGAGTCCAACATACTCCGATGATGAATCCACCACCGTCACGTTCATCTCAGGCGTCCAACCTCACACACCCTGAAGTTAATAAAACACACACACACACTGAACAACACCTCAGCAGGGGGGCTCTGCGTCAGCGGGGGAGTTTGGTACCGACTCCCAGGCCTTCTGGTAACAAAGAAGGTCAACCCACCTCACCCCAAAATCTCTGCCCACAACTCCCGGGCCATGCAATCCTTCCTTAATTACAAGACGGGATGAAACAGGATCCTGGTCTGCACAATGGTGTCTTTCTGCATGACGGTCCCATCGCGGGGAAGGAAGGGGAAGAGGGGGTCGCGGGGGGCCTGACTCGGCAAAGAAAAGGAGCGAAGAATGTGACAGAATGAATGGAACCGGGTCGTGGATGTGGGAAAGTGGGGCGAGTCAAGTTATTTTTTACCTGATGAGAACCGGTGGATTCTTTGCCCTTCTTGTGGGACATTCATTCACAAAGGTTAGGACCCCGGCGTGAACGCCATAAAATGTCTGATTACTTTCAGTTGGATGTAACCACAGCATTCAAGAGTGAGAAGCTCTGTGTGGTCCAGAAAAGTGTTTCTCCTCAATGCCTTCTTATTCTAAAGGTCTTGTCAAGTTGTAGTAAAAAGGCCTTTAAGTGAGGGGTCACCTAAGAGACTCTGTTTTTCTAATTCAAAACTTGTCTACACTAGCAATCCTGATATCTCCACGGAACCCTAAATATCTGGACATCCTATGGCCAAATTCAAATGGTGAGTTTTAATTTTCGCCACAATTTGGTCAACTACATTGGACAATTTTTTGTTTTACCTTGGGCTAGGAGCTAAAATGCTAACAGTACATATTGTGAGCTCACGCTTCCTCAATAGAAGACGTTAGGGCTTCACGATATATCAAAGAAATATCGATATATTGCGATATTGCCACGTGCGATATGCATATGAAAAACATGTGTGATCATTTATAAATTTGTACTTCTACGTCTCTTTGTTGTTTAACGTCTCTGTCTGTGAGCTGTGCAGCACAGCTTACTAGGCTCGGTTGTATTCAACGTTCTTAAAAGATCGCAGAACTTCTAAACAAGTGTAAACCTGTCTGTCTGCACCGAAGAGCAGAAATAAACGAAAGGGAAATATCGCATCGTTTTCCTTTTCTAAACCTCCGGACCGACCCTATAGTACTTACTCCTGCATGTGCACGCAGCTACATTTTTAGGTGAAAGAAAAGGGTATCGCATTAATATCGATATCGCAATAATATCAAATATTGCACTTATTTCCAATATCCTGCAGCCCTAGAAGACGTCCACAGATGCATTCTTCCTTATTCTGGATTAATAGTCTCCAAAAAGTAACAAATTTGGTGTTAATTTTGGTCTTTTGTTGCTTGACTCCGCCCAAAACCAAAGACCAAGTGGTCTTGATAAAAATCAAAACAAGTTGTTATTGAAATCTGCTAGGAAGGCTGTAGTTAAGTTGGTAACTGACAGTCTGTGGCCAGACAGCGTCAGCAGAACTGCAGACATTCAAAGTCCACCAACTATAACTCTACCATAGCGCTCCCTACAATTAGCATGCTCATAAATATAGGCCTCGCAAACAAATTACAGAAGTCAAGCTCGGGGAGGTTTTCGCCAGCCGGAGGTTTCCTAGTCTCAGACTGACCAGCTACAAGCCAACGACACCGACATCTAGGCTTTCTTTTTTTCTTTTTTTTTTCAAAGAAGGACAGACTGGCGTGGTTGGTGCCGAGACTTCCTTGATGGACCAGAGCTCCACCTCCTGCTCTCCAGCAGCTGGAACAGCTGGACGCACTCAAGCCATTTGCTGGATTAACGCTTCCGACGCCGCCTCGCTAATTCACCCAACAACAACTCTCTCAGGTTGTCGTTAAGATCAGGCCAACGGGTTTCTACGATCAGGGTGTGGACGAAGGGAAAGCAACAGAAGACTAGGAATCTTCTTCACTCACTGCTGCAGTGTGCAAGGGATCAAATAAACTCCACATATCCATCCCGTCGGGAATGAGGTCATTTTAAAACCGTGTGGAGGAGTCATGGAGTCCAATAACTTGATGGAAGTTTAACTCTTTAACGGGAAGAACTTTTACCGTACATATTCCAAACCCAAGCGATGGCTTTGGGAGCGATATTTAAACATTTCAGTGAGTCAACACTGGTGCCTACGAAAATGGACCATCAAACTAGTCCTGCTTGGAAATAATCCCAGTAAACCTGTGAGAATCCAGATCTGCTAGAGAAGGACATGGCAAACATACCGAGCCAAAAAAGTGCCCAGGGGCTCTAGTTCCTGACTAGATAAGCCAGTCGCCTTAACTAGTTGTTCTCAGCAGTGATTACCCAGTCTTTCTAGAGCAGTCCTGATAACCTATCGAATAATTCTATCCCATTACTTTGTAGATCTTTCCACAAGTCAAAGTCAATCGTCTCTAAAAGCTAAGTTGGGATGAACGGTAGAAGATACAACTTGTTTCCTGAAGCTTGTTTATTAAAGAAGGGTGAGCCGATTATGGACTTGTCAATTCAAAAAAATGGATCTTTTCCAATCTCCACAACGTTCTCAATAAACTGTTCGGAGAAAAATGGAATTATGCTCTTGCGACAAAAGGGTAATTGTGAAACAGAAAGTGAAGTAAGATTATCTTAAGAAACTAGAGGGTAGTACAAGAAGCTCAACGTCACCATTGGAGACAGAAACATTGGGGGTAGATCATTAATATTCTATAATATAATCAGTAACACTTGGTTACAAATTGACCAAAAGTATATTCGAGTCAACTATTCGTCTGAATAGACCCATGTGGTTGCGACTCTCTTTTCTGTGGACATTCTCAACTGCCATCTTCGAAGAAAACCCGACGTTTGTATCAGTTTTTTTAAGGATTTTGGCTGCTCATTATAAAGGATTTCGTGTCGATTCTTATGATAGAGGACTATTTAGATAGTCGGCCGTTGTTTAGGCTAGGATGTCGGAATATGATCGAAGAAATCTCCGTGGCCTAGATAACTACCAAAACATTGTGACCTTTTAAATATACAGTATACTCCCATAAATGCGATGCCAGAAGTTTGTAGGTATATACGGAAACTTCCCAGATGACTCGCTTAATCTCTTCTGGGGTTTGCAAATATTTGGGAATCCCAGATTCAAAGTTCTAAGCAGGTTAGGGTTAGTGTAAGCTAGTAGGAAATAGTGACTACAAACGAGAAGAAGCAGCGAAGGGAGATGTGCTGACCCTTGCATTGACCCGTCAAGTATCCAAAGTCAACGAAGGACTTAACTAGTGAGCAGTGCCAGGCGATACCCTTTGGTAACCAGGTGATCTCCAGCCATTTCCCCAACTCGTGTGAACGCTCTCTGCTTGACCCCAGACATGATGGAAACGCTGACAACGAAACATACCCACAAATCTCCCCGCAAAGTCCTCATGTTGTCCGGACTCTCTGCCCGTAACTCTTGCTACGATGGACGTGGAACAGACGTGTGCGGAGACGAACACAGACGCACCGCTGAGCTTGCAGCTGCGGTGATGTAAGTGATTTAGTCGGTAAAGTGATATCATCCCCGCGAGACGGTTTTCTCGAAGCCCCGGCTGTTGTTGTCTCTGTGGAAATCCAGCTTGGCTTCCCCCTTTATTTTGGCATCCAACCCCACAAACCTTAAATAAAAACTGACTGACATCACAGGCGCGCTCGTGTGAATCTGGGTCACTGGCTGCAAAGTGAAGTCGGGCCTCAGCGTGTACAATGGCGAGAAGAGACGAGTACGGAGTCGAGGACGGCTAATATTGCTTTATCTTAAGTCGAGGGGCCCCCCTGTGTTTGACAAACGGGGACTTCTGTCCAACTCTATCCGGTCAAACAAACCACACTCTTTTTGTTTGAATCTTCAATCAGCTGCCAGTGAAGTAAACACTTGTTCTAAACCTTGACCGATTTCCTGGAAAAGTTAATGTTTTCAAATGTGTGAGAAAACCGTCGGGAAATGACGGACTTTATCTATTTCACAGGTGTTAAACTGAAGGCCTGAGGGCCGAGTACAGCTATTTATTCTTTTGTGGTCCATTTTTTGCAGCAATTGACGATGATGAATCTTTAACTGAAAACTTATTGTATAATGATAAGCTTGCTAAAAGATTACAAGTACAAGAGTAAATGGTGCAATGTCGGGGATGTGTATTGACAAGAATGAAGCACGATAAAGATTATGATATGATATATAGTGATACTGTAGATATATTTGTAGTATTGTCGAGTACTTGACTCCGTTGTTGCAGAATTTACAGACCACATGACTCTTGACGAAGTTGCAACTGCTTTCATTTGTTTTCAAACCAAAATATGTCCAAACATCAGCTTTAAAAGCTGCTGGAGTCACTGTATCCTCTTGTTCTCAGTTGTAACTGCTTTCATTTGTATTCAAACCAAAATATGTCCAAACATCAGCTTTAAAAGCTGCTGGAGTTAATGTATCCTCTCGTCCCCAGTCGTAACTGCTTTCATTTGTTTTGAAAGCAAAATATGTCCAAACATCAGCTTTAAAAGCTTCTGGAGTTACTGTATCCTCTCGTCCTCAGTTGTAACTGCTTTCATTTGTTTTCAAACTAAAATATGTCCAAACATCAGCTTTAAAAGCTGCTGGAGTTACTATATCCTCTCGTCCTCAGTTGTAACTGCTTTCATTTGTTTTGAAAGCAAAAATGTCCAAACATCAGCTTTAAAAGCTGCTGGAGTTACTGTATCCTCTCGTCCTCAGTTGTAACGGCTTTCATTTGTTTTCAAACTAAAATATGTCCAAATATCAGCTTTAAAAGCTGCTGGAGTTACTGTATCCTCTCGTCCTCAGTCGTAACGGCTTTAATTTGTTTTGAAAGCAAATATGTCCAAATATCAGCTTTAAAAGCTGCTGGAGTTACTGTATCCTCTCGTCCTCAGTCATCGCTGGAATCTCATGCAATCAATGCAATGCTGTGAATATTTAGTTTAAAATCTAATGGTTTTATTTTAAACACATTTTGTTAAAATATGAATCATAACAACTTCAGTAGAAAATAAAATGTGATTTGAAAGGCAAAAATAAAATAAATGAATTAATACAGTGCTTAATTGGGTATCGTGGAAATAAACATCGGGATATTTAAGAGTAATTTTACTTTTCGTACTCTCCTCTTTCAATTTATGTATATTTAGCTAGATTGTTTAATAATCAAAAAGATTATATACTCAAGCTATATAAGCCTCTAGTCGAGGTTAAAATGAAAGATGGTCATGTTTTTTTTAAGTGCGTCATTTTTGGCAAGAGAAAACTGAGCTCCAGTCGCTACATTAAAATGAACAAACATTTTTGCCTTTAACTCAAAAAGGTACAGATTACTCTGAAAATAATCCTAACTTTAAATCGACATAAGGGCGAGTAGAAAGTGGGTAATAATTAAACTTTAAGGGAATACTTTGAAAGAAAATAGTAAATTATTAATTCAAATATATGTATTTTAAGATGTGTTTTATTGCCATTTAAAACATTAACTTATCTTCTTTATTTAAGGTATCACATCTCGAGACTTTCCTTTAAGCATCGTTTCTTATCCTACCCGACCTCCTCTTCATCCCGGTTCCCTCTCCTCCCGCCGCACCTCTTCTACGTTAGCAATGCCTTGCTCAACGGCCTCAGGTTAATGACAGACCTCTGTAAACTGACCACCGCTCATTATTATCAGTCTCGGCCTTAAATACAGACCTTGACATTCCTCTGTGCTGAGGTGTAAACATCCAAAACCTCTGCAGGAGACAAATCATGGACTGATATATGAGGGGGTTGAGGGTTTGAAAACCAGCTGCTCATGGGTTTTGATAGATGACAAGAAATCCATCCAGATGTGAGGTGAAGACGTGTCATCATTCATGGGAAAACCTACAGTTGTTCATTTAAGGATCTACTTCAGTCTGTTTTGACTCCCGGTTGAACCGTGGCCAATGTTTTGTCCAAAAAAGGCCAAAAGGCAGCAGGTGTGCCCTAGAGTGGGGAGACCCCCTCGCACCAGACCCCCGGGGGGAAAGCGTCCATTTAACTTGTGAGACACACAAAAGCGTCAAATCGCATCGACCAGATTAAAGAAAGATGGAGGTGGTATAATAAGTTATTTACTACAATTCGGCGGAAAAATCCGAACTTGTTGGTGCAGGAAAAAAGTTTGCAGCGATTCGTCGAGTTTACCTCGTCTCTGGATCTCGCTTCCCTCGGATCAGCCTCGAAGATCTCCCGACACGAAGCGACTCATTCTCGTCCTGGTCTCAGTCATACATTCCCCGTCGCTGGTCCTCGGTCTTTCTGAATTCCCCGGCAGTTCCTCCTCGGCTCCATTCAACAGACTCATCCCATATTCCTTTAAAGGAGCAGATCCAGGATCAGGTTACTGCCCCCTCCGTGTGTGGGAGCTCATGACAGGAGGGCTGCTGGTGTTTCTGCTGCATGTAAACAATGATTTCTTTAAACGCATGATGCTCAGGAACAGACTTTAACTTGAGAGTTACCTCCTGGAAGTCTATTTACAACAGCAACAAATCAAAAAAAAAAATGAACAATACCTATGAATTTATAGAAAGGTTTATTTGGACTCAGAGGTTCCATATAAAAATATAAAACTAAATATTTACAAAGAATGCGGACAAATTCATCATGCCTGGAAGGTTAAGTTAAACATCTTCTATAAACCTTTTTTTTTTATCTTACATAAAAATAAAGTTTGACGCCGGTACAAAAAAATGAATGGATGAGAAACGTAAAAAGTGCTAAATATCCTTTTATTTTATTAACATTATAGGAAACGTAGGAATGGGGTAAAGGATTGACAGAACTTCAAGCTAAAAGACAAACATAAAAAAACATGATTATAGTTCATCTGCAAACTGTGAATCAGATATAAAACTGGCTTGTGTACTATTGCAGTGTTAGCTTAGCTATTTATGCGATAACTTGTTGAACCTTGTTTGCTATTGCAGTGTTAGCTTAGCTATTGATAAGCTAACTTGTTGAACCTTGTTTGCTATTGCAGTGTTAGCTTAGCTATTGATGCGATGACTTGTTGAACCTTGTTTGCTATTGCAGTGTTAGCTTAGCTATTGATGCGATGACTTGTTGAACCTTGTTTGCTATTGCAGTGTTAGCTTAGCTATTGATGCGATGACTTGTTGAACCTTGTTTACTATTGCAGTGTTAGCTTAGCTATTGATGCGATAACTTGTTGAACCTTGTTTGCTATTGCAGTGTTAGCTTAGCTATTGATAAGCTAACTTGTTGAACCTTGTTTGCTATTGCAGTGTTAGCTTAGCTATTGATGCGATGACTTGTTGAACCGTGTTTGCTATTGCAGTGTTAGCTTAGCTATTGATGTAACTTGTTTGCTATTGCAGTGTTAGCTTAGCTATTGATGTGATAACTTGTTGAACCTTGTTTGCTATTGTAGCGTAAGCTTAGCTATTGATGTGCTAACTTGTTGAGCTTTGTTTTCTATTTTAGTGATAGCTTAGTAATTGCTGAGCTAACTTGTTGAACCTCGTTTGCTATTGCAGTGTTAGCTTAGCTATTGAAGTACTAACTTTCTGAACCCTGTTTGCTATTGCAGTGTTAGCTTAGCTATTGATGAGCTAACTTGTTGAACCTTGTTTGCTATTGCAGTGTTAGGTAAGCTATTGATGAGCTAACTTGTCGAGCCTTGTTAGCTGTAGCAGTACTAGCTTAGACATTAATGTGCTAACTTGTTGAACCTTGTTTGCTATTGCAGTGTTACCTTAGCCATTGATGCCCTAACTTGTTGAGCCTTGTTAGCTGAAGCAGTGCTAGCTTAACTATTGATGCGCTAACTTTCCAAGCCTTGTTTACTATTTCAGTGCTAGATTAGCTGTTTCTTTATGAGCTTAGTGTAATTATAAAAACGCTTGAAAAGACAAGTTTAACATAAAGCAGTTTGCTAGCTAAAACTTACCCCATCTCTGATCTTATTTATCAGTTTGGATAGAAGGTGAATTAGGTAAGGTATTCTAACATAGATTGCTACTTAGCTTACTATTTCTGTAGCTTTATTAATGACTCGTTTAGTATGAGATTTGGAGTAGCATGCTAAGCTAACACTGCTTTAAATGGGCCACATTAAGCGACACAGAATGATACAAATAGCCGTGTAATAGAAGAACAGTGAAAGGTTCATTTGTTGCATTTTATTAAGAATTACGAGACCACCATGAGCGCTTGCATTGAAATCCAACTCTTAGTTTTTAAGTAGCCTAATTACAGTACGTTTGTTTATTGGCAAGGTTTTCAGGCTCGGCTTTACTGGAATCAACAGTTGTTAAACTGCCATGTGGAGCTTTGCAAGTGCAATGAATCATTATCTGGCCAGTGAAAGTATTGCCGAGGGATCATTAGAGGCGCAAAAACAAAAACTCGCATGGAATCCCGCAAATACTTTTGTGTCGGGCAGTCGTGACCGAAATAAAAATCATCAAAACGAGATCAGTTTCCTTTCCTCACACTTTTGCATCTGGAGCGTCTGAAAACATCTGCCTGAAGATCTGAACTACGCCCACGTTATGTACGTTTCTCTTTATGGGTTGAGCGTTTACAGGCCCAGATGCAAAACCGTTAAAAAACATGTGCGGTAAAAAACTTTTTGAAATCTAATTACATCCCGATTTGTTTTTAAGGCTTGTGTGCTAATGTAGCCGACGCGCAGTCGCGCGACACGCCCGGCAAAGACACAGAAACAGACATAAATAACCGCTGGTTTATTCATCTGCTGGTTCGTGCAGTCGACCACAATAGTTTAAAATATGACTCTTTAACCCGCAGTCCAGGCCTGTCAATCATCATCGAGTCAAAACATCTCATTATTGTTATTGTGTTTTTCTGTTTCCTATTAATTATTTAAGGATTAGCAGCCTATCTGAATAATAAAGTTTTAATTGATAATTATATATTATTCATATTAAATACACATTTTTACTTCAATACTTTTCTAAAGATCACATAAAACGATTTTTATTTAATTGTTTAATGATGTGTTGTTTAATTCAATTGCATTTAATACAACATTAATCCAAATTTATTATATTTTATTTGTGTTTACAACTCAAAAAATGTACTTCTTAGCTTAAGCAGTGCTAGCTTAGCTATTGATGTTCTAACTTCTCAAGTCTTGTTTGCTATCCCAGTGCTAGCTTAGCTATTGATGCTCTAACTTGTCGAGCCTTGTTTCCTATTGCAGTGCTAGCTTAGCTATTGATGCGCTAACTTGTCAAGTCTTGTTTGCTATCGCAGTGCTTGCTTAGCTATTGATGCCCTAACTTGTCAAGTCTTGTTTGCTATTGCAGTGCTAGCTTAGCCATTGATGCGCTAACTTGTCGGGCATTGTTTGCTATTGCAGTGCTACCTTAGCCATTGATGCGCTAACTTGTCGGGCCTTGTTTGCTATTGCAGTGCTAGCTTAGCCATTGATGTGCGAACTTGTCAAGCTTTGTTAGCTGTTGCAGTGCTAGCTTAGCTATTGATGCGCTAACTTGTCGAGCCTTGTTAGCTGTCGCAGTGCTAGCTTAGCTTTTGATTTAAAAATTGTTTTCGTTTTTTTTTATTTCTTATAATACTGGCAACAAACTTCTTCAGTTTCTGATTCTAAAAGCACCCATAGAGTGCAGCCCTCCCCCAAGTTTAAGTTAAATTAAAATATTCTTTAGCTAATATTACCATTCAAATTTTGCCCTAATTTTCTTTTTTGTCGCACGACGCGTACATTTAAACAGGTGTGAAGTGGAGCTACTGGGGGTTGATGAATACCTCAAAAGATTTGTGGGTCCTGATGGTTATTTTTAAACCAACATTGAATCAGTCGTATCAACACACAAACGCACGTAATCTCCTTGGCAGGGGTAGTTTTCAAGAGAAAACGGTGTTTTCCACGTGGACTATTCGATGATGTACAGGATAAACGTCAGCGTCGTCAGCGTAGAGAACAACGTCTAGTGTTTGTTCAGCATCTGCTCCTGGAGTGTTGGCTCGGCCCGATGTTGCACAATCGCTCAGTGCCTCAGCGCTCTCAGTCAAAACAAGTGGCGTCTACATGGTCGACATGACGACTCTCCGGCTGGAACGCCGGTCCAGACCGGGGGGGGGGGGGGGGTAACAAGAGGCTTCGAGGTCTGCAACGTTAAGCGTGAGCGGATCCTTTAGAACGAGTGTCGGACGAGGACGCGTTTGTTTATTCGTCGCCCACGGAAAGTTGGACGAGACGTCGAAAAAAAAAACGCCAACGTAAGAGTCTTAAACGACACGTGTTATTACTTTACGTGGTTCGTCAGGAAACTCAACACCAGAGAGTTCCTGACGTTCGTTTTCTTTGGATGTATTTAAGGATAAAAAACGTCGTATAACAAAAATGTAAATACAAGGAAAGTGTTCAGCGATAATTGCTCGATAAATACCCGTGTTTATTAAGTATGTACTGTACAATATTTCATATTTATAAGAAAAAAATATTCTGAGCATTATATATATATGGAAAAATATCAATAAAACATTATAAAGCCACTACAAATTTAAATAAAAAATACAGCCTATAAGAATCAAATATTAATAAAGAAAATCCTAGTGAAATATGAAAAATAAAATTAAAATATAAAATAAAATAAAAAAGCATATATATATATATACCAGCTTTTTCATTTTATTTGTATTATTATTATTATTTAATTTTGATTATTATTTTATATATTTTTAATATATTTATATATATATTTATATTTCATTAAAATGAAAAGAAGGCGAACAGTGTGCCCAGACGTCTGCCAAGCAGCTCATTAAGATTGTGATTTTCTTTTCTTTAAGTTTATATCATTGTTATCTATTTAGTAGAATTTCAAATAATCCGTAGAGGACAGTGGGTGACACTTCTTGTCGACATTAGAAAGTAGAGAGTATCTTCAAAACATTCATGGATCCAGATGGTAACCAAGAACCGTACATCACTACATTTTATTTTTAATCCATTCTTAACCCGCTTTATTTATCTACAAAACTAGTCATTATCATGTTAGTGTCCACAATGTTTTGCACAAACAACAATTTTTTTTTTAATCCTCTTGGCCAATCAAGGTCACTTCTGGACCATACATGCCCCCCCAGGCCCCTGCTTAAATTTACAAAGCTTCATTCCTACACCCTCAGGTAGAACTCAGTCAAACCAAAATTGAACTTTTAGTGACTTTTGCAGAACTCGAGCTTCTCTTTCCTCGACGTCCGCTACGGTTTTTAACAACGGAAAAATCGACTCACCGTGTCATTTTCACTCCACGAAAGCCGGTCGCTGTCGTTCCTCCGAGGAAAGAGGATCTGCAGCTGGATTGTGGGTCGTCTGGTGACGTCGAGCCGTTAATGACGGGTCAGAACTGATGACGGGAGCAGGATCTGGTGTGAAACATCTTGTCAAGGACCAGATGACAACACTGTTCTGACTGTAGGTGAAGTGTTTACAATGGGCTGCAGTGCAAATTGAGGCCAAACCCACAAACCACTGCGGTACAATATAGTTTTCCACGCGGAGCCACGTTTACATCCCGCCGCCACAAATCCACTGCTTAAGTGAAATGTTGTCGTCTATGATGTTTTTAAAGAGCAACTCTTCAGGGCTGGAGAGAAGTTTAATGAAGGAAGGAAGGAAGGAAGGAAGGAAGGAAGGAAGGAAGGAAGGAAGGAAGGAAGGAAGGAAGGAAGGAAGGAAGGAAGGAAGGAAGGAAGGAAGGAAGGAAGGAAGGAAGGAAGGAAGGATGGGAGGGAGGGAGGGAGGGAGGGAGGGAGGGAGGAAGGAAGGAAGGAAGGAAGGAAGGAAGGAAGGAAGGAAGGAAGGAAGGAAGGAAGGAAGGAAGGAAGGAAGGAAGGAAGGAAGGGAGGGAGGGAGGGAGGGAGGGAGGGTGGGAGGAAGGAAGGAAGGAAGGATGGATGGATGGATGGAAGGAAGGAAGGAAGGAAGGAAGGAAGGAGGGAGGGAGGGAGGGAGGTAGGGAGGGAGGGAGGGAGGGAGGAAGGAAGGAAGGAAGGATGGGAGGGAGGAAGGAAGGAAGGAAGGAAGGAAGGGAGGGAGGGAGGGAGGGAGGGAGGGAGGGTGGGAGGAAGGAAGGAAGGAAGGATGGATGGATGGATGGATGGATGGATGGATGGATGGAAGGAAGGAAGGAAGGAAGGAAGGAAGGGAGGGAGGGAGGGAGGGAGGGAGGGAGGGAGGGAGGGAGGGAGGAAGGATGGATGGATGGATGGATGGATGGATGGATGGATGGATGGATGGATGGATGGATGGATGGATGGATGGATGGATGGATGGGAGGGAGGGAGGGAGGGAGGGAGGAAGGAAGGAAGGAAGGAAGGAAGGAAGGAAGGAAGGAAGGAAGGAAGGAAGGAAGGAAGGAAGGAAGGAAGGATGGGAGGGAGGAAGGAAGGAAGGGAGGGAGGGAGGGAGGAAGGGAGGGTGGGAGGATGGATGGATGGATGGATGGATGGATGGATGGATGGAAGGAAGGAAGGAAGGAAGGAAGGAAGGAAGGAAGGAAGGAAGGAAGGAAGGAAGGAAGGAAGGAAGGAAGGAAGGAAGGAAGGAAGGAAGGAAGGAAGGAAGGAAGGAAGGAAGGAAGGAAGGATGGATGGATGGATGGATGGATGGATGGATGGATGGATGGATGGATGGATGGATGGATGGATTGATATGAAATGAAACAAAATCGCCTGTTACGACTAAGGACGAGAGGATACAGCGGACTCAAATGTCAGTAGGGCTGTTATAAAATATAGATCCACTTTTGTATGGTGACAGGACTGTATCCATTTTAAACTTTATATTATCATATTTATTTTATGGTTCATATTTGATTAAAGTGTGTATCAAATATTTATATACAATATGATTTAAAATTGACGTGAAAATATTTTGCTTTTATTCATTTCTGTGACGCAATTAAATCTTCTGGCCTCTAGATGGCAGCAGTAGTCACGTCAGGAACGGTGAGATTCCAGCGATGACTGAGGACGAGAGGATACAGTGAATCCAGCAGACCTCGCTAACCGTGTAGTTAAACACATCCAACACAGACCCAGGGGCCAAATTCAGGCCGCCAATTAATTTAATATGGCCCAGCTTTGAACTGAATTGATTGAAAGTTCACGTTTGTTTGTGCTTTAAAGAAAAACAAAAGTGCGCATTATCGTGAAGGATTGTGGTAAAATATATATGTACCTTTAATGTTTTTGCACTTTGTATAACCTTCGCTTTGAAGGTCATTTGGTCTATAGGTTAAAACACAAGTGTTGATGTTTCCTATTTAAGTATTGAATTCATTTCAACTCTTGGATGGTTTTAGAGCTTTTGTCGGCCAGAAACGAAAAGCCAAGGCCGGGACGATTTATCAGGGATAGAAACAAAGTTTATAAGTTTCCAGACACGACATTAAAAAGATGAAAGACAGTCCCGTCAATAAACAAGCGAGATGACGAGAGAAGTGGAAAACAAAAGAGGGCGGCGGCAGATATGGACGATGAGAGAATATGTCACATGATCCTCCGGCGCCGCGAGCGCTGCAGGACAACGGAGAGAATGAGAGACGAGATGGACAAAGACCAACACTGTCTGCAGATGATGACGTCAAGATGTTTCGCTGGAGATGAGATGAGACACCAGGAGACATTTTTTAAAAATCAATAAAATAACGTAATGTAAATAAAACTGATGATTATGGAAGTAAATGTGTGTCAATGTTAGATTTTTCTCATCTATTTTTAAAAATGTGAATTGAGTAAATTCTGCGTAAAATTCAATATTTAAAAAATGTAATGTAAAAATGCATTGCAAATAAATTCAGTGTAAGAAATTTTGGGTAAAATAATTCTGTGTTTTATATCCAGACGAATCAGG
This sequence comes from Callionymus lyra, assembly GCF_982586985.1. Lineage (NCBI taxonomy): Eukaryota > Metazoa > Chordata > Actinopteri > Syngnathiformes > Callionymidae > Callionymus > Callionymus lyra. Next base: position 12,876,693 of record NC_141835.1, on the reverse strand, counting down.
AGAATCGATTTCTGCCGTTGAGTTATTTACCTTTTTTTAAATGGAATAGTTTACACTGAATTTTTTTATACTGATTTGTTTCACTAACTATTTTTTACATTCAATGTATTTTTTTTATGTTGAATTGTTTACATTTAATATTTTTACATATTTATAAATTGATTATTTTACACTGAATATTTTTTAGATTAAATTTTGGTCTCTTCCACGTCTTCTTCAAGTGGTCTTCATGTGGTCTTCACGCCTTCTACACGTCTTCTTCACTTCTTCTTAACATCTTCTGCACTTATTTTGCACGTCGTCTTCCCATCGTCTTCACGTCTTCTTCACTTCTTCACGTCTTTTGCACGTCTTCTTCGCCTCTTCTTCACGTCTTCTTCACGTCTTCTTCATGTCTTCTTCAAATCTTATGCACGTCTTCTGCACGTCTTCTTTGCCTCTTCTTCACGTCTTTTGCACATCTTCTTCACATTATTTTCACGTCTTCTTCACGTCTTCTTCGCCTCTTCTTCACGTCTTCTTAAAGTCTTCTTCGCCTCTTCTTCACGTCTTCTTAAAGTCTTCTTCACGTCTTTTAGCACGTCTTCTTCACCTTTTCTTCACGTCTTCTTCACGTCTTTTGCCTGCTTCTTCACGTCTTCTTCAGGTGTTCCTCACGTCTTCTTTGCGTCTTCTTCACGCGTTCTTCTCGTCTTCTATGTAGTTTTGCGGTCGACAACGAGGAGTTATCTGAAGTTCAAATAAGTTGCAACACTTCCTGCTTGTCACCAGGCAGACCTGCGTGAAGAAGACCCCACAGAGGGATTTGCACCGACACATCCTTGTTTTGATGAGCAACAAAACGAGTGTTTGCGGTGAAGATCAGAGCTCTGGCCTCCTCCAGAGAGAAGCTGGTCCGCAGAAGAGTTTACGGAGCCGTAAATCTGTGGTCGGTGCTGAGAGCCGTTTGTTTTCATGTCAGTCGGGCTCTGGAGCGAAGACACAAGTGTAAACACGCACTAAAGTTACCGAAACACACCGGAGGGACTGACTTGTAAACATCAGGTGATAAAACGCCATTTTCCAAACAATAAAACAACGTATTAAACTGAATATTTTTAGTACGTTGGAGCTAAAGTTCAGATCAAGTTATTGTAAAATCATCGGAACACGACGAGCAGCGACTCGCTGAAGCCTGGGGGCCACAGTTGACCTTGTGTTTGTCCGGCCCTCCTGAGGTCAAACTGTGAAAGTGAAACTGAAGAAACAGTCCCGTGTTTATTTTTTTGAAGATTTACGATGTTTTACTTTCTTATCCCTTCTTTATTTGACTTTATTTGAATCCTTTATCAACTTCAAAACATCATTTTTTAATGTCATTTTTTAATATTTTAATCTGTTCTCACTTTTTAATAGATATTTATGGGCTTAGCTGATTTATTCTAAATCTCTTTATTTCTATTTATTCTCAAACTTGTGACTCATTCATGCTATTTTTAAAAGCTTGGATTTATAATTGATTAAATGACAAATGGATTGTATTAATGTCACAAACAGTGATATAAATATGTATAAATATTGAAATTAAAATAATATTTTATCATCATATTTAAGTTTTACATTTCAATTTTTCCTTTTATTTGATCATTTAAGATTATAATGTATTTTAAATTTGTTATTGCTTTTACATCTTGATTTTTTTATATATATATTTAAAGTGTTATATAAATATAATGCTCATTGTGCTGTTGTAAAAGTGTGTTTCCCCTCTGGGGATGAATAAACATATTCTATTATATTCTATTCTATTCTATTTATGTATTTTAAACCTTGTGTCTATTATTGAGATCTTAGTTTTGGGTTTAGATTTCCTCATAGTTTTAAACAACACACTTAATTACATTGAAAATAATAATAATTTGAATATAATTAATACAAGAAAATAACTTCTTTTTTTTCTCTAAAGGTGAAGAGAGACAAATAGAAAGATAATGGGAAATAAAGAAGCGTTAACAGGAATATATTGGGCTCCATGTTTGGGGTTAATGGGTGGATTTATCAGATTCGACTGAACCTCAGAACAAATGAAGTGACCTCTTGCTTCAGCGTCTGCTCTCTGCTGCCACCTGCTGGTCATCTTCTGTACATTAAAGTGTGACCTCCAGAGGTCGCCACAACTTTTCTTTTTGGAAAATGTTCTTTAAATGTGGAGAGTTCGCTGCACACTTAGTTGACTCACCTTTATTTAATAAACAAATACATATTAATGTTTGTTTTTTTATTTCCAGGGAGATAATGGTCGCCGATTTATTTTACATTTGGTTGTCAATAAATAGACTAAACAATTGATTTGCTCCAAAGATCTGAATATGATTCTTATTTGGTTCTTTTTATCTGTTTTCTGGGAGATAAAACCCCAAATATTACTTTAAATATTACTCTTCTAACAAATAGTTTATATGTATACCAATATGAATAGTTGATTGTTCATATTTAAAAAAAATAAATAAAAACACATAGATAACAAAACAAATAGTTTAAAATAAAAAGGTGGTGAAATTAAGCAACTCAAAAACAACGTTTTTGAATCATAATGTTTTGGTTCAATCATTGTGTCACCGTGTGGCGTTTTTTTTAACCAATAAACAGAGGTATTTACATATTACATTGTGTCCCTTTTTTGTAGATAAAAATAAACAAGATGGTCCACGTTTTTGGTCCATGTACATACGCACTCACTACACTTTTATTTTGGAAAACAAGCTTATATTGACCAGTTCACTTTTAATGCTTATAGAATTGAAAAACAAAAATGACCTTCATATTTACGGTGACCAGTCGTGAAACATTGATCAATAGTGTTGTGACCTGAAAACTTTAATTTGGTGCTGAAGCATAAGTTTAAATGTTGGGAAAATTAACTTGAAAATTACTAACTTACTTATTTTCTGTGAATGTACATACATTCTAGTTTTAATATGACGTGAGTAAGATGTGAAAGTTGTTTTTTTTCTTTTCGTACGTCACAATTTCAAATGAACTGGTTAATAAATGTTTTTGTTGCTTGTGTTCAACTCAAAAGCAGAAAACAAACTCATATTTGCTTTTCTTCTGGTCCCTGTTTTGAAGATAAAAGTCGCATGTTTACCGTTAAAAATTCATGCTGTTCCATTTTAAGCAAAAAGTGGAAAAATCTGTGGCCACTCGTGTGATCAGAACTTGATGTGAGCTCAACTTTCCTTCAAACAGTTCTGGGAATAATCAAAACTCTATAAAACTAATAGTAAAAACATTAAGTTAGCATTGTTGTTAACCAGCAAAGCTATCAATAATAGCATTCTATTCAAAATGTCTTTCACTTTACTTAACAGTTGAGAAAACCATTTAAAAACAGTTAAGCTACGTTACAGGGTTTTGATTTCACCTCAGGGTGATAGAAGCTAGCATTGTTGTCAGCTAGTAAAGTTAGCAAGAATAGCATTCAGCTTAAAGTTTCTTTCACTTACGTAACAATTGAGAAAAAAACAATACATCATGCGTTACGGGGTGTCAACTTTACTAGTAACCATAGTAACTGCCATTGTTTTCAACTAGCAAAACAAGCAGGAATATACATTTAGTATAACATTTTACTTTTTGTTACATTTTAGAAAACAACTTAATGACTGGTTAGCTATGTTAATGGGTGGTCCTTTCACCTCAGAATGATAGTAGCTAATATTTTTGTCAACTAGCGATGCTAGCAAGACTAGCATTTAGTTTAAAATGACCTTCACTTTAGGTTACAATTTAGACAAAAACTTTATGATAGTTTGTATTCATATCATGCGTTATGGGTTGGTAATTTTATCTCAGAATGACAGTAGCTCTCATGTTGTCAACCAGCAAAGCTAGCAAGAGTAGCATTCTGTTTAAAATGTATTTCACTTTACGTGACAGTTAAGAAACAACAGTGTAAGGTGGTAGTTTCACCTCAGGATGATAGTAGATAGCATGTTGTCAGCTAGCGATGCTAGCAATAATAGCAACTTAATCAGTTTTCAATTCCTATCACTTTACATTACAGTTAAGAAACAACTTTTTTAAAGTTTATTTAAAAATCATGCCTTACGGGGTGGTACGTTTCTTTGCTAAAATGTCTTTATCTTACGAGCTACAAGAGAATAGGCTAATAAAACATAGCTAGCTAGCCCTCGGGGGGGGTTGTTGTGGATTCCAAAAGGTTCTGGGAACAATCAAAACTAAAAACAGAGTTTTCTCGACTGTCAGATGGCAACACTCTGCCACATGACTCGTGCATCTACGGCATGTGTCCTCTGTTAGCATGGACACGCTGGAGGTGACGATAGTCCGGGCGTCTTCCAGCAGCTGCCAAACAACAGTTAATGACCGAACGCTCAAGTAAATACTTTCCGGTAAAAAAAAAAAACGACACGCAACAGATGCTTCCACAAACTCTGACACGTTCAGTTTGTTCTTTTGTATCGTTCCCCGAAAACGGCTCCCAAGCCGGGGCGGTAGAGGGGGTCGCCCCGCACGTGACCGCCGGGCGACTTCAAGTGCGAGCCGCAAACCGCCGAGATAGTTCAGGGGAAGGCAGGGGAAGGGGGGGAGTCGAGGGAGGTCAAGACCTCGGTATCGGCTTCTTGGTTGGGGGTGTGCGAACCCCTAAAAAAGAAAGGGACAAGACAATTGAGCACTCTCTCTCTCTCTCTCTGTGCTGGGACCCGCGAGGCGCCGCCCCCGCCGCCCAGAACGCCACATCCCATTGAATAACGGACACTCTGATCAAAGCGGACTCCGGCGCTCCGGCCCTCTCGGCCGAGACTCAGTCAACTGGAGGGAAGGACCCGGGACACCCTGGTTATTCAGCTCCTGCGACACTGATTAGGACACAATGGACGCTCACGCTGCGTCCGTTTTTTTGTGTGTGTTAAAGCATCTACTCGCGCACACATATATGCACACTTCCACAGCCAGCGGCAGGTGGTGCGAGGGCCACAATCGGGTCTTCCAGGAAGCAGTTTTTGTCGGAGGGGCCAGCTGTGGAGTCGCCCGGCCAACGGCAGGACGGGTCAGACCAAATGGAAGCAGAGACCAAGATAATGCTCTTGAAGATGAGTTTGAACCAACGAGGCCCCTTTTTATGATGTCATGTTACTAAAACAACTCTTCATCGCAGACCTCTGCCAAGCAGCTCCTTTATATCCCATTTTTATTAACCCCATATTTATAAAATTTAAATCCTTTACTTTTAATCTTCTTCTTTTCTTTCATACATCCATCTATCTATCAAGTCTATCTATCAAGTCTATCTATCTATCTATCTATGTATGTATCTATCTATGTATCTATCTATCTATCTATGTATCTATCTATCTATCTATCTATCTATCTATCTATCTATCTATCTATCTATCTATCTATCTATCTATCTATCTATCAAGTCCATCTATCAAGTCCATCCATCCATCCATCCATCCATCCATCCATCCATCTACTTAAAATCAGATATTTTACAAAACACAGAAAAAATCATTTGACTATCCATCCATCCATCCATCCATCCATCCATCCATCCATCCATCCATCCATCCATCCATCCATCCATCCATCCATCCATCCATCCATCCATTCAACCATCCATCCATCCATCCATCCATCCATCCATCCATCCATCCATCCATCCATCCATACATAGATCTTGCTCACACAACACACACGAAAGTGGCGAAGAACAAAAGGTAACTTTAACAAACGGTGAATGATTCACATTTTTTAATTAAACTTGTTCATCCGTTTTTGAGTTATTTCTTGAAACAGAGAGACAGAAAAACAATGTAAAATGTAATTATAAATAAAGGTAATAACACATAACCGTATTGAAATTGGGGAGAAAAGTAAAAAAAGTATTTTTTTTTAATTGACTGGAACTTTTTAGCAAAAGGCAAAAAAAGGGAAATTTGAGCCAAACTTTAAAGAGTAAAAAAATGAGAGTATTAGGAATAAAAAGTTGTAATGGGAAAAAAGTTAAATAAAAGTCATAAATAAAACTATCGAAAAATGTATGTAAGAACGAAAACTAACTTCAAATAATCACTTTTAATTCGAGTTTTAAGGGGGAAAAATGAGAACAACTTTTCTTTTCTATTTCATAGTTGAAAAATACATTACGAGCCCAACTTGTGGTCCCCGGGCCACATCTGACCCACATCTGCTCCGTCTATATGTCTATAACGATTGCATTGATTGAAAAAAAATCTACCAGGAAAACCAAACTAATAATTTGAAAGGAACACGAAGATTTCGTTTTTTAAGACAAAAATATAACATTAAATATAACATAATTACTAAAATAAACCTTTAAAACAATTTTGAGTGAAGTTAAAACTGAACAACAGTAAGTCAGGGATGCTGGTCATAATCTTACGGCTCTCGTGTAAAAATTTTATTCTTTCCCCGAACACGTAAGTGACCTTGTCACTCGGTGACATCAGCCAGTGTTCGCGCTCGGCGGACACCGTGACCCAGATGATGTTCTCCCGCATGGACGCATTAATTCCTTCATCGCGACCAGATGTTTGGAAGGTTTCGTGCTCCGAGCAGCTGCGGCCGACGGTGCGGTCGTTACATTCACGACACCTCCAGTGATCTGCAGCTGAGAGAACCATCGCTTCACGTCTTTCTTCAATTATCAGTTTGAGGAACAGAAGAATCTCTGTGAGTGTTTTATACTTGCAGTGTAATCAGTTACACAACCGTGTCGAGGTCAAAACACAGATTATTAACGACGGTAAATAAGTTGTTACGTCCGAGCGGAGTATCGTGAAACTTTATCAGCTGTTTCGTGAAACCCTAAAACCCCCATCAATACCACCAGCGCCGTTACCCCCTGCTGACCCTAGAGTTCCAGGTAGAGGTCATGTATGTTTGCGGATGATGTAGTGATTCTGTAGCGAGAGTTAAGTGAAGGCAGACGAAGATGCAGAAAAAAAACGAATGAAAGTCAAGAGAACTTTCTGGCACAAAGACAGGAAGTTAGAAAAGTTAAAGATACTACGTTTGTTGTCGGGGCTGACCAGAAAAAAAACTGGACCAACATCAGAGCAATATATCTAAAATAAGAATCAGAAGCAAATTTGATCAATTCTTGTTGTTAGCAACATGCTAATGCTAACTAGAGGTGGGAAACAGTCCACCACAAGGCCGTGAAATCAGCGTAATTTACATTTTTCTTTTATTCATTTTTTACAAAATTTTGTAAGACAAAGTATCCTGCAAAAAACATTTTCCCGCAAAAGTCACGCAAAAATCTCAAATAATTGAGATTTTTATTGTTGACCTGATGTCATGTTATAAACCTTAAAACAAATTTACCAAGCTAGCAACATGCTAATGCTAACTAGAGTCCTATAATGTTATTACCATTTCCTTGGTACTCATATTGCTAGGAAAAGTATACAACCCTATAAAACTGGACTACCTGGTTGTACATGTGGAATCTACACATACGGAGATAAGTGACATCACGAACAACGTTACAACCGACAAGTTTGTTTATTTGTCGGATGCTATTTATTACTACAGAGGTAAACAAAAACCTAATGTAGCGTCTGGTAGTAATCATACATGACTCCGTTGCTACATAAATTGTTTATTTATTGGAGAAGATCACCCAGTTGAGCTAGCGGTTAGCTACATGCTATCAGCTCCACTATCTCGGTAACTTAAACTCCCGATATTATCCAGAATAAGGTAATAAATCAAGACGGGTCGATGTAGTCTTTAATACACATCAAAGGATCATCTGGAACCATTTTTTTTTTTTACACTAGCCTGATTGTATCTCATGCTAGGCGTCAATCAATGATGTCATACACGTGCAGCCCTCGATGGAATCAGAGAAATTGACTTCAGGTGCTACGAGGAACATTTCGTGCAGTCGTCATATTCCAGTCCAGAACCTCTGGAGCCGACCGACCCGCGTGCGAAACCAACCCCTGCACGGAGAACCCACTTAAAGGAACGCCACACATGTTCCGCGGAGAGAGAATGCAAAACATCCTGAGACTCAGAAGCACCTTGACCGTCCACATCTGCCCGACACATGTGAAGTCGTTCTTGTGCGAGTATCCACATGTACTCAGCGTGCGTTCACCCCGGTGTGTGTGCACACATGTGTGTGTGTTTAGATGGAAATGGTCCGTGGCTGAAACGTAGCTGATGTTCGGGAGGACAAAGAAAAAGTAAAGATGAAGTAGAAGAAGAAGAAGAAGAAGAGGTGTGGTTGTTTGCAAAAAGATCGAAGTAGGAAAAGTTGTTTCAGGTCAGTGAAGGAAAAACACAGAAGAAGAGAGAGAACAACTACATATACTGAAAGGTGGGAAACTGTCCACCACAAGGCCGTGAAATCAGCGTCATTTACATTTTGTTTTATTCATTTTTTACAAAATTTTGTAAGACAAAGTATTCTGCAAAAACATTTTCCTAAGTAAGACAAACATCTCCAATAATTGACATTTATACTGTTGACCTGATGTCGTGTTAAAAGCCTAAAATCAAACTTTACCACCCCACGACAGAAGAGATTAACTTGTTTCGAAACATAACTGGTTTTTGAAAACATGATATATTTTTCTGTTTAGAATGTAAGGAGTAATTAGTTTGTTCTTTTAATTTACAGAATTTAAAACAGCAGCGTTACGGGGTGGTAATACTGTGTCAAAAAGCGAAGCTAGCAAGGGTAGCATTCAGTTTATCCTTAACTTAACTTTCCTGTTGAGAAGAACAATTTTATAATAAAAGTTCAATAAAAATAATTCTTGTTGTTACGGGGGTGTCAGAATGAAAGTAGCTAGCATTCAGTTTAAAATATGTAAATGTTAAAACTTATAAAACTGTTTATATATATAATGTGTTACGGAGTGATAGTTTTACTAGTAATACTAATACTAGATACTTTACTAGTAACCAAAGTAACTAGCATTGTTTTCAACTAGCAAAAGAAGCAGGAATAGTATTTAGTATAACATTTTACTTTTTGTTACATTTTAGAAAACAACTTAATGACTGGTTAGCTATGTTACAGGGTGGTCCTTTCACCTCAGAAGTATAGTAGCTAGTATTGTTGTCAAGTAGGGATGCTAGCAAGAATACTATTCAGTTTAAAATAACTTCACGTTAGGTTACAGTTTAGACAAAAAACTTGCAAAATCATGCTTTACGTGTCTTTAGCATGTTGTCAACTAGCAAAGCTAGCAAGAATAGCCATCAGTTTAACATTTATTTCACTTTATGCTACAGTTGCAAAAAAACGTAATAACAGAATTTTTTCTTCACTTTAGGTTTCAGATTAGACAAAAACTTTATGATAGTTTATATTCATATCATCCGTTACGGGTTGGTAATTTTATCTCAGAACGACAGTAGCTAGCACTTTGTCAACTAGCATAGCTAGCAATAATAACGATCAGTTTAACATTTCTTTCACATTACAGTTGCAAAAAAACGTAATAACAGTTTATCGATGTTACTGGGTGGTAATTTCACCTCAGAATGATAGCAGCTAGCACGTTGTCAACTAGCGATGCTAGAAAGAATAGCATTCCGTTTATATTTGCCTTCACTTTAGGTTTCAGATTAGACAAAAACATTATAATAGTTGATATTCATATAATCCGTTACGGTTGGTAATTTTATCTCAGAACGACAGTAGCTAGCACTTTGTCAACTATCATAGCTAGCAAAAATAATGATCAGTTTAATATTTCTTTCACGTTACAGTTGCAAAAAAAAACGTAATAACAGTTTGTCAACGTTACAAGGTGGTAGTTTCACCTCAGAACGATAGCAGGTAGTATGTTGTCAATTAGAGATGCTAGCAAGGATAGCATTCCTTTTAATTTTGCTTCCACTTTAGGTTTCAGATTAGACAAAAACTTTATGATAGTTGGTATTCATATCATCCGTTACAGGTTGGTAATTTTATCTCAGAACGACAGTAGCTAGCACTTTGTCAACTAGCATAGCTAGCAAAAATAATGATCAGTTTAACATTTCTTTCACGTTACAGTTGCAAAAAAATGTAATAACAGTTTATCAACGTTATAGAGTGGTAGTTTCCCCTCAGAATGATAGCAGCTAGCACGTTGTCAAATAGCAATGCTAGCAAGGATAGCATTCAGTTTAAATTTGCCTTCACTTTAGGTTACAGTTTATGAAAACAACCTAATAAAAGTATGTTATCATTTTTCTGCTAAACTGACTGTATACTTCGTGCTAAGCGAGGATAAGCTAATAATACATAGCTAACTCGCCTCAGTGGACGACACAATCCCAGATCATCTTTGCTTTGTCAAGTAACAGGTTGTTATTACTCACATGATTATCAAAGAGATTGTTTGGTTAAAAGAAATGACATCACAGGTGTTGGTTAAAAGTTATAGCAAAGACAAAAGTCATAAACCTCATGTGTGATCCATTATAAAGCTTTGTTTGTGTTCTCAAGACGAGTCTCTCATTGTGTAACTACGTGAAAATATGTGTTGTTCGGTTGAAAATTAGATTTTCCGGACGTGGCCGTGAAAGATTGCAGAGCAGACAGAAGTCATGATGGTGGACGAGCAGACGAAGAACATCCCAGAATGTTGAGCTCAAGCGTGACGTTGGGAAGAATCAGGGCATGAGGGGGGGGGGACTACAAGTAGATATTGAACCCTTTATAAGACAGTTATTATCCGGACCAATCATGAGTGGACGGATGAATCTAGACTCATGATTCCTCTCGTGACCCGGGACGTTTGTCTTCGCTGTGAGCCATGTTGTTCTCTCCAGTCTGACGATGATATCCTTTTATTGCTCATTTATATTAAAAAATAATAATAATAATTAGAAATTAGGAAAGTTTTAAAATGATGTTAGAAATGTGGCAAAATAAAATAAATTGAGAAAGAAAATAAAATATTTATACGTTTAGAAAAATGAATAAATATTTTCCAAAAATGTGAGTTACAAATGTTTTGAAGAAAACTATATAATAATCAAAGGGAAAAGGGATTAAAATATAAATAACTACATGAAATGATAGATTTTTCCATTATTTCGATTAAAACTTAATTAAATTAAATACTTCTACTTTTTTAGCTCGGTTTCGCTGCAATAATATGCAAATTGAAGCTGCAAATGGACACAAAAGTATTTAAAAACTATAATTATATATAGATCTACAAGTTAAAACGATGAATAAAACACTGGTAAATATGTAGCGATTTTTTATAAAAATTAAATTCTCAACAAAATGCTTAAAAAAAAGGGTTATTAAAAACTATTTCTATGAAAGCGATTAAGCAAACACAGGCATTAATAGTCAATAAGGATGCAGTTTTGAAGTCTACCACTAGATGTCAGGTTTGTTCTGTGTCTCGATGTTTCAACAGTCAACTCTAAAATACACCAGAACTGCAGGATTTAAACCCAACAACGTGGAAAACTACCACCAATGTCATGTCAGGTGAAGCTTTTAATACGAATAGTCTCGTTATGTAACAAGTCACGGTGTTTTATCTCCAAATCAACCGTCTATGTTTATTTTTAAATGTGAAAAAGTTGAAGTAACAGGGACAGCACTGTGGACCTGGAGATGAACTTTTACTGCCATTGTCGTCCGTCATGTCCTCAGGTCGCATTAGGCTTCGGTTTCTCTTCCTACCCTGCGGGTTTTTGTGTCTCTCCGGGGACGACCAGGAGCCACAAATCAGACGTCCTGAGGGGCCTCGGATGAGAGCTGAGTAAACACACCGAGAGAGAGGCAATAAAAGAAGAGACGCTGAAGAGTTATTGCTACAAAGACTTTTGAAATGATGAGTTTAGCTCACAAACATCACTCGGGGAAGCTTGTGAGTCGTAAAAACATACACAAAAACGTGTATAAGTTGTTTAATAAAAGCCTTTTTTCACTTCTTTGATTAGATTTCGCTCCAGTTTATGTTTGTGTCAAAGTAAAGATGATTAAAGCTAGCTTACTAGCTTACATGTTAAAAAACCTTTTAGTTACCGTTTCAATGATTCGTACCCATTCGACAATTGTTTCCTCTTCGAGCAAATGTTAGCGCTAACGTTATTCAGAAAAGTAGCTAACTTTTCAAAACTAGCTTACCAGCTAACGTAAAAAAACTTTTTATTCACCGGTTCAATGCTTCGTACTGATTTGTCAATCGTTGCCTCCTCGAGAAAAGTTAGCACTAACGTTATTCAGAAAAGTGGCTAACTTTTCAAAACTAGCTTACTAGCTAACATGTGAACAACATTTTTTAGTCACCGGTTCAATGTTTCGTACCGATTCGTCAATCGTTTCTTCCTCAAGAAAAGGTTAGCGCCACAGTTATTAAGCTTACCAGCTAACTTGTAAACAAAACTTTCAAGTCCACTCATGAGGCGTAGCCTTGGAGGTGTGATTTTGAGGAGCTTTTATATTCACATAGCAGTCATTTTGAGGATTACCTACCTTTCCTTTAAAGCGGAACTTCTGATTCTGGTTTCCTAGCTTGAGTAGCGGACATTTTGAAAGAAGACTGTTACACTCCATTAAGTACGGGACCAACATTTAAACTCAAAACTAATGATTAATCAGTTTCTATTTTAACTCGTCTAGACATCGCGATCTTGACATCTGAGGCTCAAAAACAAGAAAATCAGAACCAAAAAATGTTTTTTTTCACAAAGAGCTTGTTAAACAACACGGTATCGCAGGTTCTTTAATTAAAATTGTAAATGGTCTAGTTTCTGTTTTAGCGAAAAACTTGAATTAATTCTTGAAAGTTCTAGCGGGCCACGTAAAAATGACTTGGCAGGCCAAATTTTGCCCCCGGGCATGAGTTTGACACTATGTTCGATCTAATCTATAGATTAATCTTAACGTGATGTTTCACTTTAAATCAATTATTATTATATTTCAATCCATTTACATACATTTTACGCTAAGAAAAAAATAATTAAAACAAACAGTCCCACGATGTTACACATTCAAGTTCCGCAGATGTGTTTAAGAATGTCCGCTACACAAGCTAGCAAACTTGAAACCTGAAAGTTCAGCCTCAAAGGAAAGGTAGGTGATCTTTAAAACGGCTGCATTACTAAATTTAAAAGTCCAACTTCTGCTCCTCAAAATCACACGTCCAAGGCTTCGTAGCATCAGTTTACTAAAGTATTTTTTAGCTTACTTATTAGCTTAACTAATAATGTTAGCAGCGTAGCAGTGTTTCATCTCATCGTGGGCGAGAATAGAAACCACCTCGTAACATGACTGCTACTACGAATTAGTGTATTAGCATAGACGCTAATATTTAGCGTAGCAAGAAAATAGAATGTCAGCAGATAATACTGTCTTGTTTTTCACACACAAAAAAAAAGAAATTCCCAGAACTACGTCTGCACCTTTAAGTGGAGAACAAACCCGGAGCCACCGAGGCCGAGATGTTTACCCGCCTGTCAAACACCGAAGCGTCTCCGGCTCTGGACGTCTGACGAGCGAAGGAAGTGGGCAGAGGAAAATAAATAAACCGATGGAGCCCCTTTGACGGACTTTTATCGCCGCCTCGCCCCGACTGGGAAGACCAGGCCGGGGTGGAGGTGTCCGGGAGGCGGAGCCTCGACTCCCCTCTCGCTTCTTTCTCCGCATGAAAGACTTACGTGGGCTCAGGTTGTAATTACTGTAATGAATGATTTTGCTCCACGTTTCCGTCCGCGGAGCATGTTTTCTCATCCCCCGCCGACGCCGGCTCTACCTCGCCTGTTCCGCTGGATGTGGGCTGGTCTTTGGTGAGGAGATCCCCTGTTTACGTGAAGGTGGGTGTCCCGGGGTGTTCTCTTGTTGGTGCACAGGTGAGTACTTGTGTTCACTTGAACATCACCACAAGCATCTGGTCCCAAAAAGCGTCACCGGAAAACTTTTTAGGAGGATTTTATTTTAGTAGTTTAATTAGCTAATGCTAGCTAAATGTTTAGCAAAACTGTTTATCGAATCAACAGAGTAGAAAGTATAAATAAAAGTAGCGATCGAGGTCTTCCAAACTTCCTCTTCCTGTAAAAAGTGTGTAGAACCAATGAGAAAGCAGCATCAGGTCACATGCTTGCCTGACGTCCCCAAAGAAAATACATTATTTTATCATCAGTGTTTTTCTTTGACTTCAAAATGCTTTTGACTTTTTATTAAATGACAAGGTTTAATCAAATAATGTATACAATTTAATCTGGGAAAATAATAATTAATAATAATACATATAATGTCATATAATAATAATATATACGATTTTACTCATAAAGATTTTATTTTTCATTGGTACAATTAGCAAACATGATTGGGCAACTTTTTATTTTTTATTCATTCCTTTTATTTGATTTTACTGTTACTTTATCTCTTTTTTTATTTGTGTTTTGGATTAACATATTTTATTTTGCTTTGAGACAACTAGCAACAGTGATTGATCAACAAATTAAATAGATTTTTTATATTTAATTAAGATTTCTTTGGGATATTACACATACTTTTTTGAGTTTTTTTCTCAATTAAAACATTTTATTTTTCTTTAGCATAACTAGCAAACCTGATTGGGCAACAGATATATATATATTTTTCATATATATTTAATGAAACTTTCTTTTTCATAGATATTACTCTTACTTTATGTTTTTTGTATTGGATGAAAACATTTTTAGGGAAAATATTTGTTTAGTTTTTTGACACTCAGATGTTAAAATAAAGACATTCATTTGATTGTTATCTCACTTTATATTTAGTTTAACACCTGATTATTTGTGTCAGAAGGAAGTAAAACTATCTTGGACTCTTCAAGCTTCATGACTCAACTGTCGAAGAAGGAACTGAATTGCAAAACGACAAGTAGCGATTCATCGAGTCTTATTAGCGTCGCAGGACTTTGTTTAGCGTTTAAAAAAAATAACTCATCCTGGGAAGGGAAAGTGACGTTGGGCAGTTGACGGGGCAGAGACGAGTTAATTCCAGTTCATTCCTGCTCACAGAACCATCTGCTTCAATTAGAGCCGAAGTACAACAAGTGGAGAAAACAAGGAAAATCCTGGCTCGGATCCAGGACTCTTGCGAGGTCAGTGGTGGGAACGACTTCCTCCTCGAGGGACGAGCTACATGGACTTCAGGGGTTCGACTCAGCTGTTTTGACATCGCCTCGGAAGATAGAAGAGGCTTTTAAAAGAACAGATTTTTATCCATCTTAGCTCCTCAAGTCCTAACCAAACGATTCTCTGTGATGCAAACACGTAGAACAACTTCTTCTACTCGAACGACGCTGTGAAGAAAATACACAAGTATGAACTATTCACGTCTCGTTTCCCTTCAGGTTATCAGTGTCCAATTTTTTAGTAGGGTGATTTCCAGGGTGTCCTTCGCCTCACACCCGAGACACTACGTAGATTAAAGGGCAACTAATGTGTTTATATAAGTGTGTGTTGTTGCGATGTGTGACTATATTGTATCATCAGTGTGTGTTTGTACAAAACTATCTTTTCATTTAAATATTGACATTAGAAAAGTATCTTAAGCTCCGCCCACTGAAAACACTTTGTTTTTCTGGAGATTAAATCTTGTCTGACCACACCGACTGTGCTGTTATTGGTCGAGGTTTGTCATCATCCGTCATCAATCCTGGAAGACTCCACTTCTCGTTTTATAAACAAAGCGGGGCGTGATTACATCTGGCTGGAGGAGGAGTGAAGCTATTATTACGTCATAATGGACTCTCGTAACCTCTCGTTCGCCCAGATTTCAGAGCAACTTCATAAAGTAAAAAGTTAAAAACATGGTCATGATGAGTTACTTATGCATCTTGAAGAAGATTCAACATTTGCAACATGTGAGTCAAGAGAGTCAGAGTTTATCACTAGTTGATCTTTAAATGAGAATGTTTTAAATTGATGAAGACTTGTATTTGATGATGATCGGCCTTGAGTTCACAGTTCAAAGAGTTCAGCGTAATCCAAAATGAACATGAGATTTTTGATAAAGATTTACAAGCCCCTCAGTTTTGACGGCGCTCGAAACATGTTTTCTCGACTCGAAAAAAAAAAACCTGCTTCATTAAAAGAGGATAAAACACATATGTCACCGCAGAGGACGCAGGAAATGAGCTGTGAAATGGAGTCGGCTCGCACCGATCACGAGAGGCTTCAAAATGAAACACCCGACTTAACAGAAAAGGGGGTGTTTTTAATTAGAGCGTCCCGGGCGAGGAATGCTCGACAAAAAAAACACTGGAGGCGCGAGCTGAGATCCCACCCGGTGTCGCCCATCTGACCCGCGAAGAGACTGCAGTGCATCCCTCGGCGCAGGGAGAGGCACGTAGATCCGGCCCCCCTCGGAGCCAGCAACGAGGCTCGGGAGAAAATAATCCGTCCAGGTTCACAGTGAGTTCAGCCAAGCCGCAACTCCAGTCCTCCCTCCCCCCCCTCTCTCTCTCTCTTTTTTCTCTCTCTCAAACTGTCCATCACGGCATCACTGTCCATCTCAGCCGCTCTGTTTCCAATCCTTCGCCGGCGATTTGGGAATTTTTCGGAGGCACCACAGTGATGTCATTGTTGGGATAATAAGCCTGGGAAGGAAGCGGGCCCCGGCTCCTCACATGTGTCCGTCTGGTTCGTCTTCAATCCACCCGGGGCCTGGATCTGGAGTCCGACCCACATGACAGGAGCCATGGTTCTTGTGAACGGAGGGAAGAAAGTGGGGGGGGAACTTCTGCGACTTATTAGAAAATCTATAGAATCTGCATCTGATGAAATTTACGTTTGAACTCCCCACAATGGTCCGTCTTGATGTCGGAATAAGTTCGGAAAACTTTTGTTCGCTCGTGCGGCTCCTCTCGCTCGAGGGGGTCAAAGAATCATCTATTTAAAAAATAAAAAATAAATGACAAAATGATTCTAAATCACAGAGTAGAACTTGGATCCAGATGGCTCGTCTGGGAAAGCACTGCAGAAGCGAATACTTCTGCCAAGGAGCTTAAAAAGACATTTTGAATTGAGTTGACTCAGGACAAAAAGTTTCCACAGTCGTCAAGAGCTGCGTCTCAAATCGCATGCTTGCGTAGTTAAACTTGGTATTTTTAGTGCATAAGTGCTTCTCAATTCTTAGTAAATTGTGATATATATACATATATATATATATATGCCATCAGAATATTGAATGGTTGAATTTATATTTATCAAATATTGAAAGTTTGAATTCATTTAAATTATTCAATATTTCTTATATTTTAATTTACATTATTCAATATTTCTTATATTTTAATTTAAATAATTCAATATAACATTTTTTGAAGCATTTTAAATTCAATATAAAAAAAAGACGAAGCATAATAAATGCATCATGACAGAGTCACCAGACAAAACCAAACCGGATCATACTTGCATAAACGATCAGGTGACGTCATCACTGCTGCATCAGTTTAGATACTTTCATGACAAAGTATCAACTTTGTTTTAACGTCTGGAGTTTAAACATGTTAAACGACATCTCACGATCAATCGGTAGATTCTGACGTCAAAGGATTTAAACAGAAATGATAGTTTATTCTGATCCTCTGATCCCTGATCTGAACCACGTTTGTTGAAGCTCTGACAACAAACTCTGGATGGAACAGCAGTAGAAGGAAAGCAGCAGCTTCTCCTCCAAGTTGTTTTTCCTGAGGATCCTGAGAAGTTAAAGTCGCTGCTGGGCCTTCTTTAGTATTGTAGTGGTGTTTGTGGTTCAGGAGGAATCCTCTGAACACATTTGTAGTGTAGAGAAAACAGACATTGACAGTCACCAGGTTAATTGGCTTTTGTCTGGTTATTGACTCGTGCTTTGGCTAAACATGGAATCAAGCGAGTGAAGCTGTCGAGCTCACCATCGGATTGTTGCCGACATCAAGCGTTGACGGTGGACAAGGAAGCAAAAGTGATGCAAATGGCGTGAAAACTGACATATAATGAAACGTTTATGTAGTTTCCTCTAGACTCCACTTTAGCCTGGAGCGAATAGATTGCTAATAGTGAGTCACTTTTGTCAAATCTATCTTTTTTCAATACTTGATTCACTTTGGTTTGTTTCGGAGATTGACCTGCCGGTCATTTTGAAAAAAAAGTTAAAAACAGGATTTTAATGCTATTATATGCCTTTAAACTATGACAATGTGATGTTAATATTTTTTTTAAGTGTCAGGTTTTTGCGAAAATTAACTGATTAAAGTGAAAAGTAAACTGAATGAAGCAAAAATTATGTTTTTAGTTGAACTGCATTAAAATAGTGTGAACCATGTGCGTTCACATTAGTTTCCATTGACGCTTCACACCTGATAAAGCTGACAGGAAGTAGCATGCAGAGCATTTACCTGATGCTGTCGTCTAGTTCCACCAGTCATAGGTGGGAAGCTGCTGATGGTGAAGAGATTGAGATCATGAAGCAGCAGAGTCGACTCTCACTCACAGACGAAGACATGGCCGCACTGATCCTGCTGCTGGTGGCGTTCTTCTCCGACAACATCCACGCTGAGATCCTCAAGATGGAAGGAGCGTCTCATCACTTCATCCTGAACCAAACAGCTGATGACGTCTGCTTGATCTCAAGATGGATCGGTGAGGAGAAGAAACTTCTGTGGAACTCTTCACAGCATCATAACTCCAGTCTTCAGACAGAAGCTTCTTATAGAATATTCGCTCTGAAGGTTTCTGACTCGGGTCAGTACCAAGAACAGTGCTGGACCCAGAACAACGTGACGCACGAGAGGAACTCCACTCTCCTGGTTTGTGACGAAGGAAAGACAAGACTTCAGTTCTTTTACCCTTATGTTGGACAGACACTGGAGCTGAATTGTGACGTCGTGGGACCAAACCAGAGTGTCCAGTGGGCTTTACCTCAATATAACCACAGAACAAGAAATGATGACTTAGCTTTAATCGATGATGAAACATCTTCAATGTACAAACTACAGCAAATGAAGAACAAACCATCTCTTCTGGTAACTTTTGACAGAAGTTCTGGTTTGTTCCATTATTACTGTCTGGAGAAGAACCATCAGAGCTGTGAATTACTGACATATTTTTATGTTTCTGTACAATCAAATTTTATTCACAAATGGGTTGGAGAGAGTCTGGAGCTGAACTGCTCTGACTTCGGTGGAAACAAACCACATGTGTGGAAGATTTATTCAGTGATGAAAGATGATAAGAGTCACAACTACACTCTGATGTTTCCATCACTGACCTTGAACCACACAGGTGAATACATCTGTGAGCGCAGTGGTCGGAATGATTATAACTTCCTGTTGGTGTGTCCTGAGTCTGACCCGCCTGCTGATGTGTTCTTCACTGGAGGAGAGAACGTGACTCTACAATGTGGCAACTGGAAACAGCCCGGTGAGATTCGCTGGTTCATGAAGACAAACAGAACTGAAGGAAGACCATCACTTGTATTTTATCAAGGAACAGAAGCTCACTCCGACACGAGCCTGGTGATCACTAACATCTCTCTGGAAGACAGCGGAGAGTTCTGGTGTGTGGTTATGAAAGACGATCATTGTGTGTTCAGATCGAAGACCCTTGTAATGTTCGGACAGCCAGAAGTTTATCACCATCTAGTGAGGTCTGTGCTGCTCAGTGTTGTGATCTTCATGATGTGTGTTGTTGTTGTTGTGGTCTGGAGGAGCAGGAGTAGAGATCAGCTCCCAGTACCTGTGGAGGAAGTGGAGATGTTGGAAGTGTCTCCAGCGTCAGCAGATGTTCAGCCAGAGACTCTCTGAGGCGTCAACATGATCCACGTGTGTTTGGATGAATCTTTCTTTGACTGTTTTTAATCGTTGTGACTCTTGTTTCCTCTTCAGTGTCAATAAAGTTGAACCATTGACCTCCAATAAAAGACTCGAGTTTTCTTTCTGTAGAGACGAAGTCGATGAAGTGTAGGTCACATATTTTTCTGCCTTTTTTCTACCTCTTTTCCTTCTCCTTCTTTCTGCTCCTCAATCCGGTTCTCTACATGTTCCTCAGTGATGTCTCTTCTCTTTTCAAATATTTTCTCCAGAATACAAGGTCAATAATCTCGTTTTTAATCTCCTTCTGTGATCACATCACAACTGCTTTAGTTCAATAATGATGTATTTGACACGAGAACACAGTGTTTCTAAAAGTCTCTCATCTTTCTGAGCAAAAGCAAAAAAACATTTCTACACTTGTAAATGCAAGGATTTTGAATGCTTTTATTTTGTCACGTGTTGTGTTATTTTGAAAAACCTTTAACCCGGAAGTTAAACTCGTTGCTTTCTGCATGAGTGTCAAATGGCAGAAAAGGTTACGTTTACGAGCAGAAACACTTGGTAACATGAGGTGAGAGACAAAAGATGCCGACGCTTGATAAGGAGACCAAAGTGGTTCTTTAATGTGTATTTTTAACATCTTTACCTTTCTTATTAATGTTGTTTATTCTCTTCAAAATCAAGTTCTGCTGTGTCAGCTTCACTAAAAAGACTGCTTTAAAGTGCATTAAATCGGTGGCATATAAATACACATTTGTGCAGAGGTATGGAAGTAAATCAATTCCATCAGAATATTGAATGGTTGAATTTATTTTTAATTATTCAATATTTTTTATATTTTAATTTAAAAATTCAACCATTCAAACTTCTGACGGCACTGATGTACTTCCATAGCTGATACCGGCGTAAATATCTCACCAATATTTCGTTTCACATATTTCTTGATCCAAACAAAACGTGCTGCCAGCAGGTGTCAATATTGTTCCTACAGCTGGTTAAAATCATCGTTAAATAGTAGTAGAAGAAGAAGCTGTCGCGTCATTTCCTGTTAGTGCGTAGCAGCAGTGTTTGATTTGAGACAAACTATCTGTTGAGAATTTGTTACTAGTTAGTACGTACACTATCCTGATGCATACTAACCAGTGCACTAAGAGAAGTATGTGATTTTAGACACAGCTAAGGTTTAGCTACGTAGCTGAGCTAGCTTAGCGACACTCCTGATTTGCGAACTCTCTTCCTTTTCATTGTGCAAAAAACTGGATTTATTTCGTCTTTATCTCATCTTTAACCGAAAACAATGGGCGTCTCCTTCGACACAAGAATCTACCCTAGATCTAACCCTTCCTCGCCCTTAAAACTGAATTCAAGGTTTCAACATGTTTTTTTTCGCCGCCCTTGTGCTTGCTTGATTCCTGGCAACCGACCTCGTCTTCCGTCCCTGACACTTGTGCCTTCGAAGCCAAAAAACACCGTTCTATTCCAAGAAATTATAACCTTTTTCTTATCCAGCCGTTCAACCTAATTGACGAATGTTTTTATATCTCAGCCCCGAGAATACGTTTTTCCAAAACAAACTCATGCACTTTTCCGAAAATTGGACGACGCACACAGAAAAGTGTTGTTCGAGCGGCTCCACTTGACTCCGACCACAAATTTCCAACATTAAACGGCCGATTCCGTAACGGCGTTTAAAGGCATCATATCACATGATTAGCAGGACGATTAAACAATTTCGTTTTCCGCAATCAATTTCGCTTCACAGCGCAGTGAAAATATATTTTTAGAAAAACCTTCTCAGGCGTTTCTTTTGCAATGCGGTGACTCATTTTTGGCCTCGATGGTTTTTTAGCTCAACAGGAACAGGGATATTTACAAGCTACGCTCTGCAATAAAAACCGGTCAAGTAAACAACTAATGAGTGACCCGGGAGGAATGGGGGGGCGAGCTTTGGCCGCCTTCAGACCGACACTTGGCCGCTCCGGCGCGATCATTTCGGGGTGTTTTAAACAAAGTTAAAAAGATGTTGTCATCAGCGAAACGCTCTCGTTTATGCAAGAGATGCATCACTTAAAGTAAACCAGCTGCAGCAAAAAAAAAAAACCTGGTATCAGCGTCTCAGGGGGATCATGTCAGGGGAGTGGACGTTGTTAAGACCGACTGTTTATCAGGAATGGATAGTTTGAAAAGAAAGAGCCCGTCACTGAGTACTTCCAGACGTCTAATGAAGACAGATGTGAGGACAGAGCGTCCTGCGAACTTTGACCTGTGACCACGGCGCTAAAGAGAGACGGAGAAATCCTGGCGGCGGCTGACTATGCTCGAGCCGTTTTCAGCAGATTCTACGAGGGGTCTCGGGAGAAAACATTGTCTCACTATAAAGCGGCTCTGATTGTGGAAAAACATCAACAGCTCAGTAAAACAAGGCGGGAAACAAAAGACTCGTTGTTGCCTCGCATTAGATTCTTTACTACCAGACCAACGCTAAAGCATCCTTTTACAACTTCGCTCCAGCCTGCTGTGACTGAGAGACATCCAGAACATTCCTGTGCCAGATTAGGGACGCAAACCTTCCACTTGGTTCTGGGTATAATCCACGTTATTATCTTGAAAAGGGCAACACATATGTCTTCCAACAACTACCGTGATTCAAGGATTTCAGAAGCTAACAGCAAAAAAAAAAGGTCCCAAACTTGAGTTGCTATCCTATCATCAGTGGGTTAGTATGTAAGTAAGTAATATTTATAAAGCACTTTTCTAGACCAGGGTCACAAGGTTTAAAAAAAAAAAGAAACATTTTTTTTTTTACAGTTGATCCTGAAAGAAACTGGAAGCCAGTGAAGAGTTTTAAGGATCGGAGAAATGTGAGTTCTTCTACATGAGCGGGTTAGTACCATAGACTGCATACAACGTGACGTCAACCGTGTTACTGAACCAGGGATTCATGGTCGTGGCCACCTTGGAAATGCAGTCTTACGCCTTAGACCAGGGGTGTCAAACTGGTTTTCACCAGGGGCCACATCATCATAATGGCTGCCCTCAAAGGGCCAGATGTAACTTATAAATGTAACTAAATGTAAGCTAATGTAAAATAAATGTAACTACTCCTTAATGTTAAATGACTTTGAATTTATTACTTGAGAGGGGGCATAACTACTGTAAAACCAACAATTGTGAGCTGCTAAAAACATGTGTGATGTAGTATTTTACAATTAAATAAAAATGGCTGCACACAGCCTTGCATGTGGTGCACTAAATAAGATATATAAGGTAAGGCAGGCGGGCCACATAAAATCACATGGCGGGCCACATTTGGCCCACGGGCCTTGAGTTTGACACATATGCCTTAGACGGACTGCAGTCGAAACGTTGGGTCGGTTGATTTTTGACTGGCCAATGAGAACCCGCCCATTTATGTGAGTCAACGTGGTCACCCTTATTAAGGATTGGGTATCGTTCTTCGGTTCTTTTGCGGGACCGACTGAAATGCTTTGTTGTTACTGAAACAATGTCTGGATTATTCTGAAGAAAAATTAATAAGTGGCAAAGGTAGTGAACAAATTAATTTGTTCACTTGTTAAAAATTGTTGTTTTGCACTTTATTCATTCATTTTACAGCATATTCCCTTATGAGGGTCCCAGGGGGGCTGGAGTCTTTCCCAGTTACTTCGGGCAAGAGGACACCGAGACGGGAGGGAACACAAAAACATACATTTACAATGACATACAAACCAATTCTCCCAAGTTACCAATAAACCTCTGTATGTTTTTGGACTGTGGGAGGAAACCGGAGTGCTCGGAGTATGCAATTGAAATTGTTTGGGGTTTTTTTCTCAGAAAAAGCTGGAAAAATATTAACTCAGGATTTGTACTATTCATGTAATGTCATTTTCTTTTTCTTAGAACTGATCGTCTAAAACTGGTCTCAAAGTGAAGGTATCAGCATCGGCACAGCTATCGGAAATTGACGATACGAAATCCGATCAAAATATATCAAAAGGAAATCACACCCGTACAGTTTGCACGGATTGCGAAATTGGTCTTGAAGGAAATAACAAATTTGGGTGCGTAAGTCATTCCTGGTTTTTCCGCTGCAAGCTTTTAAAGATACTTGATAAATGCGACCTTTTCACTTCCGAATTAGCTTCGTTTTTAACATCCGATGTTGCCCCTCGACTAGTCCTAGAACCAGGCTCATGATGAATGAGTCTCATTAAAGAAACCCTCTTTGAAATCCTCAACTGCGAAAAAAAAAGGGATCTGGAGTTTCTTGGAGAATCAGTCCTGATCCCGATGTGATGAGAGGACTGGAGTGTGCCACCTAGTGGTGAGTCGCGAAACAAGGAAGGGGCTAAAATTGTAGCGATTCTGCTCGATAACCTGAGGCCTCTTTTTCCGGAAAACCATTGAGCTACAAATGTGACCAAACCAGTTGGTCCAAGACTGTTCCTTAGACCCTTAACTTATTCCCCCAGCCCTGGTCGAGTGAGGGGGTTAAACCATGGTCTGGTCTTATCTGGCAGCCCCTCAGATAAACCCTCCTTCTCTCCCATATAATGGATGACTCCCCGACAAGCACTCTCGGGGTGTCTCTCGGAGTAATGTCCCGCTCATTCCTCAGGTCCCGGTCCTTAATCCCTGACCCAGAAGGGAGGAGGGCGAGTTGATACAAGGAGGGGAGCGAGGCTTGGATTACGTCGCGGGCTGTAATTATACGAGTCTTGACAGATGAATAAAGAGCAACAGTGAGATACGTGGACGCATGAATGAACACGTACACGCCTGCTGAGGCTTGAAGAGACCGAGGGGCTTTGACCCTCGTTTCAGTCTCAGGACCTGGACCAGCAACAAAAGGACAAATATTGCTAAAGTGTGTCAGAGTCGTTGGATTATATAGACACTAGGAAGTCGTAGAAATGTAAAGTAAGTGGAGAGTTAGGAGAATTAAAGATAACTTGTTAAACATTATGAGGTTTGAGTCTTTTAAAGCTACGCTACGACTTAATATTAATTAATCGATTAATATTACGCATTATATATCATAATATTACGACTTTAATCTCATAATAATAATAATAATAATAATATATCTATTTATATAGCGCCTTTCTAGACCAGGGTCACAAAGCGCTTTGACAGCCATTCACACATACATACAACTTTAATCCTGTAATAAACAATATATACGACTTTAATCTTGTAATAAACAATATATGCGACTTTAATCTTGTAATAAACAATATATACGACTTTAATCTTGTAATAAAAATTATGTACATACAACTTTAATATTGTTTTAAACATAAAAATTACAACTTTAATTTCGTAATAAGCTTAACATATATGACTTTAATGTCGTAATAAGCGTTATATATATACGACTTAAATATTGTTACAAGTGTAAAATATATGACTTAACTCTCTTTACAAAAGACATTAATCACATAAAATTACGACTTCTATTTTGGAATAAACAATATATATATCTCTCAAATAACTTAATATACTGTATATTACTTAGATCTTGTAATAAAAATATCATATACAACTTGTAATAAACATAATAAATACGACTTAAAAATTGTTATTAATGCAAAATATATGACTTAAATCTCTTTATAAACGACATTAATCACACAAAATTTCGTCTTCTTTCTCGTGATAAACATGAAATTTACGACTTAAATCTTCTAATAACATAATTTATTGGTTTAGCTGTAATAAACTAAAATACATATGACTTTAATTTTGTAAATAACTTAATATGTACGACTTAGATATTGAAATAAACATCATATATACGACTTCAATTTTGTTATTAATGTAAAATATATGACTTAAATCTCTTTATAAACGACATTAATCACATAATATTAAGACTTTTATCTCGTAATAAACATGACATTAAGGACTTAAATCTTCTAATAACAAAATGTATTGGTTTAGTTGTAATAAACTTAATATATACGACTTTAATCTTGTAAATAACTTAATATACACGACTTTAATCTTGTAAATAACTTAATATACACAACTTTAATCTTGTAATAAATATAAGATGTATGACCTTAATCTTTTAATGTTAAAAAAAAATTCTGCTGTGTTGCCATTTTTTATTTTATTTTGTAGAATATGTTAAATAAATTTAAAGGAAAAAGCAAAGAAAACGAAATGTAGGTGAAATATATATATAAAAATATATATATATATGTATATAGTTTTTAATTTGACATTTGTAAAAAAAAAGGAAAGGCTGCTTTGACAGGAGCTGTTCTTGACGGAGAAACCTGTTTGACATCTTACGAAAGTTGACGTCCGACAGTCCCTTGTTCATCATCCCAGACCATGAATGCCCAACTGTGTTTGCCCTCCGTGCCCTCTGACCCCCCGGCCTTCAGCCTGACTCGGGCCGACCCGCTCGACAGGACAAACTGCAGGCCTCGTAATCAGCTCATTTGGATCAGATCAATGCCTCGATGACAAGAGGCTGTGCAGCGAACCAACGCAGAACAAAACTCCCTTCTTCAACTCTGGCCTCGGAGCAAATAACCCCACGGGTGAGGAGGTCGGGAGGTGGGTGACCCCGGGTGGGTGCGGCGATGGAGGTGTCCAACTGGGCTTGAGAGCTGAGTGGGGGGGTCTAGACCCTGGTGTCCCTGCTGGTGGGCCAGCTGAACAAACAGCTGGGGAACAAGGCCGGGCTTCAGCCTGCAGAGACACAGAGCTCCAGCCATCCCCGGTCCCAGATCCCACCAGGACCCCGGGCCCGAGTCTAGACCAGGACTCCACACTGAGCCGTATTCTTCTCCGGATCCGATGGCGAACCCGTGCACTCTCCGGCCCACGCCTGCACGGAGATGCTTCGCGGACAGTGAGAAGTTTTTGTAGTGAGCGCTCCGGCCGACACAAAAGGCCGGTCTGTCCGTCGGCGACGCAAATAACACTCCAACTATCTCGCGGCCATTGATCTCGACGCCCACGCGGCTCGGCCTCGGTTTCAACCGACAGAATGTCAGATATCAGGCCCGGCTGGTTTCATCAGTTTCTCGGATCAATCCAAACTCTGTGCACAAGCCTTCGTGAGGTCAGTGTGAAAGTATGAAGCTGCAGAAACACTCCCTTGTTTACTGGCAGCTTCTTCTCACTGATATATTTCTTTAAATTATTATTTAAACTATTATTTAGTCTGTCTTTCAGCAAAATAACACAAAAATAGATAAACACATTTCAATCACATGATCAGCATATTTTGGAGCAAAAACAATGAAATTTGGTGGTGTTTCAAATGACCATCTGGATCCACGAATCTATCAATGATATTTCTAATGCTTAAAAAGGTATAGAATTATTTTGACACTTTGAGTGAGGAAAATCGTTTCAAATTACCATCTGGATCCAAGAATCATTTGAAGATTAATCACTGCAGAAACGCTTCCATTATTTTCCTTTTGTTGTCTTGTTGATTTTGGCGATATTTATTTTTATGCCATGAATTTAATTATGATTTAGTCTGTCTTTCAGCTAAATAACACAACAATAAATAAACAGATTACAATCAAATGACCAGAAACAATGAAATTTGGTGGCGTTTCAAATGACCATCTGGATCCACGAATCATTTGAGGATCCATCACTCTCTGTTCTGAGTTTAATTTATAGAACACTACTGCCACCTGCTGTTTCTTTTTAACTGAATATTAATGATATTTCAAAATATTTCAAATGCTAAAAAAGTTATATAAGTATTTGAACACATTGAGTTAAATTTTAACTTTGAAATAAAAAAAATATATTTTAATTTAACTGTGAAGCTGCACAAACTTTATTTTCCCCTTTATTACCTTGTTGATTTTGCCGATTTATAATTATTATTCCGTCTGTCTTTCAGCAAAATAACACAAAAATAGATTAAATAATTTCAATCAAATTATCAGGACGGATCCAGGTGTTACAAATTACCATCTGGATCCATAAATCATTTGAAGATTCGTCACTGCAGAAACGCTTACATTATTTTCCTTTTGTTTTCTTGTTGATTTTGGCGATATTTATTTTCATGCCATTATTTTTAAATATAACTCTGTCAGTCTTTCAGCAAAATAACATGAAAATAACTAAAGTATTCCAATAAAATGTTCTGAATATGACTAAATGTTGGTGGTGTTTCAAATGACCATCTGGATCCACAAATCATTTGAAGATCGGTCACTCTCTGTGGTGCAGAACGTGCAGTTTTTGAGTGTAATTTATGGAACACTGCTGCCACCTGTGGCTCCCTTTTTAGCTCAATGATTGAACATTTCAAATGCTAAAAAAGGCTCAAATTACATGGATAAATTAACCTTAAAAAACACTCTGGTTTCCTCCCACACTGTAATAAAGACACACAAGGCCATCTGTAACCATTAGTGGTTGTCTGTCTATATTGCGAGGGTGTCCCCTGCCTCTGGCCCCCGGGTAGCTTGGATAGACAAGTACTCTCTGTGGTGAAAAAATTCTAATTCGTGGAACACTACTGCCACCTGCTGTCGCAGTTCAGCTCTAAATCGACGATATGCTAAATAGGTATAGAAGGTATAGAACTCTCAGTGGTTGTCTGTCTATATACCGAGGGTGTCCCCTGCCTCTGGCCCCGAGGAGCTGGGACAAAAAAGGAAGAAAAAAAACCGAATCATTTGCTACAGAAAAATACAGTTACTCAGCAAACGACTTTCTGTTTGTTGCCATTCCCGGAATTGTTCCGTCACAGGTTTTCTGAAGCACATGTTGTCTTCGTCAAGGCCACAGTTGTTGAAAATAATGAATCAGACGAAGCAAGCGAAGAGGACTCGGAGCAGGAAACGTTCCCAGACGACCTAAGAAAACAGACGAGCCTTCATCAACACGGGTCACCCTGAGTGGGATATTCCCAATTGTGTTCGCTCCAGTTCTGGCGACAACAAAAAACAGGGTCAGTGGACGATTCAACGTGTAAAACGCTCACACAGGGCGGCCCTTGTTGGGGCCGCGGGGGGGTTCGTGGGGGGGGCGGGGGGGGCACGAGTTCTGGTAATGAGTGGCACACATGAAAGAGTGGCTCCTCCGGAGAAAACTAACTTGGGCAACGGAGCCGTTGTTAGCAGGATGACCCCTGAGACCCTCAGTATTGTCCCGTCCCAGTGGATCCCCCTCTGACGTCCTGTCACTCAACTCAACCGTCTTGATCAATGAATCCCAGCAGACATTGTTGCTTTAACTGTTGCATTGCATTATGGGACTTGCATCATTAATTTTTTTTAATAGATTTTTTTTTTCTCCTTTTAAATAGAGTGAATTATAGACAGCCTCAATTGATTTTTATTTCAAGTAATACTTTGGTGCTTCATGTAGTAATACAACGGCATACCTGGAGTAATAGTACAGCGCTTCACAGAGTAATACTACGACACCTTGGGGAGTAGGACTAAGATGCATCCCTGAGTAATAATACATCACTTCCTGGAATAATGCTACAGCACTTCGTGGAGTAATACTACAGCACTTCGTGGAGTAATACTACAGCACTTCGTAGAGTAATACTACAGGGCTTTGTGGAGTAATACTACAGCAAGTCATGGAGTATTACTACAGCACTTTGCGAGAAAATACTATGACATCTTGGGAGTAATACCAAGTTACTTCACAGAGTAATACAGCGGCGCTTCCTGGAGTAATACAAAGGCCCTTTGTGGGGTTATACAACAGTGCTTTGTGGGATAATACAACAGCGCTTTGTGGAGTAATACTACGGCGCACGCGGAGTAATAATACAACACTTTGTGGAGTAATACTACAGCACTTTGTGGAGTTATACTACGGTGCACGTGGAGTAATAATACAACACTTCGTGGAGTAATACTACAGCACTTTGTGGAGTTATACTACGGTGCACGTGGAGTAATAATACAACACTTAGTGGAGTAATACTACAGCACTCTGTGGAGTAATACTACGTTGCACGGCGAGTAATAATACAATGCTTTGTGGAGTAATATACTACAGCACTTTGTGGAGTAATACTACAACGCTTCGTGCAGTAATACTACAGCGCTTCATGGAGTTATACTTAAGTGCAAACGGCGTTTCAGGGAGAAATACAACAGAGCTTCGTGGAGTAATACTAAGGCGCTTTGTGAAGTAATACTAGGGCACTTCATGGAGTAATACAATGACGCCTTGCTGAGAAATACCAGGTTGCTTCACGGAGTAATAACACGGCGCCTCACAATTAAACTGTGATGCTAGGTGCATTAATACAACGTCGCCCTGCAGAGTAACAATCTGGTGTCGCAGCAGATCGGCTTCTTCATTGTATACATTTTGGACAGAGTTTTGAGAGTGTACCACATACAATCTTTCAGAGCCAGTGAGTACAACTACATCGAAGGATGCTTTTCTTCGTGTCGTCTTTTCACAAGTGCTCACAAAATGGGCCGGACATGCAAGAAGGGTCGCGGTGTCGTTGACTGACCCATTAGTGTTTATCTGGACATCATCAAAGACACACAAAGATACTATTTGTTCACTTTCAGGAGTGAAAAAGTCAAACCAAAACAAATCAACTAGACAAAAACAAACAGCAGTGACAAGACCTGCCACACTCACACAATCACACACACACACACACACACACACACTGACGTCGTGGACATTCCCTGGGGGAGCAGTGCGGGAATCTGTGAGGTGTCAGAAAACATGGTGCCACTCCACACATTGTGCCGAGACAAAAGACAGGGAGTGGGGATGACGGGGTTGGAGGTTCAATCCTCTGGACTGCGTCTCCTGTTTCAGGTCCTGTGAGGGCAGCTGTGGGCGTCGCGCTCGCGTAGGAGGAGGTGAGTCGGTGTCAGCGAGTGTGTGACTCTATTAAAGACGCCCCGAACTTCCCAGAATGCACCTTGATGTTCCGAGGGATTATAGGGAGTCGTTTTTAGGAATGACATCTTCAGTGTGTCCTGGGTCTGACCCAGGGCCTCCTCCTAGTCAGACAGAACACCCCGATCAAGAGAGAGATGAAGACGTTTCAAAAAATATGTTTGACAAAAACCTCTTTGTCTTAACCACGACCAATCCTTAACTCAGTGCGTGTTCCATATTTCTCACTTTCAAGAAAGACCCGAAAAGATATGTAACTTAAAACTTCTTAAAACAAACCTTTAAGTTGACAAATGAGTTCAACTCTATATGGACCAACTTGTTGAGGAGAAACCAGTCAGGAGCTCCTGCTGACTCAGCGTTTATGGCGAGATGTATTTTTTCATGCACTTTTGGTTTTTGCAGGTTGTGCAAATTTATTCATGTTGTTTTTATCTGAAGGTCGATCCCTGAAAAGAAATGCTGGCATTAAACTGCTCCGTGTTGGGAAAAAAAAAAGGTTGGGAACCAATTTTAAATATGATTAACTAACTATTCTAATCACTTCAGAAAATATAGCCTCTGAGAAGCGTTTTTTTGTTGTGTTTAAACCACCCAAAAACTTTTCAAATTTTCAAAAAAAAAAGAAAACATCTCTACCACTTTGTAAAAGAATTAAGGAGTTTTTTTATAAAAACCATTTTGTTTTTCGTCATCAAAATGTCCTCAGTTTTACATGATCTTATTAAAAGTTTGTTTTTAAACTTAATATATACAAAGATTAAAAGCGTTAGGGGTTGATTAATTTCACCTTATTGTTATCAGGAAGGATCCAGATGTTCCAAATTACCATCTGGATCCACAAATCATTCGAGGATTAGTCACTGCAGAAACGCCATTACATTTTCCTTGTATTGTCCATGTTGATTTTGGCGATATTTATTTTTATGCCATCATGGCTAGCATGGATAGCATTCACGCTGATGTTTCAACACATTTCGCTACATGGTAGCAGTTTAATCGAGAAGCCAGTGATGCCTGAGGACAAGGGGATACAGTTCACCTCAAACTTCTTAGATGTTAAAAAGATAGTAGTTGAGAGTTTTCTTGATCTATTACGTGTTCTGTGGTGGTAATGCTAAAAAAAGACAAAAGTATACCGGCTAACAAAATGAAAACAAGCAACTTTTCAACTCAAACGCTGTTCAATCTTGATGTTGTGTGCTCAGCCTCGGAGGTGCAAGAAGGACTTAATGAAACAGGAAGACAGCTGTTCTGCTCCGTCCCAACTGACCCCAACTTCCTGCCCATAAGAGGCGACTTCCTGTAGGTCACAACAACAACAACAACAACATTCATATCAGCTGTGTGACATCACGTGCTAATGTCTGCCACATGGTACCAACAAGTTGAAAGGGGAATACATTTTTTGAAGTGGGTTTATCTGTGGGGGGGGGATCACAAAATGTTGGTTAGATGATGGCTCTTGGTTCGCCTCCCATTGTTCTGTTATAAATCTTCCACGTCGACACCTGATACTGGATATCTGAGGCCATTTGTCAGCCGTGTTTACGTCTGGGAGGTCCAGGGTTGTCATGCGCTGCCCCCCCACCCCCTGAGGGCGAGGTGATGCCGGGACCAGCGACACTTTGAGGGGGGGTTCAGGATCAGGGTGGAGGTGTGGAGATGAGGGAATTGTTGGAAGGTAAGATAAAGCCTCATGTCAGTCATCGTCCCAGTCGATGTTTATTATTGAACTTTTATACATTTTTAATGCCCCGAGTATTATTGTTAGAATCGCTGTACAGTACCTGGAATATATCATATATTTATTTATTTACAGTTGTTTTTTTTTTGTTATGTTTTGATGATAAGGTCTTTACGAGACTTCTAAAGAAATAAAACAATTTAAAAATTAAATGGCTGAGAAGCACAAAACTAGTTTACAAAGTCTCTTAACTCATTTATAAAACTGCCAAAAGACATTTACAAAACTTTACTAATTCATAAACTCTAAAACATATTTACAAAATTCTGAAACAATTTAAAAAAAAAATGTACACTATTCTTAAACAAATTGACCGACTCATTAATTTAGAAAACAAACTAATCTATAACCACTGTACCATATTTACAAAATTCTGAAACAAATTTGCAAACTTCTTTAAGAAAGTTCAAAATGAAACTAGTGTATAAACTATGAAACAGATTTGCAATATTCTGAAACTATTTTAAAATCAACAAATTTAAAAAACAATGTACACAAGTCTCAAACAAACTAATTTAGAAAACAAACTTAATTTATAACCACTGTAACATATTTACAAAATTATGATAATTTTTTTAAAACCTCTTTTGACAAAAGTTTGAAAACAAACTTATTCATAACCTCTGTAACATATTTACAAAATTCTGAAACAATTAAAAAAAATGTCTAAAGAATGTACACGATTCTCAAACAAATTTAAAAACTCATTAAACTAATTTTAAAAAGCAACTAATCTAGAACCACTGACACCCATTTAAAAAGAAATCTGAAAGAAATTAAAAAAAATCTGAAAAAAATTAAAAAAAGATTTTTTTGATTTAGAAAAGATCCATTATTATTATTAGAGTGTTTGAATTAGTTTCAAGACTTTGTAAATTGTTTTGTACTTCCTAGCGACCATGAAAAAAACTTTTCGACCCTGAATAACATGTCAAAGTACACAATTTGCCCTTTAAAGTATATACTTTATTGAATATTGTTTTGATTGGTTAAGCGCTTTGTAACCCTGGTCTGGAAAAGCGCTATATAAATAAAAATGACTTACTTACTTACCAACAATGTGTCCAGTCACATGACCAGTTTGTTCTAAAAACTTTTCTTCATAAGCATAGCACAATATTTCAGTGATCTTGGAACGTTTTTAGCGTCAAAATCTCGTGGAATGACCAACAATTGTTTCAGAAAGTTTTATTTTGGGGAAAAATGCCAAGCCATGTATTCCTATAATCATATAAATACTATATTTGGAGTGGGTGGACCGGCTTTGTTCGTCCGTTAAGGAGGCCCCCCGCTCCACACGAGACCATCACGCAACACTCTCCCAAATACACAACAAAGCGAGATGAGGAATAAAAAAAAGACACTAGAGAATAGATTAAGCTGCGAAGTGCAACTTTTTCCAACGCTGGCTCGGTTCTTTGGCAGAGGTCCAGGGTGGGACACAATGCCATGCTGTGCAGATTCAGGCATCTATAGACGCTCTATGGAGCGTCGGTTCAGTTGGGAAAGAGGGGGGCGGCAGCTGAACTCTGCTCTTTGGAAGTCAAGCACGGAGGGACATGGGGTTGGAAACGGCGGCGACTGAGGCGCTGGTGGGGGAGCCCGGTTTCAGTCGGGTCCAGGGGAACCAACGGCGCAGTCACAACATATAGAACATATTGATCTGACAGACTTTATAAAGGGATGCATGGGGGCCCTTCGCCCTTCGCCCCCCATATAGAAAAACTCCCACCAGTGAGAACTGTAGTCTGGCAGCACCTGCTCCACGTCAGAGACGAGCCCGTCGAACAATGTACCGCGAACAATCTGTCATAGGGTCTTTATCAGGCGCTTCCCCCCGGGCTCTTTAATACAACACATGACTTCTGTTTCCCCTCCATGTTCATCTCCTCTTCATTAAATGTTCAATCGTTTCATTTCCCACCCCCCCTGCCCGTCCACTCGAGACCCTCGCGGCCTCCAGGAGTCGCGGCCAGGCAAGAAAACAACATGGCAGTAGGATGGAAAGAAGTACGAGGAGAGGTGCACCCCTCCAAGATCAAAGATCCCATTGTGAGGACTGTACAATAGAGTTGTGGACACAATCCGACAAACACCCCCCCCACCGACCACCCTGGACCCCCTGCAGACCAACCGACAACCTCGCCAGAAGAGAACACATGGGGTCATTGGAGGAACGGGAGGTACAGTTATGTCGACTAGAATATACAATATGTGCATTTCTGTGGACTAGAAAGTTTGACCTGGTCTGAAAGCATCGCTGCAACCTGAAGTACATACTTTCCGGAGCTAGCATGATATGTTCCACTATGTCTAAGACCATAAAATACTTGAATACAAAAGTATTCCATATGAAGAACAACATCTAGCATGAATCACGTAAACAACACCAGGGAAAAAAGTATGTTGTCCACTCGGACACATAGTCTATTCTGGGTCTAGATTAAGGTCTTTAGTCTCGTCTGTTTGTCCCTCCTGATTCTGGACTGGTCAAGAGCACTGGCTGCTTTGTCTGAATCTGGGTGTGTCTACTTTCTTTACCCTACTACCCATACCAAGCTTGGTTGCCTACCTTGATGTTAGGGTTCGTTTCCCTATGAGTCTGGCTGGCCCATTGGGAGTCTAGATGCCTACCCCTTAGTCTGGCCAACAGCCCTGGGTCTGAGTCTGGCTAGCTATGAATGGAATGGTCTGCAGCGAGTCAGGTTGTCCACCTGGAGTCCGGGAACCCTGCTTTTATCTAGGAGTTCATCCTTGGTCTAGATTGCAAGCTCTGAATGGAGTGGTCTGTAGGAGGCCAGGGTTACCCACTAGAGTCTGGCAACACTGCCTGGTCCTAGAAGTCATATAAATACACCTTAAATCCCAAGGTGCCCACCTTGGTTCTGGATTATAATTGTTGTCTATTTACCCTCAAGTTTTATGGGCCAAACATAGTCTGGTTGCCAATCTGGAGTGTTTGAGACCCCAAGCCTCGATTCCAGTTCCCCAATAAAAAGTCTGGCCTGTTGTCCGGAGGGACCAGCAACAATTTCACCAAGTGTCAGTGTTTTTGTTTTGAGGAACAGTTGCCCACTTTAATAACTTTGTAGCAGTAGCAGGACTAGTCTAAAGTCCACCACAGAAGGCTCTACTGACTCCCTAGAAACCGTTATTGCTATCGATACAAAACAAAGGTGAACCAACAAGTCGCTCACACGATGTGACGTAAATGGAAAAACACGCCGAAGGCACGTGAGGGACATTTTGTACTTGTGATTATCAAAGTTTGTCACACCTTCGTATTTTCGCTTTCTGTCGCATGGGATGTGGCGAGGCTGCGACCGCATCACTTCCTGTTTACACAAAGGTCGGGGCATCCCCGTCCATCTGAGACGTCGATTGATGCACGGTTTAGATTCTCATGTGTTTAAGGGGGTGAAACAAAAACCCCCCAAAATATCCTGTGCTGACCAGAGACGGATGGGGTTCGACAGGTAGGACTGATACACTGACGACACTGAAGCTTGTCTCAAAATACACCAGAGAGTTGTTTTCACTTCCTCCCCCTTCCTCCCTTCACGCCCGAGGAGCAGATCTTCGGGGATGAGGGCCAGAGGAGAATGGACAAGACAGGAACTTTCATGGCTGAGTTGGGAGCCATTAGCCCCCTGTGTGCTCGGGCCTGTTCTACCTCCTCTGGGTATTAATCTGCAGTGACAGCTTCACTGTTTACCAAATCCACCCCGGATCCTGGCCGGCGCCACTCCGCTCCATTAACCTCTGACCTCCAGTGCCAGAGCCAGGCCCGGGGGCCGGAGCGAAAACCGGTCGGACACCTGTGTGAGACGGTCCTGCTGCGCCTCGGCTGGAGCGTCTCAGACCAGTTTTGACTCTCCACGAACCCCAGTTTACATTCGAGACGATAAGTGGGAGATAAAGCTTGGACAGAGATTTACAGGCGGGAACCATTTGGACTTGACAGGTGATGCTGATTCGAACCAAGACGAACCCCGTTTGTTCGAGGGTCCACGACTTTTACATTTAGTCCACAAAGTTGGTTCTGTTGAGTCTGAGTTAAATCTTAAGATGTTCCGTGGCTCATAAGAGCTAAATATACTCGTTTCCAACTGTTGCAGTACATTTTGAGAATTCTACAGACGTAGTACATGTATGTTCTGACCAGTGTAGGTGTGTGTGTCATGGGTACCCTTAGGCCTGGGGGCCTAATCCAGCCCACCGAGATATTTTTGTTGGATCATTAAACTAAAGTTTAAATTGAAACCAGAGAGTAGATCAACTACTGTTCATGTTGATATAATAACTTGTGAAGTTCAGAAGTAATCGAGGTTATAAATTTTAACATATAATATGGAAAATATTTAAACCTTGGGCGGAACCATTTTTGTAACTTTTCTTCTTAATTTAGCCGCAGACGGAACCATTTTTGTAACTTATTTTATCACTTTAAGCCTCGGAAATAAAACATTTTTGTTTGTTTTGTTTTGTCTTATTTTCTCGTTCTAAGCCTCGGACAAAATACCTTTTCTTAATTGGTTTTGTTTTTAGATTCTGACAAAACTATTTTTATTACTTAGTCTTTAATTTTAAGCCTGAGACAGAGTTCATCATTTCTTCGGGTTTTAGGACCCACACAAAAATCTATAATTTAATTAAACCAAGACTCAAGATTCAGGACTTGAACAGATTTTTTTGTAACTTGTTTTCTAAGTAAAACCTCGAACAAAACAGTTTCTGTAACTTTTGTTCTCACTTTGAGCCTCGATAAAAAGTCGATTTTTACACTTTTTTACTCGTTTTAAGCCTCAGACAAAATTCATTTTTTACGCTTGTTTCTTGTTTTAAGAACTTGGACAAAATAGTTTTGTTGCTAAGTGAACTGATTAACTTTCATTAAAGTTTTTTTCTCATTTAGGCCTCAGAAAAAAAATTAAATTTTTTTAACTTGTTTTTTTGTTTTAAGACTCTTAATGATTTTGTGTTATTTTCTCATTTAACTCTAGAACGAAACAAATTTTGTTACTTATGAGCCTCAAAAATAACTTTTTTTGTAATTTAGCCGCAAACAACATACATGTAATTTTACTTAGTTTATTGTTTTTAAGATTCAAACAAAATATTTATTGTAACTTAGTTTCTCGTTTTAGGAACTTGGACAGAATCTTTTTTTTACTAAGTCTCTACATTTTTAGCCTCTTTTTTTTTTACATTCTAAGCCACAGTTATTAACTTAGTTTCTTACTTTAAGCCTCGAGCAAAACCATTTTTTTTAACTTATTTTATCTCTCTGGGGCTTTTTTTCCACGTGTTAAACTTCAGAAAAACACCCTTTTTTACCTAGTTTCTTGTATTAAGCTTCTTCTTTTAAGAATTGGACAGAACCATTTTTTCCAACTTATTTTTTCCAGACTAAATGAAACTTTATTTTGAAGTATTTGACTCTTGATGACTTCCTCGTACTACGAGTGGATCCGGAACATTTAATTCAATGTACTATTTAATCCAGCAGTGGCTGTTTTTCTTCTCTCCTCTGCGTCCACATGTCTTCTGACCCACTTCTCAGGCGAGACTTTGTGCCAGAACGATTGTGTTAGCGAAGCTTTGAAGTGTCTGCTGCGATCAATCTCTCTTCAGATCAATGTTCTTTGCTACTTATTTCACTCTTGTTCTGATCGTGACTCGCAGCTTCGTGTTTAAACATAATCTGCAGCTTTTTTATGGTCCAGTGTCAACAAAAGGAATCGTTTAATAAGGTTTATAAAATAGTTTAATACGGATTTTACTCTGTAATTTGATTTTATCACCAGGATGTTTGTCTCGAAGGAACTCGTTACCTCTGCCAAGGAGGTTAAAATGTGTTGTTGTTCATTTGACTGTTTTAGGGTTGATAGGATGAACCGCTATGTTGCGACTAAAAGGTTATGTTCATGCCCAAAATTTTGGGGGGGGTTTTGTGACTTGTTTTCTAGGTAAAACCTCAAACAAAACCATTTCTGTAACTTTTGGTCTCACGGTGAGCCATGAAGAAAAGACGATTTTACACTATTTTCTCGTTTTAAGCCTCAGACAAAGTTTATTTTTTAACGTAGTTTATTGTTCTAAGAACTTGGACGAAATAGTTTTGACTGATACATTTTTAATTTTTTTTTCTCGTTTTAAGCCTTAGGAATATTTTTTGTTACTTATTTTCTCATTTAAGTCTAGACCA
Organism: Callionymus lyra; assembly: GCF_982586985.1. NCBI lineage: Eukaryota > Metazoa > Chordata > Actinopteri > Syngnathiformes > Callionymidae > Callionymus > Callionymus lyra. The sequence continues at coordinate 12,838,058 of NC_141835.1, read as the reverse complement.
AAACCATTTTTGTGACTAATAAGCCTCAGCCAAATTACATTTTTTAACGTAGTTTCTTGTTTTAAGAACTTGGAAAAAATAGTTTTGTTAATATGTTTCTCATTCTAAGCCTCAGACTGATTCATTTTTCATTTTTCTTTGTCATTTTAAGCCTCAGAAAAAGTTTTTTCTACTTGTTTTTATCATTTTAGAACATTTTTTGTAACTTATTTTCTAATTTCAAGTCCAGAACATAACACATTTTAATGTGTATGTGTGTGTTTAAGTGTGTATGTGTGTTAATGTGTTCATTTTAGGGTTGATAGGATGAACCACTATATTGCGACTCAGAGCTGCCTCTTATTTTTTACTAGTGGTTAAGTTAATGCCCAAAATTTTGGAGGTTTTTTTTTGGCGGGAAAAGGGTTATGGGAACATTTGATTTAATAACTTTGATATTTGGATTTTTACAATGAAATAGTTTGAAAACTTATGACGACAATAGTAATAAATCTAGGAATGAAGTTTAAAATGAGTTTTACTTTAATATGATTTTTTTTTTTAATCTGTCTTTGGGTTTTATTGTGAAATAAAGTTGTTTTTTTAAGTTTCTCAACTAGGCCTATTGACAAGGTTCATGCTGGTTGAAAGTTGACCATTGAAAGTTATTCTTGGACTTTGGGAGGAAATATGAGCGAGCGAAGGGGAAAATTAAAAAAAAAAAACACAACACACACAAAAAATTCTGCACATTTTTGCATCTTCTAAATGCAGCGAGTCTTTCTTTACAGCTGCCTTTATGCTTAAGTTGCTGATCTGTGTGTGTCGAGTCAGATGTTGAGTCACTCACACACACGCACACACACACACACGCACACACGCACACACACACCGTAATCTAAACACACTTAGCCCCCAGACTAGACATGAGAAGTGACAAAGCACCACGTCCTTCAATCAGCAGCCGCAGTCACACACCTCCTCCACATGTGACCTTTGACCTCGATGACAGCGCGCCGTCATCGCACTCACTCCTGCTTCGCCTCGACTCGCGGTCCGACACCGACGAGCAGGACGGACGGATAAAAAACAAAACCTAGCGTTCGGCGTCGACGTCGTTCTCGATCCGTGAGCCAAAAATTTGTCTCTGAACCTAAACTTTGATATTTTTTATGATGGTTTTGACTTTGAAGAAATAACAAAGACAAGAATATTTAACGACGAGTGACGCAAGTGAGTGTCCGGCTGTTGACCCGGACTCTAAATTTAGAGTTTCACCAGGGCTGGACCAGATAACATGAAAGACCCCCCCCCCTCCAGCCAAGTTTAAGTCAAGTTTCCTCCCTATTTTTATTACTTCATGACTTTTTGTTGCATTTTAATTAAAAGAATTCCACGAGTGTTCCTGTGATACATTCTACTGGTGAAAGAATCATTTTTACAGGATGTTTTCATGTCATTTTGAAGATAAAACTTGTCATGTTGGCAAAAATATGGACAATTTATCAACAAAATACACAAAAGGATTAATTTTACTGGTAAAATAGTCAACGTAATAGTGTTTTACGTGTCTTTGGACAGTAAAATAATGGTTTATTTTATGAAAATCATGTTTTTCGCAATTTATTTTCTACAAAGACACTGTTTCTTTAAGTCGCTCAAACCCGTGCAGCAGCCAAGGCCTCAAGCAGACAAGTTTCCTCATAATTCAATATGATTTATTTCTCTATTTTCGTGACACTCGATGGATAAAAACGGCTGATTTGTTTCCAACTATGAGGTTAATGGACGTGAATTTCAAAACTAAATGCTACACTTGCTAGCTTAGCTCGTCGATAGCGGCGCTAGCTGCTACTTTTAGACGCTGGAAAAATTAGAATTAAATAATTCTGTGCAGTTAAAGAACCAACATGTAACTTCTAATGTCAGTTTTTATGACAGGAAAACCTTTTTTTTAAAGTGAATTATCAAAATCAGGGACTTTTATTTTTATTATTTATTCTGGTGTCAGTACACAATAAAATAATAAAAATAATATAAATGCTATCAAAAGAGATTAATAAAATGAAAGTAAAACAAGAGAAATGAACATACATTGACATAATAAACATAAAGTAATTAAAGTAAAATGAAAAAACAAACAAACATTAAATTCAATTAAATAAATTCAATTAAATGTCTCAGTTAGAAAAATAGTTTGAAAACAAATGAAAGCAGTTACAACTGAGGACGAGAGGATACAGTGACTCCAGCAGCCTTGAAAGCTTAAGTGTGGACATATTTTGGTTTGAAAAAAAAGTCATGTGATCTGTACATTCTGCAACACCCGAGTCAAGTACTCGACAATACTACAAATATATATCTAAATATATATATATATATATAGATATATATATAATATCCTTGTTACAGTACTACAGTTACTACAGTATTTCAATATATCACAATATATTGCGTTGTAGCCCCTGTATCATGATAAATCCTGGTGATGACTGAGGACGAGAGGATACAGTGACTCCAGCAGCTTTTAAAGCTGATGTTTGGACATATTTTGGTTTGAAAACAAATGAAAGCAGTTACGACTGAGGACCAGAGGATACAGTGACTCCAGCAGCCTTTAAAGCTGATGTTTGGACTATTTTGGTTTGAAAACAAATAAAAGCAGCTACGACTGAGGACGAGGAGATACAGTGACTCCAGCAGCTTTTAAAGCTGATGTTTGGACATATTTTGGTTTGAAAAAAAATGAAAGCAGTTACAACTGAGGACGAGAGGATACAGTGACTCCAGCAGCTTTTAAAGCTGTTGTTTGGACATATTTTGGTTTGAAAACAAATGAAAGCACTAACAACTGAGGACGAGAGGATACAGTGACTCCAGCAGCTTTTAAAGCTGATGTTTGGACATATTTTGGTTTGAAAACAAATGAAAGCACTAACAACTGAGGACAAGGAGGATACAGTGACTCCAGCAGCTTTTAAAGCTGATGTTTGGACATATTTTGGTTTGAAAACAAACGAAAGTAGTTATTACTTCGTCAAAAGTCATGTGGTCTGTAAATTCTGCGACACCAGAGTCAAGTACTTGACAATACTACACATGTATCCTTGTACTACAGTATCATATTGTTGCCTCTGTATGGTGATACTTATTGTATTCACCAGATTCTTGCCACAGTTCGATAAAAACCTTCAAATCTCAAAAGAAATATCGTTTTTTCCCTGTCATGGAATCTCAGCCACCGAGTTAAAAACGAGGCGAGAAGCTGTTCTGAAGGAGCCGTGAGTGACATCACACGGACCACTGGGTATATGGGTGAGGGGTGAGAGCGGCGGGTGAGAAGGGGAGAGCGAGCAACAAGTTCTTCCCTCACGAGATTTCTTTGCTCGTCACACCTTCGACTCACACAACACTCTCGCTCCGTCAGCTGCTCCTCAGCAAACCTTTACGAGTTTTTCCACAAATGAAAGGTATAAGGAGGTCAGGGGGGTGAGGAGGAGGGAGGAGGAGGGAGGGGGAGGAGGGGGTGAGAAAGGTTCTGGAGTGAGTCAGCGCCAGCGAGCAGAACCACCAGCTGGAAACCATTGACAGGGGGGAGGAGTGAGGGGGAGGAGTGAGGGGGGAGTCTCCGGGGGTCTCCGCCTGTCCTCCCCATTTCTGCTGGACTCAACAGAGTTCCAGCAGAGAAGATCCAGTCGTGGATCTCTGTCATGTTTCTTTGTATTATGGGATGTGGTCGTGCATTAAAACGACGGTTCGATACATTCATGAGCTGCAGTGAAAGTCTTGAGACGAAGGAGACGAGAACATGTGACGGTGTGTGAGTCACTTCTGACACATCGCAGCAGGAAGTGTGTTTTTTTTTAAACACACGTTTGTTTGTTTACTGGCTCTGACGTCGTTTACATCAGCATCTTGTTTGTCTCGAACAATAGACGACATGAATCAGAAATGACCAGAAAATCGTATTATTTAGGGGAAAAAGTACAACACAATGAGCAGTTGTGTATGTGTGTTGTGTTAAATTATTTCTCGGATATTTAAACTGTCTTTTTCTCTGGTTGATTCATACATGTTAAAAAAAAGTTTTTGTTGATATGTAACGCAGCTTAACTAGTTTGTGTCGCATGTTCTGGGGGGTCTGACCCTGGGCCTCTACCCAGTGGGGATGGAAAAAATTAAAAAGTTAATAAAATCTTGTTTTTTCTTAATTATCACCTAGAAAATCAACATGTTTTTAAATTAAGTTATGAAGAAAATCTAAACAACATATATTTATTATTATTTTAAAATAAAATCATGTTTTTCCCTTTATTTTTTATTAAATATAGAATTAAACTAAAACACTTTTTTATTGATATATAACATTTAACTAGTTAAACAAGTTTGTGTCACGGGGGCAGCGATAAAACAGGACGAGATAAATCATATTTTAACTGTGGGTCTGTCCCTGGGCCTCCTCCAAGTGATGATAAAAAAAAATAGAAATAACAATAACAATAACAAAGTTAATAATTTCTATATAATTGTTGTAATAATAATGTGAAAAAAGGTGTTGCAATTTTAATGAAGAATTTACAAACAATATATGTATTATTACTATTAAAATAGATAAATTAAACATTAAAGAGTGGAAAGATTTAAATATAAAAAGGAAAAATTATTTCACAATTAAAAAATAAATAATTGCGCTAGGCTATAGCGACAGGAACCTACAGTATTTCTTATATATTCAACGTTGATAAGTAACTACATCTATTTCCTTCCGTGTAAATTGTGTCGCAGGGGCAGCAACCAAACTAAAGAGGCCTATGGAACCAACTCCAGTGCTTGTGAGAAAAATTAAACATTCATTGGGGGGTCTGCCCCTGCGCCTCCTCCTAGTGGTGATAAAATAAAAGTGAAACTAGTTATTTAATACAAAGAATGACACATTTTTATCGTCACTTCAATAAATAACAATATGTTATATTATTTAAAACAATTGATTTATGACTATTATTATTTAATAGTTGATCCAGGGTAGTAAGAGTAACCTCAGTCAGACCTTCAAAATAAAAGCTCAGATATCTATGACCAGACTCAGAAGAAATTATTTAAGTGTTGATTAAGTTGCATCAACAATTATTAGGGCCAATGTGTGGTGATTTCCATTTATTTTGTCATAAAAACTTGTATTTTATTGTTTATTGTAAACTACCTCAATATCAAGAGTAAACAGAATAAAACTACAACAGCTACAAACAGCTGAACAGAACTTTTGTATCCACCATGAAAGATTTTTTTTCTCCGGACGCATGAAACCGACAAATCCCGACAAGAAAATGATCACGAGTCTGGTCCCGTTTCATTTCCAGACGTCTCCGTGGCTGATAAGAGTCGGACGGAAAAGGAAAAAGCTTCATGTTTAATGAAGTTTAAATCATCTCCGTTTGTCTCGACGTGAAAGACGAGATCGCTCCGTTGACACAACACGACGAGAGGAAGTCGACGCCAGCTTTTAACTCTCATCGTTGACCTCAAACTTCAGACGTAACTCGAGACTCTTCGTGCTCTAAAAAGTTGTTAAATTGAGCTACAGTTTCAAGCGTTAACCTCAGAAAACACACTGTAATCCGAAGAGCAACACAAAATATAATTAAAGATAATGAAAGTAGAGAGAAGGTCAAGACAGGGAGCAGAAAAATCTACGTATTTAATTTACAAATGTTTCATTAATAAATAAATACAAGGATAGCTACAGCTAAGTTTAAATTGTTTTTTTTCTTCTGTCCAAATCTAATGTCCTTCTAGTTCACACTTGCTAGCTAGACTGCACTTGCAAGCAACAAGCTAACGCAGCTACAACCTTAGGCAGCAACAAGCTAACACCATTACAAGCTAAAACAGCTACAGACTAAGAGAGCTACATGCTTCCACATATATAAGCTAACACAGGTACATGCTAAAAGAGCTACAGACTAGAAGAGCTACAAGCTAACACATATGTAAGCTGACAAAACTACAAGCTAATACATATATAAGCTAACAAAACTACAAGCTAACACAGCTAAAGCAGCTACAAACTAACACAGCTTCAAGCTAACGTGGCTACAAGCTACTGTAGCTAAAGGGTACAGCAGTTAGAGGCTAACAAAGCTACAAACTAACACAGCTACAAACTAACCCAGGTACAAGCTGAAGCAGCTACAAGCTAAAACAGCTAAAGACTAACACAACTACAAGCTAACACAGCTACACACTTAAATAGCTACAAACTAACACAGCTACAAACTAACCCAGGTACAAGCTGAAGCAGCTACAAGCTAACACAGCTAAAGACTAACACAGCTACAAGCTTTTGCAGCTGCAAGCTACTGCAACTACAAGCTTACGTAGCTAGAAACTAATGCAGCTACAAATGAACATAGCTATAGGCTAACTAATCTACAAGCTAACGCATCTACAAGCTAACACAGCTACAAACTAATGCAGCTACTAACTAACACAGCCATAAGCTAATGCAACTACAAACTAACACCGCTACAAACTACTGCAGCTACAAACTAATGCAGCTACAAACTAATGCAGCTACAAACTAACACAGCCATAAGCTAATGCAACTACAAACTAACACTGCTACACATTTCTGCAGCTTCAAGTCAATGCAACTCCTAGCTAACACAGTTCCAAGCTAACATAGCTAAAAGCTAACATACCTGGAAAGTAACGTAGCTAGAAACTAACGAAGCTAAATATATATATAGCAGCTGAATGTAACAAAGCTACAAATAAATGCAGCTACAAGCTTACACATCAATGTTTACGTTGATTATTATTACTTATACCTTGTCGCCATCATTTTCTTTAACGTGGGAGTAAAGAAAAGTTTTTTTTTGTTGTTTAATATCATAGGAGGGGAACAAAAAAGGAACTCAAGATAAAGAGCCTTTAGGGGGGAAAGAACTGCAGTTAAGAAGAGCTGCATATGTTATTGCTTCTATTTATAGTAAAGACTTCAGAGTGTATTTAGTTTGTTTCATTCCTGAGCAGGAAATTCCTTATTTTGCCGTAAGAATAAAGTCATTATATTCTATGCTGTGAGTATTATCTCATTTGGTTAGTTATGCCCTTTTTTAGTGCTTTTCTTGTTACTTCGCTTTTGTTCTTTTTCTATGCCTGTCCTGGTAAGTTTTGGTCCCGTTTGGTATAAACCATTTAGTTTGGCCTCGCGACTGCTGAAACATTTTGGCCCCTTTGTGCGAGCTCGACACCCCAGGCCTGAGGGCACAACGGCAGTGACATCACACCTCCTCCTACCACACCGAAGCGTCTTGTCGTGACCTTCGGAAAACAACCCCCAAAAAACAATAAAAACCACACATAATAAGCACGTCATGCGGAGGATAAACCGCCATTAATTCACCATCTGACACGAAGACGACTGGAGAGATGCGCCGAGTTATTGAAGGCAGGTGTTGCCGGCACGATCGCGGTACCACATGTGTCCGGCCCACCAAATCTCTAACAGACATCTCACATCCATCCTTCCTGAAATGAGTCACTCGTCAGTTGTTAAAAACTCCACTGACAAGAATATTATACCGAGTGTCTACTTAGGACTCCCGTGATTAATGTTGGACGATCGTTTCCATGAGATCACGATTAAACCTCTTGTAGAGGATGAAGTTTGGCTCTCGGCGCCTGCTCTGGAGAGAAAACGCTAATATCTATTTCATGTCCAAGGTCTTGGCAGTGCTGCGTTGCTTTCTTTATCCTGTGATGAATTAAGTCTGTGGAAGGAAAAACAAAGCTCTCTTAAAGAGACTAATATTCCACTTCCTGTGTTGCGCCTCCGTCTGCCATTAAGAAAAAAAAAAAAAGAAAGTTGCGACATGACCTTCGTTCTGTCTCTATAAACTTCAACATGCGGCGGCGTGTCCGCTCGTTAGAACCTAAAGTGCTGCACGTATGGAGGAAATCACTCCAAGTGGAGAAATCGGATCCATCTTTGGGGAATATCCCAAAATAAACCCCTCTGTTCTCCCATATCGGGCCTTGTATAAATAAGATAGCCCTGCAGGCACACTGCACCATGGGAATTGGCCAATCCAGACTTGTAAACATCAGCCAACGACTTCTGGCAGGCCCGGCCCGGCTCTCAGGAGGGAGGTTCTGAGCTGGAATTCATAAATAAATCACTTTTTTTTCTGGGAGGATTATGTGTCCGCGGTCCCCGTCCCTCCAGCCATTACCCTCCAAATAAACAGGGGGGGAGCAGGAAATTACCAGAGCTTGTTGCTTTCATTTGTTTGGATGGCTTTCATAAACTCAGAGTGAAACCATTCTTTGGATGATGTTACATAACTATTTAATAATCTACACACAAAAAGAAAGGAATTACATGTTCTTTTATTAGTTAGAGATAAATAAAAATTAGCCTTAGCAACCGATCTCCCCTTTAGCCTGGGAATTCAGCCTCCAGGCTAACACGGCTACAAACTAACACAGTTACAAGCTAACACAGCTACAAACTAACAAAGCTACAAGCTAACACAGCTACAAACTAACACAGTTACAAGCTAACACAGCTAAAAACTAACACAAGTACAAGGTAACACAGCTACAAACTAACACAGCTACAAGCCAACACAGCTAATAGCTAACACCGCTACAAGCGAACACTGCTACAAACTAACAGACCTACAAACTAACACCGCTACAAACTAACACCGCTACAAGCGAACCCAGCTACAAACTAACAATACTATAAACTAACACAGCTACAAGCTAACACAGATACAAACTAACACAGGTTAAAGGTAACACAGCTTCAAGCTAACACAGCTACAAGCCAACACAGCTAATAGCTAACACCGCTACAAGCGAACACTGCTACAAACTAACAGACCTACAAACTAACACCGCTACAAACTAACACACCTACAAGCGAACCCAGCTACAAACTAACAATACTATAAACTAACACAGCTACAAGCTAACACAGATACAAACTAACACAGGTTAAAGGTAACACAGCTTCAAGCTAACACAGCTACAAGCTAACACAGATTCAAGCTGACACAGCTACAAGCTAACACAGCTTCAAGCTAACATAGCTACAAACTAACACAGTTACAAACTAACACAGCTATAAACTAACACAGCTCCAAGCTAACACAGCTTCAAGCTAACATAGCTTAAAGCAAACATAGCTACAAACTAATACAGCTACAAACTAACACAGCTACAAGTTAACACAGCTACAAACTAACACAGTTACAAGCTAACACAACTAAAAACTATCACAATTACAAGCTAACAGCTACAAACTAACAAAGCTACAAGCTAACACAGCTAATAGCTAACATCGCTACAAGCAAACACTGCTACTAACTAACAGAGCTACAAACTAACACTGCTACAAGCTAACACAGCTCCAAACTAACAGTACTATAAACTAACACAGCTACAAGCTAACACAGCTTCTAGCTAACACAGATACAAACTAACACAGGTTAAAGGTAACAAAGCATCAAGCTAACACAGCTAAAAGCTAACACAGCTACAAGCTAACACAGCTTCAAGCTAACATAGCTTAAAACAAACATAGCTACAAACTAATACAGCTACAAACTAACACAGCTACAAGTTAACATAGCTACACACTAACACAGTTACAAGCTAACACAACTAAAAACTATCACAATTACAAGCTAACAGCTACAAACTAACACAGCTACAAGCTAACACAGCTAATAGCTAACATCGCTACAAGCAAACACTGCTACTAACTAACAGAGCTACAAACTAACACTGCTACAAGCTAACACAGCTCCAAACTAACAGTAATATGAACTAACACAGCTACAAGCTAACACAGGTTAAAGGTAACACAGCTTCAAGCTAACGCAGCTACAAGCTAACAAAGATTCAAGCTAAAACAGCTACGAGCTAACACAGCTTCAATCAAACAAAGCTTAAAGCTAACATAGCTACAAACTAACACAGTTACAAACTAACACAGCTATAAACTAGCACAGCTACAAACTAAAACAGCTAAAAGTTAACTCAGCTACAAACTACCATCATCATCATCCAAATCTTACCAATAAGTAATAAACATGTATTTTATGCCTGAGGTGAAAAAGAGATGATATGCAGATGTTATTCAAAAACGGCGGCTGATTTATTTAAAATGCAAACTGTCATTTGCAGCCGTCTCGTGGAATGACTCGCGTCTCTATCGCAGGCCGGAAGGTGTGAAAGAGAAATTCATTAGCGATGACGAAGCGAAAGATCTTTAAGCAAATGTGCAGCTTCAATGATGGGCGAACGTTTAGATCAAAACAATTCGGAAATGATGTAGGGGGCGAAAGTTTCCCAAATGTTTATTTCATCGGGTTTTTTTCTCCAGCGTGGGCTTTAAAGGGTTAAACTTCTTTCATCACAAAGCGTCGCCTCCGCGGTACCTTCCATACGCCAGCGCTGAACGTGGGCGGGGTCGATGTCTCGCTTGACATCCTGTTTAGCAGGTGCCAAAAAAAACAACATAAAATGAAGACTCGACAAACCACATATCTTTAATATAGGTCGTGGAGAGTCTGGTGGGGGGACTTAAGGGGGGTTTTCTGCGTCCACATCCAGATGATAAGACAGGAAGTGACATAACTTCCTCCAGCGAGCTGATTGAGAGCATGTGTCGCCGGACTGGACGGTGAAAGTGATCCTTTTCCCTTTTAAACCTTTTATTATCGTCTACTCTGGTTTTATGTTTTCCTCCGCCGGTGTCTGGCTGTTGGTGGTCATTCTTGGCCATTGTTCTGAGGACCTAAAGCATATTGTTCCGAGGGTTTCCCACAGTCCATTAGCCGGCCCCGATGATTCTAGATAACCGAGGGGCTAATCTGCGACGACGCGAGCTAACCAGCGACATGTCCGACGTTATTTACTTTCTCGTCAAGCTAGTTTTCGGATGTTGCAAGAGCCGCTGGCGTCGGCGCCGGTTGATCACTTGATTATTTTTACGATGGGTTTCTCAACTCCTCGGCTCCACATCTGCAGTGTTTACCTCGAACCAGATTGTTTTCCTCACAACATCTGACAGAACATCACGCCGCACTAAAAATAAATCTGCTTGAGATCAGGAACAAACTCGTTCGTCTTGGGTTTTTTGAGTTTTAATCAAAGGACCGATCTTCTCTGTCCACGCCTAGAACCCTAGTCCATCGACACTTTGCAACAAGGGCTCCAAAACCCTACTACGAGATGAAATTCCATGGCCCTTTGAATCTTGTCATTCAAGATTGGGTTCTATACTCAGGATGGTAGAGACTTCCTAAGGAAAACAACTTAAAGGGGTCTTCATATGTGTTTGATGGCCTGGTTGAGTTCCAGACCCATGTTCCAAACTCGTTTAATTTCCAAAATTGTAACAATATATAGGGACGTGTTATTCTGGTGACCCTTTACGGTGGCCCAGGATCTGGTTCCTGCCTAGTCCCACAGTAGCCCTTGTGTAACACTCGTTGTGTGTCTACACTAGTGGATTTAATATAGTTGTGTATAGTCGACATTTCCTCCCGCAGTCCAAAAACATACAGAGGTTTTTTGGGAACACAGCTACAAGCTAACAAAGTTACAAGCTAACACGGCTATAAGCTAACACAGCTACAAGCTAACACAGCTACAAGCAAACACAGCTACAAGCTAACACAGCTACAAGCCAACATAGTTACAAGCTAACACGGCTCCAACTAAGACAGCTACAAGCTAACGCACATACAAACTAAGACTGTTACAAGCTAACATGGCTACAAACTAAGACAGTTACAAGCTAACACAGATACAAGCTAACACAGCTACAAACTAACACAGCTACAAGCTAACACACTTAAAAGCTAACACAGCTACAAACCTAACACAGCTACAAGCCAACACAGCTACAAGCTAACACAGCTACAAGCTAACACACGTAAAAGCAAACACAGCTACAAGCCAACATAGCTACAAGCTATCACAGCCACAAGCTAACACACGTAAAAGCTAACACAGCTACAAGCCAACATAGCTACAAGCTATCACACTTAAAAGCTAACACAGCTACAAGCTAACACAGCTACAAGCTAACACAGCTACAAGCTAACACAGCTATAAGCTAACACAGCTACAAGCTAACACACTTAAAAGCTTACACAGCTACAAGCTAACACAGCTATAAGCTAACACACCTAAAAGCTAACACAGCTACAAACTAACACAGCTACAAGCTTGAGGAAATTGTACAATCCCAATAAGGGATTAATGAAAAATGAAAGGTCCGAAAAATATGGCAGGTGGTCTTAGAGTCTCAATGTTAAGAGAAGTTGTTATTAAATACAGAACACATATTGTTTCTGTCCAAGAAGCATCAAGCAAAAACAGACCAGTCTTACAATTTCTCAAGATTAGCACAACTGTTAGTTCTTGCTGGTCCACATCCCCCAGCAACAAAGACTTTTGGAGAAGAGATTAGATCAGTCATGACCAGAGCAGGTGAATAAACAAACGGGTGGTGAGTCAGAACAAACATGGCCCCCAGAGCACTTTGGTAGTCTTGGTAAGTTGAACCCTGAACTGTCGATGGGTGAGCAGGATGAGTCACAGCGTGTGGTCTAACCAGAACCTGGTGGTAAACAGGCAAGAACCTGCCAAGGAAGAGAAAGTGACAGGAAGTATTCTTACGTTTTATTTCTCTGCTTAACAATGATGTCACGACCTTATGGTTTAAATAAAGTATTTCAAGGGAGGGTTTACACTTTTAAGTGTTTAGTCCGAGTCAATTTAACAAATAATCTAAACAAACCCACTCGGGAATTGAACTCCCCAATAAGATATCCATCTTTACAGTCAATTCCAATAAATAATTTTCTGTGAACTAACGACTTTTTCCCCAGATAGGGACTGAGAGACTTCTTAGTAGGATCTGCGATTTCCGCCAAAACATCCAAAAGTCAGCTTGACCCGCGAACGGCGAGTGACTGAAATCGACCTTTGTAACGTAGCGCAAACGTTACGAAGGTCGATGGTAATGTCCACATTTTGAACTTGTTACACTTTGGGACTTGGCGGTGACTCAACGGGGCGACTGTTTGATAAACAACTGGCGAGAATGGAATCGGGTCAGATGAGTGTGAACGGCGAGGAATGTCGCTAACACAACAATAGCTTCTACGAGTGATGAGTTGAAGCGTTAGCTCGTGCGTCAGCGAGACCTCCAACCTCAGTATTTCAAAGTTGATGTTAGTTCATTTTAAGAATTGAGCCCAAATTAGATTATTGGGTAATTATGAAAATGACTTGAGATTGGATCAAATAAGTATTAATAAAAAGTATCATACGTATATTCAATATGATTTAATACCAAATCAATGTTTTTATTTTGAATCATGTTTTGTTGAATAATTGTATTTGCATGTATAACATCCTTCTATGTTTAAAGGCCACTTAATGTGAAATGCAGTAGATCATTCATCATGACGTTGCACCGTTTTGAATTTATTACTTAATAAAGTTCTCGTCTGAAATCTCGCCAAATGAGATTAAGGTTTAAATTAAACAATCTGACATCACTCCGGTGCAGGTGTCCTCCTCTAGAAGCCCTAAATCACTTAAGTACCTACATGTTAATGATGAAACAAAATAAATATTTATGTAAACATGGTTAGAGTTACTTTAGCCTTTAGGTGTTTTTGTAATGTTTGCATTAAGCAGCAAACCTTACTTTAATTATCCGTTTTTTAATGTACAAAACGGGAGTTTTAGGGGTGAGTTTGAAATTTTTGTGAGTCCTTGAATGCAACTCGTGTGTTTGTGACCAATCAGAGCAGAGTGGGCGTGGTTGCTTGGACGAGACTTCTTCTCAGGCAAAACAGCGCTTAAGCGTATTTTCTAATGTAAATATCTTTATTAAATGAGAGTTTTGTGCAATAAGAAATTTACTGATGAGTATAATAGAGGTCATAGAACAATTTAAGACACACTTAAATCAGCACATTAGGTGTCCTTTAAGTAAAACTGTTAAAAAGGGTTGACTAGTTGAGATTTGTTTACCTCACGACACAAGGAGAAGTGGAATGAACGGACAAGGAAGCTGTGAATGATGGGTTCTGTAAAATAATCTTCCTAATTAATACAAGATGGCTTTCAATTTTGTCGAATGGTTGTGGTTGTGTTAATAAATCAGTCGGCCCTCGGGGGACTGAAACGGAGAGTGAGGGCCCGACTCATCCAGCAGTGAAGATAATTCACTTGGACCCACTCGGGGAAGAAAGAGCTCAGTGTTGTGGCTGCTAAGTTCGTTAGGCACTGACACTATATTTTTCTGGGGGGGAAGCCTCAAGGGTACTATCTGTGTCGGAGGTGTGTGAGGTGGACCCGAAGGTCTGCGTTCGCCACAAGGGGGTCGGCAACATAAATAGCCAACAGATTAACCAGGAATATGTTCTTCTGTCATCTCTCTTCACCAGCTACTGGTTTTTTTCGTGAGCCAGTTTTTCCGAGACACTAGTTATCAGACTCTTACAGCCTTTTGGCACGTCAGGATTTTTGGCCAGAACCTTTGACAGCTCTTAAAATGATGGTCGGCAGATTGTGTTCCGACTGAAATACCGAAGCGTCTGTAGAGGATCCCAGACATACTTTCGCTCGGACATTTCCGACAAAAGTCGAAGAGATATATCTTCGCATCTGGTCTTCAGACATACTTGTTGAGGTAAACATAAGGACTAGCAACAAGAACTTTTTAGAGGTGACGCCCCCTTGAGAGACCCCCGAAGCTCACCCACAACTCTACACCTATAGGATGTGGATAATAATCCTAGAGAATGAGGACTTCAACCAACGTTATCGGACAATCGTCAGGTGGGAAATTGACACCAAAGCAAGGAGTTAACAGGTATATAACGTGAAGCTAACACGACACAAAGTCATCTGGTGAAATCGGTAAACCTTGCAAATCTTTTTACATTGTTCCTGATGACTCTAGATCAGTATGAGTCCAATAGTACAGGTGTGACGAATCGGGTAACTCCAAATTCGATACTTCCGTGATATAAATACTAGATACTATATAGATACTATCACGATATCTGTGCTATTTAGTATAGTGCAAGACTTTTATTCAACAATATATCACAATATATGTGACTGAAAAAGAAAAAATACCAATAATTTTCAGTATGTTCCGTAGTTCTCCTGTGGTCTACTTTGGCCCCTTACTTTGCCCTAATTTACAGGATTAGCGCCCCCACAATGGAACAGGACAGGTAGTACTGACGGTGACAACATCAATTATTAATCGTTTTTTGCCACAGAGAGAAAAACAATGTATCGCAATTTAGACTTGTTTCCAACCCCTATCCATTACTGAATAATCTGCCCTGTAGCGTAAATCTTAACTTTAAAATGTGTAGATAAAATGTGTCACACGCCATGTGATCCCCATGTTTGGAGATAAACAACATTTTGAATGAGAGATAAATTGCTAAATCTCTCTGGCTTCTTCCACCTTCTTCTTCATAGCAAAACATTTTGAAGTTATTTTGGCTCGATCATGAGGCAAACAAAATGTGAATCAAAATAAATTAGCATGTAACCAAAGACTATGTGTTCGCTCTGGTCACCTGACTGGGATTCCAACTTAAAAAAAAGCCTTAGCTCATAGTAGTTCATTTTCATTCGTTTTTAATGCAACTTTAAACTTCGATTTCCTCTTCTTTGACAAAACATAATTTGGCGTTGTTTCCTTTGAATGCTGTTATTATAGGGCTTATCACTTAATCTAATGTTGCAGGCAAATATACTCTTAAAAGCCTCTTTCATTGTCTAATACGAAAGTAAACATTTTCTCAATAATGAGGCCACGAAAAGTCTCTGTTTCACCATGACTTCTCCGAGTGTCATTTGACTCGGGGGGGCCTTATCTATTGTGGCGTCTGAAGAGTTACTTTACTCCTCGGTGAACCGTAATAAAATACCTACAATGAACTCGTTCATGAAAGTGTGAAACCAAGTGTTCACAGCTTTTTTTTTTTTATATAAGGCTTGTAAGACTTTGCATTCCCTGGAGTGATGGAAACCCTGCCCTCGATGGCTTTCACGATCTCATCAATCTCCGGGTCACGCTGTTATTTGGACACCCCGGTGACCCCTGCTAGCATAATTGATGATTGGTTGGGCCTATGCTACAAAAAAAACTCCATATATTTTCATTGTAACTCGAGGGGGATCGACACACTTGACAGGGGGTAGTGGTCGTAGAGGGGGGACTGCCAGAGAAAAGTTGACGTGGTGGAAGGAAGATGGACCGTACGGCGTCAGACTAAACATAAACACGGCGAGAGTTTACACTGCGAACTTGGGGGGGACTGTACCGGGACTGGCATGGCCGGTAGCTGCAGCATTAACACAGGAACAGATGTGCAAAAAGGTACAACCGCCGCATTGTAAGCCGATACCCCGGCGAAGATGCATCTGGTCCCGATCAACCACGACGCTCGGAGAATCTGTAAAATTACAAGACATAATATTATTCCGTCGCCTTTCATGTGGGCTTCGGTCTATACTCTTCATCTCCTGAACGCATACATATACATGGAACTCCTCGAAACAATGTCCTGAACGGATGTGTAGATGGACGGCGCACATCTGTTTGTGCTCCACGTGGAGTCGCCTCGGAGGACGGCGTATATACACCAGCGGTCCATGTGCGTCCGTGTGGTCTCTCTCTCGCCGCAGCCATAGAGGAATCGAACGTTTGAATCCGTCCATGAATCAAAATGTCATCACCAAGAAAATTCCAATCGACTTTTGGAGGACTCGGGAGGCAAAAACTGGACCCGGACAGTTGTCGAGCCGACGTGGCCCCTCATCAAAGAGGAATCGTTTCCATTGTCGGTTCTATTTTAATATCTGCCGGGCTGTCACTTCGCATCAGCGTGAATGAAAAATCTTGTTTTGTTTTATGTTGGCGTGAATACAATGGTATCATTGCAGTCAACAAGCCAGAGGTTGAAAAAAAAGCAAAGTGTCGGGTGGTTCATCCAAAAACACTGAGTCATTTCGGAGAAAAGCACTTGCAATCCGCATAAATCTGCCAAGGAGCTAATTTCATAAAAACTTTATGATAACTCAATTGAATCAATGAAAAAAAGGGGTTTTCTGACTGGAATAATTGCATTCCAGAGATCTATGTCTATGTCCATACCAACATTTATTGTCGCCATAGTAACAAAAAATGTGATTATACAATGGTCACTCGCTATGACACGGTTCTGTTTCACAGAATTTTTTTGTTTCATATTACATCCTTTTTTTAAAGCGTACAGTATGAACGGGCATTGTGTTCTGCGTCCTGATTGGCTAAGGGAGTACAGTAGGCGTTCGTCTAGCTAGATTTACATAAATGTTCAATCGCTACCAGTGTGACTCTGAAGCGCTGTAAGTTTTCTAACCAAAACCAAGTTTTTCTGGCCCGAAAAAAAACACCCATAATGTGGATGAAACGAACTGCAAGGAAAAAGGCACCTGCATTCGCACCGAAAACTCGCAGAAAAAGTTCTATTTCTGGACATGCTAAGGTTTCATTTACTAACATTGTATTTTTTATTTTTCCTTTTATCTGCGAAAATTTTAACTTTGCGAGGGTTTAAATAAGAGAAAACTCTGAGAAAATCTTAATGTCCGTCTGAGAAAAGTGTATAAAAGTGTGTGGTTAGGCCTTAAAACATGTATAAAAATTGTCAAAAATCAAGCTGATTACTCTGAGGATTTCGTCTATTTGGGTTTGGTTATTTTTAGAACGTATCCACCGCGATACACGAGGGACCACTGTACATGTTTTTGACGAAAACAAGTTTTGTTCAAGTTACCAGCAAAGCCATACGGATGGATGACAAAAACCCCTGAAAGTTACTTTATGCTTCCCAACCCCGACTCTCGTCACCTAACTCGTACACAAACCCCAAACCTGACTCCTATCGTGCAGCGACAAATACCCTTCAGACGTCTGAATGCAATGTTTTCCAGTAAACTTTAACCTGATTACAACCAACCTCTTTTCTTTTCTACTCCCACTTTCCCTTCCAACTCCATCCAAAACTCCTACTCCTTCCCCTCCCTCGTCCCACCACCCCATCATCGCTCCCTCCTTCATCTTGAGCCCTCTCACTGACAGCTGGCTCTGATTATGGCTGTGAAAAATGGGGCAGTCACGCCAGCAATCCCACCCCCTCTTACAAAACCCACCCACCCCAGCCCCCCCCCCCCCCCCACACACACACACACACACACACACACACAACATTCCTACAGCATGACTCCGCACTTTCTCCCTGCCGGGCCTGTCTGCCTCCCTTACTTCATCCCTTCTTTGTTTCCTTTCGGATCCGTCTTTCAGTTTCTCTCGTTTGTTTTAAAGAAGTGTTGAGGCATGTGTTCAGGAGTCGAGGAAGTCACATGACACCGACGGATGTAGACAATCGCGGTCAAAACACGGCGAGCGTCGGCGACATTCATAACTTTGTAGTTAGATTTTTCCATCGGTACCTTTTTTTTAAATTTCCAAATAAACACTCGGTTGGCCGAGGCTCAGTCGGTGAACCCTGGCTCGGCTCTCGCTGGCCACATGTGCACAACTTGCGGCCGTTAAATTTGCAATTTTCAGCACTTTCATCCGCACCTGGTTGCCAAGCGTGCACCTTGGTTGCATCGACTCCCTCCTGCCCACGTACAGTGGAAAGCAGGAGCGATGCCCAGAACACATAATGATAATAATGGCACTGGCAGGAAACCGTTGGCCTCTGATGTATTTTCTTCATCTTGAGGAACAGCATGGGGGTCAGTAGGGTGCCGTCGGATAATAGATCGGCTCATAAAATGTATACGTTTCTACTCGGTCGACCGTTATTCAATGAAACTGCGGAGAGAATGAGAAGAAACTAGGTTTCCTACAGGAGCTAATATCCCAGGACCGGCTAACAGTTGGTGCGTCCGAAACAGGAGCTTACGTTTAGCTACGAGTAGCCAAACCAAAACAAATCATTTTCCACACAGGTTTGGTCTTAACCTGAGCTCAGAAGCTAGTTGTAAAGTGACTTTATCTTGGCAACCTGGAAGGAATAATCTGGTAAATCTGAAAATACATGCTAATGCTAATATGCTACCAGAGCATGATAGGTGTAGTTTATTGTCAGATCTGTTCTGGTAGTTAAAAATTGGTAAAAATTTGGTCGGATGGTTCGGCTCAAATTCAAGGTAGATTAACGGTCACGTTGCTATTAACTAAGTAAGTAAGTAAAAGAGATAAAGGTAAACCGAGGAATTCATAGATTATACAGAGACTTGTTAAAGGATTAAACTGACGATACATTTGATGGGAGTGTTTGATGAAGGTGTACAAAGAGTCAATAAAGTTATATTGACAGTGTTGTCCCGTGAACGCAGACCTTGTAAAGAAATCAAGAAAATACGGGGAAAAAACAGGTAAAAAAGTAGATAAAACTATGATCATTCTTAAAATAGTAAAGACATTTGACTTTATATTCCAGTTCAGCAGGTGTTGAATCTAAAGGTGAGCAAAGTTAGTTGTATTAAAACGTGGAGATATTGGTTTTTCGTCTGTAAGTACACTTCTATTAATAAAAAACAATATAATTTTATTCATAAGGTGGAGGTTGTAAATAAGCAACATACGGGGAAAGAAAAAGAACTATGAACTAGTTCAGCTGTCGACTTATTTCAATGTTTTGAATCATGAACTATAAACAACTTAAATGTGTGAACTAAACTTTGAACTAGTTCAAATAAAAGTAAAATTTCCTAACAGTGTATATTGAGAGTAAAAAAACAAAAGACGACGTAATACCTCCTGGTAAAATAGCAATTTCGTTTGACCTTTGACTTTGCAATCTAAAGGATTTTTGGCTCCTTTGACACTAGCAAAATAATACAAACTTCACAACAGACTCCGCCTCTTTCCCTTCTTCTATCCAATAGCCTTCCCTCTGAATCAATATCATAGATTAATGAATTGTAGATGTAACATTTTTTGATTCACAAATCCAACCACCTTTCTTCAGACTCTCCCCCAAAACCTTGATTTTGCTAATATTTTTTCCAGGCCTAAGTGGGTTGACTTTTTTAAAAACTAGCTCTTGAGCTACAAAACTATTCTGCAAAGAAATAATGTGTTGAGCTGGATTTGGTTTATCGTGTTATAATTAAAACAGTTGACTTGAGGTTGCCTTTATTAGCTGGCTATCTACACGAGAAGCAACCGTTACTATGGATTAAGGAGTTGTGGGTCGCAGGTGAGGTCACCTGTGTAGAGGTTGAACATTGACCGTCCTTAATGACCCCGTAACGTGAACATCTCAGCATATGGTTCGTGCTCAAAGGTTCCTGAGCGATCAGGGAGTCGCTTGTGAGGAGGAAACCGTCTGGACTCGTGTTTTTTCTTCTGCTCCGGTTCTGATAAGATTTGGCAACAGCTCTTAAAAGTTTCCCAATTCGTGGAGCGGCAGATGCCTCGTCTCAAATCCAAGCATAAACAAAAGGACGGAACATTTTCATCCATCATGTTGACGATCGACTCCGAGGCCTTTTTCCCTTTTTCTTTCGGGTTAGGGGCGCTGACTTTTTGGATCTAACGTCAGTGTCTGTAAATCTTCGGAGCATCATGTCCGTGTCCGTCTCTGAACTCCATTGATTGCGATCACGATATCCGATCCACCATCTCCAGAAGTGGAAACGAGAGGACGTCCGTCTCACGATGACAATCGTGCGACTGTTCGTCCTCCGGTCCGACTGGAAAGACCCAAAAAATAACACAACAGCTTCTGGCTTCTCGCTATCACGTTTTAGATTAGAGCTTCGCGGTCGTCGCTTCATGACGATCTGTGTTTTATGTGGAGAGCAGCAGTGAGTCATTTACACAGAACCCACAGTGGAAGCTTCGCAACTGTACACACCTACACACAGGCGCTTTTGTCTGTCTGGCACATCTGCACTCGTCACCTGCTGCTCCATTCACACGTTTATAGACTGGCTTTCCTGCTCCACTTCATGTAAATTCAGTAAATGTGTCCGATCAAAGCCGGGAGAGTTCCCAGGGCGCGCCTAAAACCGCTGCCAAATCAGCGGCGGACATTTTGAGAAAATAAGGTAAATGATTGAGGTCAACGTATTAAACATATTAATAGGTTTCCATCTTCGAGGCCGCGCTCATGTGGAACTAATTTCCTTCCCTGCTTTATAATGTCGGATTTTATAGGATGGTACCGACTGTGTCGTCAGAGGGTTTGGCTGAGGCTCACCAGGGGAAAAAAAACAACATCCCTCTGTTTGTTGTTGTTTACATAGTATCAGATCAAGCAAGACAGACATGAGCCAAAACAATTGAAGGTACAAATGTTCTTATGCTACATCCTGTTAGCATTGTGGTGGTTTCATTTTTGATGTCAAAATTGTGTAGGTTTGCATTTAATTATTGTGTTATCTAAGGTGACCCGGTGGATGAAAACAAATGTGTTAATAGTATCCCTTGTGTTGTCTCTGGGTCTCAGGGTCAACATTTGTATTCGGGCCACCAGGTCACCTTGACCCAGTGATGACACAAAGGTCTGCTTATGGACCACACTCGAAACCATCAACTATCTACGGAGTACATACACTGACTGTATCAGTTCCCGATTGGGTCACTGGGTTCTAGATTCAATCCGACCTAAGGACAATTTAAATATATAAATTAAAATAGGTATGTTTTTGGACTTTGTGAGGAAAATGGTCAAAACATACTTACAAATAACACACGTCCAAGACCCCTTTAGAAAAAATATATTGATAAATGTTTTAATTCAAAAAAAGGATATGCTGCATTATTATGGTACGTGACGAAGAGTCCAGCAAAGAGTTTGCAATTTTGTGTAGGTCAAGCAGGTAACAATAAATCTACAATGTTTTACAATTTGGCTATAGTGTTTCAGACCTAAATATACTTGTATAGAACCGTTTTCCTGATTTATTATCTTCAGATTTTAACCCTTGTGTTGTCTCTTGGTCCAGAACTACATATGCAGTGGTGGAGGTTGTTCACCTTGTACCCTGAGACAACACAAGGGATACCACAAACACATTTGTTTTCGGGCCTTTGGGTCAACGACCCTGAGATAACACAAGGGATACCACAAACACATTTGTTTCCGGGGCCTTCAGGTCACCTTGACCCTGAGGTATCACAAGGGATACTACAAACACAGAGCTATCTCGCCTGCAGTTAACACAAAAACTCTGCAGCAAGAATTCTGAGCCGCTCTAGTAGAAGAACTCACATTTCTCCGATCCTTACATCAGTGATCTGATCCAGCCTTTACACCCCAGCTTGGGCCATTACTTACTTAATTACTTACTTACTTACATTTGTTTTCGGGCCCTGGGGTCGCCTTGACCTTGAGATAAGACAAGGGTTAAGGAAAGATAATTTTCACACTGTTTTAGGTAGGTTACATTTTCGGGTATAAAAGATTATAATTAAAAAGCTTGTAAAAAAAAATGTTTGTTTCTTTTTGTATTATAACCCTAGAAAAGCTTTTCACGCAACAGCGCCTTGAATATGTCTGAACCTATTCTGTTGTTATATAAGTTTGTAGATTCTGAACCGCGTCCTCCCATTAGTATTAAATGACGGAAATAATTGTCTATTGTCACACTTAGAGCCGAGATTGATGACGTGTGTGTCTGTAGGAGTGTGTGTGTGTACGTGTGCCTGTGCGTGTGCATGTGTGTGTGTGTGCGTGTGTGTGTGTGTTTAAAGGCAGTTAAATGACTCCCCGCGATGTTGATTAGACTGAAAAAAAAAGAAAAACCTCAAACAAAAACAAGTGGAACATCTTTCCTTAAACGGCAACAGATCCAGGCACATGTGTGTGTGACTCACTTACTAACTCATTTCACCAAAATGTATTGACTTTGGATCAAACGCCGGCTAAAGATCCTGGTTAGTCAACCGAATGACGGCTGGTTTGTTTTCCTTTGGCAATTAAAGTTGAAAATTGAGTTTAAATGTCGTCGAGAGTCCTTCATGTCACCAACCCTCCTGGACTCAACGACAGAGGCTTGGACGGGTGTTCGGGGTGTACTTTGGCAGAGGGTTTTCGGTGTAGTGTAGCTCGTGTGGTGGGGATTTTTTGGTGAACGTGCCATCATTTACGAGAGGGGTGGGCTGAGGGGGTACAATAAACGTTCATTTCTGGGAAAGCTATTCATTTTTATTTGACTGTGTAGAACCTAGAAGTAAAAAAAAAAAAGTTTTTAACAAGAAAGGAAGAGTTTCCGTACTTAGCCGACACACCGCACGCTAATAACGTACGTGCTGACTCATACGCTTGGTCACATGCTTTGGTGACACTTATACTGTTTCCTGGAAAAACATGGAATTAATTGCCGCTAGAGTGTGTGTTATTGACATTAACACACTCAATAAAAAAAGGACTGTATACAGAGGGTAGGACTGTTGCTTGGTCACAGATTCGCCAGTTGACACCAACTCAACTGTTATTAGCAATCAGTTACACATAAGTGTGTATCGAACCAAAAACTTCCAAGTGACTTGGGCAGCTGAGCAGTGCCACACCTTCCTGGAAAGCACAGTCTGGTGTTGACATGGAATGCTTTTTTGTAACACTGGTGCCCAACATGGGACCCACATGCCTCTGATTCCCATCTTCTTCACCCTTCCTTTAGTGAGGGTGGACAGTTCTCTGGATGTGGTGATGTGTGAAGACACCGTCTAAATAAAAAGGGTGTGGTGGGGTCCACTCAAAGAGACTTACTGGTAGGGCTGCACAATATTGGAAATAAGTGCGATATTGGTGTCTTTAATTGCGATATCAATATTAATGCGATATATTTCTATTTCACCTAAAAAGGCACCAGCACTGTAGTGGAGGTCCGGGGGGTTTAGAGAAGGAAAAAAAATGCGATGTTTCCCTATCGTTTATTTCCGCGCTTCGGTGCCGACATGATCGGAGAAAAATATCACGACTAACGCTCAGTTTCACGGGACTTGCATCTGTTTTCCACGAAACTGAGCGACATCAGAGAGGAGCCGCCGGCGCGTAGCGATATCACCAAATCAATAATGAATCCACCTCCTTGTACACGTACACATAACCATTTATAATTTATACATTATTATTATTATTTATTACCGTTTTTATTTAAAATTGATTTATTTTCATGAATTATTGCTGTATTGCTGTGGCTGATTGGAAAAAAAAACTATTTCCCGAAGGAGACCTCCTGAGGGATCATTAAAGTTCTACCTAACCTAACCTATAAATTACGCTAACAACTTAGCTCATTAGCATACGGCGAAGTCGAGAGATGAAAAGTTCTTACAATATGTTGCTTTAACAAAGGAGGTTGAAAGAGATGAGTGACTGGATCACTAGTGTTTGAGTAGATCATAAGTTAGTATTACTTCCGTGTATTTACTGAGCCGCGCTAAGTCAGCGCGACGGCAAGACGCGTCGCCATAGCCACCGAGCCTAGCAAACTGCGCCGCACAGTTCACAGACAGACGGAGACGTAAACGACAACAAGACATAGAAGTACAAATTGACAACTTTCCAGAACGTGACACTGATTGGTCGAAGTGCGAATTTAAGAAATGCTTGATTTATACAATAACAACTTATAAATGATCGCACATGTTTTCGATGTACTTGAAACTGTCCTATGTTTGTGAGCGCTGGCATGGCCTAAAGAAACTTAAGCTTATATTACAGGCAGGTAGAGGTTTATTCCTAATTGCAGAATGGTGTGCTAACAGGTCTTTGGATGTCGCACTGAAGAGAGGCAGAGACAGGAAATTGGTAAATCCAGAAGTGGGTCGAAGAAACAAACTCCATTGTCCGGTTGTGTACAAGTGGCCGGAGACCAGGAACAGTTCTGGGCTGGCAGCGGATGCTCGCTATGTTTGCCAGGAAAAGTCAACCAAACGGTCCGATTCCTCCGGTGCGAGCCAACAGGACAGTACACAGCTGCGCTTTCTTTCTCAGCGAGAGAAGAATGGCGTCTGATAGACGGAAGACAAACAGGACCAGACCAGATTGAAAGAAACCAAAGTTGTTTTCTTGGCAGCGCCGATGGGGGGAAACAGATTGTTTAGGGGGCATCTTTAATATTTCACCTCAAACTCAAAACAGTCTTTTTTTCCCCCCAAGTCTGGAATAGAGTATGAACCTCATCAAAGTTTCATCTGGGAACCGTTCTGGTGAAGAACCCGTCAAAGTGCATCTGCGTCAATGGCATCTGGACAGCTATCAATAACTGTGGAGGAAACGTGTCCGACTCAATAAATCAGCGGGGATCAAGTGTGAGGGTCACACGGGCTTGGCCGGCTCTGTCCATTGTCGGAGGCCGGACACATGGACCATGTAACCCTAGTCCAGGAGTGACCACACAGGGCCCCGGTTGTGGGGTCTGGGAGAGAGCGAGCGGGAGAATGGAGACAGATGGGCCTGAGCGGCGAGAGAATGATCTCCACTGTCTCCTCGACCCGCACAAAGCCCATTGATTTTCCCCGGTGTTGAGTGAGGAGCAAAGGAAGATCTTGTTTCAGCGTCCGCCGCATGGACATGACACCTGGAGCAGGTCAGGTTTGAAAAGGGGACGGGTCCGCTTGGGTTTAAGGAGATCCTTCCGTATCCTTAACCTTTTCTGAGGCGATAGAGTGACCATGCTTGCATCTGCCGCGCAAACATGAGCTTCGAGATGGAAGAAGAAACTTAAGCAAGTTCTCACGTCTGAACCGAAAGCATACGTATTTTTGTGCTTTTGGCGTCATGTTTAATCCCTAATCTTTATCTTTTATGAAGGTTGCTGGATCGCTTCCAGCTTGAGGCAACCTCCGGCCTCTCTGTGTGTAGTTTGTGTGTACTACCCATGTCTGTATGAGTTTTACTCCCACCGTCTAAAAAACATGCAGAGGTTAACTGAGAACTGCAAACCATAGGTGTGAATGGTTGTGTACCGGGTATCACTATGAAAAAAAACTTGAATGGCAACTAATGTGAAAACTCTCCTGACTCACATGTTTCAAATGTTGAAGTATTCTTCTCCAAGATGCAGTAAGTTCCTCATGGTGACCATGTTTTCAACTTGATACTTTATAAAGTTCGTCTAAAATCTGGGCGAACGAGAGGTTACGAGAGTCCATTATGACAATAATAATGGCTTCACTCCTCCTCCAGCCACCTGTAACCACACCCTGCTTTTGTTTATACAACGAGTCCCCTTGGAGACTTATTGGATTGATGACGTGCGGTGACAAACCTCCACGCTTGACCAATCACAGCAGAGTGGGTGTGGTTATGGTCAACAAGATTTCATCTCCAGAAAGTGTTTTCAGTGGGCGGGGCTTAAGATCATTTTCAAATAAAGTTTGACACTAATGATACAATAGAGTCCAACATCTATTTAACACACACTTATATCAACACTTAAGTTGACCTTCAACGAAGTAAGTCGCCGTAACCACTTCAACCTGAACTCGCCCGGCAAGGACCCCTCGTGCACGACGCCCCCAGAATAAAAACCGAGAGGTTGTTACACAGAATAAGTGAAACCACAACTGATGTTGTGACGAAACCTTTCAAGTTTAAAAAATACATCAAGGGTAAGTTCTCGCAAAGGTCATATTCGAAATTGAAAAAAATATCAAATGATGACCAGCTTCGCTGTCGGAAACATTTGTGGCAGTTTTACTACCTCGACCGCGTGAATACAATCAAAGACGTGCCGCACTCACGAAATATTTCACACTTCTCGTGAATCGAAATTCCTGCCCCTGTCGATCGCACGCCCCGGTGTTTGTTTTTTGAACTGCGATTAGTATCGGGGTCTGAAGCCTCCATCCCACCCAGCATGAATGAGCGTCTGATGGAAACCAGTGGCCCGGGCACGTTGGAGCGAGCCATGGGAACGACATCAGCGCGAGCAGTCGGTGGTTCACCACTAACAATGCTGTGGCTTCTCTTATGGACAATTCATCTCTGCCGGTTCTGGTTTCCCTCTCCCTCCCCCGCCTCCCTGTTTTCTCCCCCCCCCCCCTCCAGTCTTGGAGAACATGGCAGCGTCGACCACAAGCTCTCCCGGACGATGAAACAAGACTTGAAAGAGGGCGATCGCCACATCACAGCTGATGCCATCGCTCAGCTGTGATGTGGCGGCGCAGAATATATTTACAGCGAAGCTACAGAACAACAAGTTTGACCCAAAACTTTGGCTATCCTTGACCGCCGGCTTGCTCAACAGTCGGCCCGGGCAGATTAGCTCGTCCTATCAGCGTTTCGAAACATCTGCGGGGAATTGCACACTGGAACAGAAATTAATGGGAAGTGATAGAAGTAAACAAACCGTCGGAGCTTGTGCAAGTGTTCTAATCGCTGGGGAACGAAGTCGAGATACTTTTATATCATTGCCGCTGACGTCTGTTTATTTCGCAGCGAGACGATGAAACCAGACGAACTGCAGATGGTCCAGTGAGACGCTGAGTCTCATTTCTATTCTGCACAAAAGCTAGAACACATCACTTATTAGGATTTGTTGTTCTTTTAGAATTTACGTTTTTGTTCACTCATTTTCTACTCTCATGTTGGGATTATTTTAAGAGGAATCCATTCCTTTTTAGAGTTATAGACAAAGGTTCATTCTTCGTCTTTGTCGAATAAGACACAATGACTCAATTTTAAGCTTGTTTTTAGCATATGTGGCTGCTAGGCTAGCTTCATCTTCATGCAAAAAGACACTTAAAAACATCCAAATACTTCAATACTGCTCGTCTGTAACGTCCATCTTGTATTGAAGCCTCGACATGAGAAATTGTTCAGAAGAAAGTGTAACAAGTCTAAATTTTAAGCTTGTTTATAGCATATGTGGCTAGGCTAGCTGCTAGGCTAGCTTCATCTTCATCCAAAAATGACACATTTAATAACATCCAAATACTTCCGTACTGCTCGTCTGTAACGTCCATCATGTATTGAAGCCTCGACATGAAGAATTGTTCAGAAAAAACAACTTTAAAATGTCTACATTTTAAGCAGAAGTTTAAAGAATAACATGCTACACAGACCAAGTACTCCGGGAAAATATTGTGAGTGCTTTTAGAGCACACACTCACGATATCAGGGTACTTCCTGTCTGTGTAGGATTTAATCAAAAGAAAGACGTTACAGACGAGCAGTACGGAGGTATTTGGATGTTTTTGGACGAAGATGAAGCTAGCCTAGCAGTTAGCCTAGCAAAATCCGCTAAAAACAAGCTTAAATAGAGGCTTGTGACAATTTTTCGGAACAATTCCTCATGTCGAGGCTTCAATACAAGATGGACGTTACAGACGAGCAGTATGGAGGTCATTGGATGTTTTTAAGTGTCTTTTTGGACGAGGACAACTGAGCTCCAGTCACGGTAGTAGCGAAGAAAAGTTGTTGGAGATGTTGCTAAAGCTCTCTCTGTCTCGCCGCAACAGAACCTTTAAAAGGTTTGGATCCAGATGGTACTTTTCCTGAAGGGTTAATTAAACTTGGTTTTTGAGTGATTTTAAATAGAGACAAAAGCAGACGAGTGTGTCGGCCCAAAAACAAACCTGTATGAGGTATCCCTTGTGTTGTCTCTGGGTCAAGGTGACCCGAAGGCCCCAAAAAAAACATGTTTGTGGTATCCCTTGTGTGGTCTCTGGGTCAAGTCGACCCAAAGGCCCAAAAACAAACGTGTTTGAGCTATCCCTTGTGTTGTCTCTGGGTCAATGTAACCTGAAGGCCAAAAAACAAATGTGTTTGTGTTATTCCTTGTGTTGTCTTTGGGTCAAGGTGACCCGATGGCCCAAAAACAAACATGTTTGAGCTATCCCTTGTGTTGTCTCTGGGTCAAGGTGACCTGAAGGCCAAAAAACAAATGTGTTAGTGTTATCCCTTGTGTTGTCTTTGGGTCAAGGTCACCCGAAGGCCCAAAAACAAACATGTCTGTGGTATCCCTTGTGTTGTCTCTGGGTCAAGGTGACCTGAAGGCCAAAAAACAAATCTGTTTGTGTTATCCCTTGTGTTGTCTTTGGGTCAAGGTGACCTGAAGGCCAAAAAACAAATGTGTTAGTGTTATCCCTTGTGTTGTCTTTGGGTCAAGGTCACCCGAAGGCCCAAAAACAAACATGTATGTGGTATCCCTTGTGTTGTCTCTGGGTCAAGGTAACCTGAAGGCCAAAAAACAAATCTGTTTGTGTTATCCCTTGTGTTGTCTTTGGGTCAAGGTGACCCGAAGGCCCAAAAACAAACGTGTTTGAGCTATCCCTTGTGTTGTTTCTGGGTCAAGGTAACCTGAAGGCCAAAAAACAAATGTGTTTGTGTTATCCCTTGTGTTGTCTTTGGGTCAAGGTAACCTGAAGGCCAAAAAACAAATGTGTTTGTGTTATCCCTTGTGTTGTCTTTTGGTCAAGGTGACCCGAAGGCTCCCAAAAACAAACATTTTTGAGCTATCCCTTGTATTGTCTCTGGGTAAGGGTGACCTGAAGGCCAAAAAACAAATGTGTTTGTGTTATCCCTTGTTTTGTCTCTTGGTCAAGGTGACCAGAAGGCCCAAATACAAACGTGTTTGTGGTATCCCTTGTGTTGTCTCTGGGTCAAGGTGACCTGAAGGCCAAAAAAATGTGTTTGTGCTATCCCTTGTGTAGTCTTTGGGTCAAGGTGATCATAAGGCCCCAAAACAAATGTGTTTGTGGTACCCCATGTATCCAATGCAGTGTATTCATTTAAAACTATTTAACAGCGTCAAAAGATTTTATGATCCTAGTTACAAGGTTTTTGATGTTAATCTGGTTCACAAAATCATATACAAAACAATAAATGTTCCTGATAAATTTAATAAATTAATGATATTTAGTGAAGATCGGAATAATTCAACCTTCTTTAGCTAATCGTGTGTTTTATTGACTATTAAACACTTTGAATGATCCGTCTCGTCATAAATCTCCCGACGACTCGTGATCACTTACGAACCAGGCGAGGAAAGTGGTCGGATAAAAAACACGCTCCACGATTCCTCTAGTAAAAACGGCTCATTCAGGGCTTAACTGTACATCATCTGGTTGACAAGAATGCATATTTCGGTCGCAGTGAAAATATTTTTCTCCTTTAATATGCATTTTCACGACTCGGTGGTTGCCTTAAGTGCCGTGTGGGGCAGGAGAGTGTGAAAGACCGAGAGTGTGTGTTTGTTTTTGATGATTCGCTCCACGTTCACATAAGTGCTCTTTACATAACACGGTTTGAGTCGCCTGAATAAACCTCTCTGGCCCGGTGGCTCACGTTAGAGACGGTGATTCTTTAAATTATATCTGAAGGAAAATTCTTGGTAATAAGCGTGTGGTGATGAGAAGGAACCACGCCCTCTACTGGCCCTGAGCGACATAGCAGTTGGAAAAATCTGAGCATTCTTTCTTCTCTTGTTCAGCGAAAAGATAAAGATTTAGCATCCTGTCATTCCACTTCGTGTTATCAGTGACCTCAGGCCTTCGTCCTCATCCTCCCTTTCGAGCAAGACAACACGGGAGGCCAGGAATCAAACTACTGACTGCAGCGTCAGCTGACTGTATTTAGAAGGATTTACCTCCCGAATAAATCAACACGAAAATGAGGTTTTCTTTAATAGTTTGTTTGTAATTTGATTATACTTTGTGGAGTAAACATCTATATCTATCAACTCACCACGTGAACAACAGTTAATCATAAAAAAAGAAGTGAAAAAAAGCAAATTTGAACAGAATATTTGACAATCAAATGATTTAAAACTTGTTGATATACTTTAAAAACAACAGGAAGTTGTGCATCATACAAATCATGTTATAAAATTGAATAGAAAAAATTACTTTCAATTCAACATGTCTGGAACTACGGTATGAGTGAAATCATACATCGCACATTATTTTTATTTTGGCTCTAAATTTGCTGGGAATGCTGCCTGAGGTCAAGTTGGTGATCTCCGCCAGATATTGTAGCGCACAGTTAGCGCGCTAATTCAATTTAAGATTAATCTTTATTACTTTGGTCATGAGATTTAAAAAGCAAAACAACCAAAAAAGCTGAGCTAAGTTAAATAATTTAATATATTTATAACGTGTCTAATGTGTTAAAGCAGAACACCCATATAAATAGTTAGCTTTCATGGTTAGCCTCATGCTAACTTAGCTTAAACATCAAAGCTGCATCAATTTTGCTCATTTTCTGACAAAATAATAAAGATTTAAAACAACAAATTCACAACTACATGTTCAGACGTTACACTCAAAAGTTGTTGCAAAAGTGTAATTGTGAAACCTATGACACACTAAACAGTTAGCTTGATCATCAAAATGCTTTTGCTTGCTCAGAACTCTGTGACATGGAAACGTTTCTTTTATTGTTCTTATAAAGCTTCTTAGATTCTAATATTTGATTTAGAACTAAAAAAAACACATTATTGTTCACTGTAAAGAGTTAGCTTTCATCGTTAGCCCCATGCTAACTTAGCTTTAGCACCAAAGGTACATCCATTTTGCTCATTTATTAGAGGAAAATAAAGATTTAAAACAACAATGTCACAACGACATGTTCTGACCTCAAAGTTATACAAAAGAAAAAGTTGTTGCAAAAGTGTTAGCGTGACAACTATGACACAACAAACCGTTAGCTTGATCATTAAAATGCTTTTGCTTACTCAGAACTCTGTCATTTGACATGAAACAAATATTATTGAGCTTCTAAAGCTTCTTATAATCCAGTTAAACCTATTATTGTTCACTGTAAAGAGTTAGCTATCATCGCTAGCCTCATGCTAACTTAGCTTTCGCACCAAAGCTACATCCATTTGACTAATTTCTTACAGGAAATAAAGATTTAAAACAACAAATCCACTTGTTTTGAACTCAAAGTTACAATCAAAAGTTGTTGCACAAGTGTTAGTGTGACAACTATGACACACTAAACCGTTAGCTTGCTCATCAAAATGCTTTTGCTTACTCAGAACTCTGTCATGTGACATGAAACAAATATTATTGAGCTTCTAAAGCTTCTTATAATCCAGTTAAACCTATTATTATTCACTGTAAAGAGTTAGCTTTCATCGTTAGCCGCATGCTAACTTACTTATAGCACCAAAGCTACATATATCGAGCTCCTTCTCTTACAAAATAATTAAGATTTAAAAACAACAAACTCATTTTGCATTGTGGATTTTAATTATTTTATCTCTCATAATGAGTAAAAAAGTAGGTTTGGAAAGTTTCGAAGCATTTGTATCTGAAATAAAACTTAATAAATCCTTGTTTTTCAGTCGTTTATATGTTTTGAAAGATTGATTTGGTAAAAATAAACAACAAGTGATGTTCATTTTGTGTTGAAGTGTTAGTCAAGAAGTGTGTGTTGACAACAGGAAGTGCTGATCCCCTCAGAGGGACCGGTTCAGGACGGAAACAGGTGTCTCCTGCTGAACCTCGGATCATCTCGCGACACATGCTATTAAAAGTCAACAACCCGTGGTTTTTGGACCCTGACTTCGGATCTGTTGACCTGAAGGTCACGAGATTAATAATAAAAAAAACAGTGACATCATGAGATCGTGGTTATTTCTCGGCGCGCAGACGATCCATCGGCTCTACATAATCGATCGGCGGCGCCGGCTCTTTGAAGCGAGTCGTCTCCAGGCCTGTGAAGATTATTCTTCATAAACACTCGTTGAAAAAACCCGACATCCTCGCTCTGGAACAAAACCTGGCACTTCCACGTGTTGTAGTTTCGTAATAATGTCATCATTTATCAGGAATATTTATTCATTATTATTGAAGTGTTTTATCTTAAAGTGTTTCTTGCAGGCCTGACACATGTACGTTAATGATTTAAACTTATAAAGCACATTATTTATGTTAATTTCAAAGTAATAATAAAATCCGGACGCTTTTTCCATTCAAGTATTTTTGTTCGACACATAAAAAAGAAACTTTAGTTGGAAAAAAAAGGCTATTTATGACTATTTTAATGAGGAATAAAGATGCTAATCTTGACATTTAATTTAATTAAGTTTAATTTAAATTTTAACAAGATTATTGGATTAAAAGTTTTAATCTTATGTTTTAAAATCTCTCGCAGGCCTTATGCGTTGACTTTTTAGGTCTGATTAGTTTTCAATACTTTTTAAAAGTTAATTTTATGTGCATTTTGAATATAATATTGAAGCATTTTCATTCATAAAGTAACTTCATGATGGCAATAAATAAACACTATTTCTTCTTTTTTTTAAATTCATTCTAAATTGACGACACAAATCAAAGTTTCTTGAAGCAAAATCCTGTGGTTTCATTGAAAAAAATGTAGCACTTTAACACTGTAATAATGTGAAGGTTTCCATTAATAAGTGTCATAAAAATAGACACTATTGTTTGATTCAGTTTTTTTTAAATCGTTCAGTTAAAGTACTTGAATCACTTGAATTTGACTCATGATTGAAACTTATAAAGCAACTTTTCTTATTCACTGTTAAAAAAAAAGAAGAAGTCTATTCTGACTTCTTTAGTTAATTTTATGAGCAATTAATATGATTTTGAATCTAATATTAAAACATTTCTACTCATAAAATTTACTTTACAAAAAGAGCACACAATTTTTCCAAATGTACAATGTAGACTAAATTAAAGTTAAAAAAAAAAAAGTTTTCTAACTCAGGGAATGTGGTTTAATTGAAAAAATGACGACACTTTTTTAAATAAAGTTTCTTAACAACCGGAGGTTTTCTATTCATACCTGTCACCACATTTAGAGGATTATTAGATTAAGTTTTTTAATCTGTAATTAAAATATGTTGTGGACCAGTTTTACTTCACTTATTTATCTTACAGTTAAAAAGTCTATTTTTACTTGTTTTAATCTACACATTTGTGTTTAAAGTATTATTTCTAAACTACTTCAGTCAAAACCACTTGTTGCACCTCGACCACAAGCTAGTTTTAAGTACTTTTTCCATGTTCATTATTGAAAAAACAAAGTTTTTGTTACTTTAAAAAGTTTTAAGTTGATTACATGAGAGATACATATCATTTTTTATCTATTCTTAAGGCTTTTTCATTCATACATTTTCTTCCCAATAACAAAAAAGTACAGTATTTTTCTAATTCACCATTTTTTTCAGTGAAATTCAGACTAAGTTAAAGTTTTAAACAAAGTTTTCAAAGCCAGAGAGTGTGTGAAAGTTCCCAAAAGACGTGTATTGTGATGAAAACGACGCTCGCGCTCGCGGTGAATTAAAAAAACAACAACTTGC
Organism: Callionymus lyra; assembly: GCF_982586985.1. Taxonomy (NCBI): domain Eukaryota; kingdom Metazoa; phylum Chordata; class Actinopteri; order Syngnathiformes; family Callionymidae; genus Callionymus; species Callionymus lyra. The sequence goes on along the minus strand of NC_141835.1, from coordinate 12,803,723 downwards.
GAAGGAAGTCCTCCACCCCCCGTGTCGCTCCTGTACTGAGAAAAGAAGAGAATGTTTTTCCTCCTTCTTCCCTCTCTCCGCCCCTCTCCCCGGGGCAGCTCTGTGTAGTAATAAACGTCCTCCATAAATCTCCATCCCCCTCTTCCAGCTTCTTTTTTTTTTGTTTTTTTGTTAACAGCTTCTTTTCTCCCCCCCCCCCCCCCTCCCCACAACCCTCCCCCTTTTCCTCCCCTACAGTGCAACCCAACCCTGACATTGACTCTGCACATGGCCCATGGCTGCTTTGTCATGGATGGCAAAAGAGAGAGAGAGAAAGGGGGGGAAGAAGACGAGAGACCACAATAGATCCGTGTCCTCTTGTTCTCTCTGAGTAGTGCTGGAATCAGGTGAGATCACTGGAGGATCAGGTTCTGCTGCACAGATTTGAAGGTGGTGGGAGGAAGGCGGGGGGTCCAGGTCCGGTCGAGGGGTGGGGGGTGTAATTGTAGTGAAGGAGTTCAGAATCCTCTGGAAAGTCCCACCAGTGACGTCACAGTACCAGCAATTAAGAGTAAATTAATTACAGAGCGGGCGGATCGTCGCTGCAGGACAGAGCCTCAGTAAACAACTCCTGACTCCGCGACAAGCAATTACAAGATAAAGAAGACGGATTTAAAAATGGAAAAAAAAAAGTGGCGTCAAATCTCCGATGGATGATCCGTTATTTAATAGAGAAGCAAATTAAAAAAAGCCACTCCTCTGATTTAAACTCTCATTTTTTGGACGTTATTCATGAATTATAAACGTTTTTTAATTTAATTTTAAATCTACTTTCACTTGTTGTGTCATAAACTTCTTAAATAAGCAAAAATGTTTAGTTATAACTCTTTTATTTTTTAATAAAAACTATAGTCTTATGTTGTTTTAACGACGACAAATTGATTTAAAAAAAAGTTTTTATCATGTAAATATTTATTAGTCAATTAAAAAGTCTGCATTTAAAATGTATATTTAACTTTATAACTTTATATTTGCTTTTATTCTATATATTTGTAATAGCAACACAACAATATTATCACTTGTTCAGTCTATAGTCTGACCTTGTTTTTACTCAAACAAATTGCTTTAAAAAAACGTTTTTATCGTGTAAATTATCATTAGTCAACAGGAAAGTCTGCATTTTAAATGTATATTTAACTTTATATTGACTTACTTTATATTAACTTGTTCATTCAGTTTGCTAGAAAGTATATATATTGTTTAACTGTGTTTTTTCTCAAACAAATTTCTTTAAAAAAAAGTTTCTTATCATTAGTCAATAGGAAAGTCTGCATTTTAAATGTATATTTAACTTTATATTGACTTGACTTTATATTTACTTGTTCATTCAGTTTTCTAGAAAGTATATCTATTGTCAGACCGTGTTTTAACTCAAACAAATTGCTTAAAAAAAAGTTTTTTATCGTGTAAATAGCCATTAGTCAATAGAAAATTCAGCATTTAAATGCATTTAAATGTCAACCGATTTCAATATGTATCCGTAACTTAACATTTCCTGAAGCTTTTTCGTCTTTCGCCTCATGTTAACTGCATAAAATTGAATTTTTAATCTTAAATACATTCAGTTAAAGACTTAAAGACGTCAAAAAATGTTCAAAATTGTATTTAATTATATGTTTTAATCTAAATAGAATCACAACAAAAGTATCACTTGTTCATTCAACAGTTCCATATAAAGTTAAAGGTAGAATTTTAATCTACACATTTGAGTTTAAAGTTATTATTTTTAAACAATTTAATTCAAAACCACTTGTTGCTCTTTGACCACACTTTGAAAACTAGTTTGAAGTACTTTTTCCATGTTCATTATTGAAAAAAACCAAGTTTTTGTAACTTTAAAAAGTAACCTCAGCGAATAAACGATCAAATCCAAATAAAATGTAACTTTTTTTTAACGATTAAAAGCGAGATTTAAAAAGCGACGGTTGCTGCTTCTATCATCTGGGTCGCAGCATGTGTGGTAATAATCCCAAAACAAACCAGAGAAGTCTCAGAAAGAAGAGGAGGAGCAGATCCACTGGGGGAAGAAGAGAGAAAAAAAAGAAAAAAAAAAAAGTTGAGAGAAAAGTTGACGCCCAGAACCGCAGGCTCCTCCTGCACAGCATTATAAAGCAAATGTCGGGGCTGTCGCAGGGCACAGGGGGAGTTCTGCAGGGTCACAAATACACCAACGGTCGAGCAGAACCTCCGCAGAACCTGCGCGACTTTCTGACAACTTTTTTGTGTTCGGAGGATTTTTTTTTATTTTTTTTTTTAAACGACTTTTTTTTTTCTTCTACTTCTTTCTTCACGTCCTCGGTTCGGTCGCTGCAAAGATGACAACAGCCGTGGTGTCGCCTTTCTTCGACTTCGAAGCGATAAACAAGGTAAATAAACATTGTTTTTTTAAATTTAAATTGAAAAAAAAAAAGTTTGTCGGGGCCTGGTCGGAGGTTCGGTACCGGAGGACTTGGTGGTCCTGGGCCCGCAGACGACTCTGGTCCGGGTGTGTGTGAGTGTGTGTGTGTGAAAGAGTAAACTTTTAAAAAAACATTCTTTCGTTTGAATCCGTCGTTCGTTTGAAACCAGACGAGCGTGTTTTCGAGACTTTTTTTGCGCCACTTCCGTCTAACATTTCACTTTAAAAGTTTGTTTTAAGCTATTTTTATTTATTTTTTATTTAAAATTTTTTGAATCGATTGTCACGCGGACACATCCACCTGTGGATCTCGCCGTGGTTCGGATGATGCGGTCGTGCTGCAGCGAGAGGCCTCTTGTGTGGCTCGTTTACTAAAACAAGGCACATTCCTCTGCAGGGGCAACGCGCCAAACCAGCTGCTGGTCTATAGGCCCCCCTGGATCATGTAGATCATGTAGATCCACCCGCTCTAGTCTCCGCTCTCCTGACCCTCTTCTCGTGTCTCTCCTCCTCAGAACAAACTTCTCAGCTACAACAACAACAACAACCTGGGCGTGCCCCGTCACATGTCGCCCCCCTGCAACGGTACCGGCGCTCCGGTCGTCGTCTCCAGCCCCGCGGGGACCCTGCTGGACAGGAAGGCCGTGGGCTCGCCGTCCTCGGTGGGAGGCGTGTACCAGCGGCGGCACTCGGTCAGCTCCGGCACCAAGTTCAGCCAGAACCAGTTCCTCAACTCCCTGAAGGCGGCGGACCACCACCAGAACCACCACAGCCAGCACCACCACTCCTCGCTCATCACGGGGGTCAACAAGGAGAACGGCCTGCGGGACCGCTCCTTCTCCGAGACGGGGGAGCGGCTCCTCAACAAGTACCTGGGCCCCGCCAGCCCCACGGGCAGCAGCAGCGGCGGCGGCAGCAGCAGTCAGGTGATCTCCAGCCGCTACAAGACGGAACTCTGCAGGCCCTTCGAGGAGAACGGCTCCTGCAAGTACGGCGACAAGTGCCAGTTTGCTCACGGGATTCACGAACTGCGCAGCCTGAGCCGCCACCCCAAGTACAAGACGGAGCTGTGCCGCACCTTCCACACCATCGGGTTCTGCCCATATGGGCCCCGCTGCCATTTTATCCACAACGCCGAGGAGCGCCGGGGGCCGCCGCAGCAGTCGTCCTCCTTGTCGCCCTTGGGCTCCTCCAACAAGATGGACAAGCCGCGACTGCAGCACAGCTACAGCTTCGCCGGCTTCTCCAGCTCGGACGGGCTGCGAGACAGCCCCACCTCCGTCACCCCGCCGCCCATGTTCTTCCCGGACGAGGTCCAGGACTGGCCCAGCAGCAACCCCTTCACCTACTCCAGCCAGGAGCTGGCCAACCTCTTCCGGCCGAGCCTGGGGTCCAACTCGGCGGAGCCGCCCGCTCCCCCCTCCCCGACGAGCGCGCCCTACTATTTCAGGCCCATGTTGGAGTCCCCCCAGATGTTCGAGCCCCCCTCCAGCCCGCCGGACTCCCTGTCGGACCAGGACGGGTACCAGAGCAGCTCCGGCAGCAGCCTGAGCGGCTCCGAGTCGCCCTCGCTGGACAACACCCGCCGCCTGCCCATCTTCAGCCGCCTGTCCATCTCCGACGACTAAATTGCACCACAGTGACTTTAATTCCCCCCCGAATCAGAACACGGCACACCCGCCTCTTCTTCTTCTTCGCCTCCCTCACATAAAGGATGTAGTCAATTAAGGGAACTATCATCATTTCATCTGCACAGACTGCCACGCGTCCCGGTGCCAAAACATTGAACAAAAAAAAAACCCCATGTGCCACTTGTTTCCAGCCCCCCGCCCCCCCATCTTGAATGTGTAGCAGCACAAGTGGCCTTGGAAAAAAAAGGGGTGTGCACTGCACTCGCCCCCCTCCCCTTCCTTGCATGAAACCACTTCCCCTCTAAACCCCATAGATTCTTTTTTTTTTGTTTTACCGATAGTTTTGAACAAAAAACCCTGAACAGATATGAATAGTTTTTTAACAAAGAAGGTAGAGAAGTGCCTGGGGTGGTTTCCGCATGTGTCTTAGGTGATCGGACTACTTTCTTCTCCCCGTCGCAGCTCCTCCCGGGTCTTATGTAACCGGGTGAGTCTGCGGAATGGACTTTGAACTGGAAGTTCTCTCCCCCTCTCCCCCCCTCTGTTGCTGGTCACTGGTTGGTTTTGTTTCAGAAAGAAAAAAGGAAAAGAAAAAAAAAGCTCATCACACTTCAAATTCCTCTTATCTTGGGAATTCCACAATTCCCATGGTGCAGTTGTACATCCTGCGACTTGACTAGATTGGATCTCCAAGCTATCCTTCCTCCCCCATCTGTCTAGAAGCTGCCCCCCCCCCTCCCCACCATCCTCTGGATCTCATCACATCCCATTTTGCTTTATTTGATAATTATTTTGTATTAATGTTATTATTACGGTTATTATTATTATTGTTTGAAAAAAAAAAAAAAAACTTTCCAGACAGAAGGTTTGCTTGTCACTGCTTATTTAACTTATCAGAACGTATTTATTGGTGATCATATGCATTTTTTTTTTTTTGTTAATTTTTTTTTTTTTGTATTTATCTGGATAATGAACAATAGAATATATTTTCTTTTATGTTAAATTATGCTCTTCCTTATTAATCTAAAGATTGTGAAGACATGTTGTCAGTTTTTTTTTTCCTTCCTTTTTTTTTTTTCACAGTTTAATATATTGTACTTTATTGACTTTTGTTCTGCAACTACACTTTGTCAAATGAAACTTAATTTAAAGCAACAAAAAAACTTTTTTTTTTTGCGTTTTTGATTATTTATTATTTTTCATACTCCCTGTTATTGGACTGCAATTCCATTGTTTTTTTGTTTTTTTCTTCTCTCCACTGTTTTTTCCCCCAGACATCTGGCATATATTCCAGTGATTTTTAGGGAAACTTTGTATTTTCACAGCGAAAGAGGCGATTAAGTCCTCGCTGGGTCCATAGACGACTGGTTCTTTTTCAAGCCTCCTTGCACCCCAGTCCTGTTATTCTAAGCAATAGCTGTGACCAAATGGCTCGAGGAAAAGTTTATTTTTCACGATTGGGTTTTTGCTTGATGCACTTGCTCGCCCCCCTTCCTCCCCCCTCGCCCTCCTCACCCCTCTCTCGACCAGTGGAAGTGCCTCCTCGAATACATTCCAGGTAGCTTTTTGTTTTTTATTTTATTTGATAAGAGGAACAAATATCGGTGGATATTTGTCGTTGGAGAGGGAAAGAAAAAAAAAAAAAGAGGTGAACATTTTGACGCAAAGAAAGTAAAAACAGTTGAATGTATTCTTTTTTTTTTTTTCTGCCATTTTTATTTTGTTTGTTTCACTACAGTAAATTCTGTGAGTTTATAATAAATCTGTCTTTCTGGTTTTTTGTAAGTATTGATTGCAATTAAGTCAATAAACCCCGTATTTTTGGAAAAGTTGACATTGTCGTACGATGATTGATGTGGTCTGCACCTTCACTGCTTATCGTTCAGATGCATAACTGGACCAAAAAACACTATTTTTCAAGTATTTTAACAACTTTAAGTCCTTTTTTAGGCACTTTAATGCTGAAATACCCCAATGTCTACCATGTTAATGACTAAAGGAAACTACATTTTCTTAGAATTACAATAAATACTCTGAATAGCTACGTTAGCATTAGCTTAAATAATCCAAAAACAAGTATTAAAAGTGTCTAAAAGCGTCTAGTTTTTCCTTCCAAAACATCCCGAAGGGAGTCTCCGCCTGTCGAAAGTTGATTGGTAAACTCGGAGGGCACTCTCGGGAGTTGACCTCGACGTTGATCGGAAATATTGATCACTCAAAAAAAAAAGAGGACGACAACCTGAAACGTTTTTCCACGAATAAAAGTGTTGATTTTCGAGCGGGATCGATGAGCTCAGCGGGAGGATATTTGCAGAGTCGAGTCACGACTCTTGATAGCACTTTTTTTTTTGTGTGTGCGTTTGGTTTCATATGTACACAGAGATCGTATCACACAAATGTAGGTTCAAAAATGCGTGTTCCAATCACCACACGCTTCCTCTTCGCTACCTTCACATGGCTTCTGCTTTTTCTTTCCGTCGTGTTTATGTTTCTCTCCGATTGCAGCCGGAACAGAAGCTTCCTTCCTACACAATGGCGTCCGCTGACCCGCGGAGGCCTCCGTGTTGCTTTCTCACTCAGCCGAGGAACCTGAAGGATTGTTTTCGGCTTCTTTTTCGTTCCGTCCCAACAGACGTTTCGGCGGGAGAGCTATGGCGAAACAAACTGACTTAGAGGAGGGCGAGGGAATCACAAAACCAACTGTTACCAATATAAAAACCTGTATAAATGTGTTTAATTCAGGTTAAAGTGCAGTATTTTAAACCGTAGCTTAATTCTTATTTCATTCATTATTTAACCTCTGCCGAGGAGCCTATTTCATACAACTTATTAAAAAAAAAAAGTTGAATAAAACAAACAAAATGACTCGAATGACTCAAGAATGTGGTCGACTCATGGCACGTACATGTTATAGCAAAAACGTGCCAACCACTAAGTGACCCAGATGTAGTTCTGCAGTCCTGACGTTTTTCTGGCATGAGTTCCTTGGCAACGTCAACAATGTCAAATGACAAAAAAAAATGACTGTCAGCAAAACTCACGTGGAGTTATTTTCTTGATTCAATTGTGTGTGCCGGTGGTTTGGCTAGCTGTGAATGGAGCCGACGTTATTCAGATAAACCTCAAGAACACTTCATTAGCAAGAGGACGTTATTTTCTAAATCATTTTCCTGAACAGTAGCATATAGCATTAGCTTGATATGCTAGCTTAAAACCAGGTGCGCACAATTTCCTGCTAATGGAAAAACTTCCTCTTTAAAAGTTAAAAACATCATAAAAGTTAAGCTTCTTTTCAACACGGAGAGTTAGCTAAGGAACACGATTTGACTAGTTAGCATGTTGCTAACTTTCCCCCCACTTCTATTCAGAATCATTGAAGAAACGTTACCATGAAAATGGCCATATTTTTTACTTTTATCGGTGTAAAAACATGAATCTGTTGATGCAATGTTTTAAAAAGTACATCTGATGTGTTCACAGCTACATGTTGTCGCTTCCTGTTAAGAAAACGCCAAGATATTCGACTGACAACTCACGACAAACAAGCCATCCAACCGACGCCGACTAAAACACTACAAGTGATAACAAATAAACCAAAAAAAAAAGTATTTTCACTTATAGTTCAGGTCCAGAAACACTCACTCTTGGAGCCACATGTGGACATACTTTGCTAACTGCTAACACTTCTGAATCATTTTCCTGAACAGTAGGTACACATATAGCATTAGCTTGAAACCCACTTCATTCTCATTCAGGATACTCTTTAGTCAAAAACCTCTTACATCTTAATTTTTTTTTTTTTTAATCGGAGAGTTAGCTAAGTGACACCATTTGACTTGTTAGCATGTTGCTAACATGCGAACCATTGAAGAAACGTTACCAATAAAATAGCCACATTTTGACTATTATTGGCGTAAAAAAACATGAATCTGTTGATGCGATATTTTTAAAAGTACATCTGATGCGTTCACAGCTTCCTGTTGTCGCTTCCTGTTTGCGAGTCAAACGAACAGGAAGTGGTTTTAAACGTGTGCTCGGCGGGGTCGACAGGAAAAAAAAAAAAGAAAACGTAAAAAAATCCATGACTTCATCGCGCTCCAGAGCAGGTAACGTTCCGCCATGGAAACCGCACACTGCTTCATTCATACAAGGCATCAAAGAACGGAGCGGGTGTGTCGGTTTTAATCTCAATTTACGGCCTTTAACCTGCCGAGTTGAGCAAGAGAATGTGTGCGGCGTGTACACTTTGTAATTGTGTTATCAGAGGCGGGCTCACCGCTTTGTTTGCCTCCGAGAGGTGAGTAAATAGTGCTGGATGTGCTAACTGTGCTATTTCCCTTATCTGCGCTCACAGCTGAGAGTCGCGCACACATGTGAGTCTGCGCCGCCGGACGACAGGTAGATCATTAATCACCGAATAAGGAGCCGAGGTCAACAGTGAGCGATGAGGTTCTTTTTTGGGTCCTGTTAGAGGCCGCTTTGTCTGCGCAAAACAAGAGGCGGCGATTAACCTCCTTCAGACACACATACCAGAGCTAAGAGCAGCGCTCTGGCATCGGGGATTAAATGTTCGAAGCATTGATCCGTCACTTCACGTCATTAGCGCAACGAGGGCCGTCGTGAGTGAGTTTTCGGAGATTGTTTTTGAATTTCAAAAATGCGTCGTGTCAGTCCGGACACCTGTCGGCGTCACGAAATGATTAGTAACCGAGACAGAAACGCTACAATCCGACACCTGTATTCATACTTTTTTTTTAAAAGATATTTCAGCCACATTTGTTGAAGTTTAAACCAGCAGGGGGTCACATTCCGGACTTCAAAATAAAAGCATCTATATCTTCATCCGGATCTTCTTCAGAGACGGACAAGAATGTGTATAGTACATTAGTAGTACATTCTATGATTTAGACCATGAAGTCCCGTCAATGGCTGCGGAATAATCTGATGCTGTGGTGGAGAAATCAAGTGCCCCCCCAAGGAAACAGAAAAATAGTTGTTATTAAAAATAAAGTTATTTCTAACTGAAAAATGTCACAGGGTGGGTATTTAATAATAATAATAGATGAAAATATCAAATGTTACACAGATAGTTTACATTTAATTATTATATGACATTATAAAAATAGTATCAAATTTAGTTTTTTCTTTTTAATTATAATTCTATTAGTATACAATTCATTTTGTCAATAAAAATCACAAAAAATATTGACCAAACATGTAAGAATGACATGGAATTATTTTTATTGTTATTATTTCCTTTACTTTAGCCAGTCAAGAAATTGCTAAGTGGCACGATTTGATTTGTTAGCATGTTGCTAACTTCTTCCACAGTGACAAAATTATTATTATTTTCTTTACTTTAGCAGAGAAGAGATTTGCTAAGAGGCACGATTTGATTTGTTAGCATGTTGCAAACTTCTTCCAAAGTGACGAAATCATTAATAATTTTCTTTACTTTAGCAGACAAGAGATTGCTATTAGGAAGGTTTGACTTGTTAGCATGTTGCTAACTTCTTCCACAGTGACAAAATTATTATTATTTCCTTTACTTTAGCAGAGAAGAGATTTGCTAAGAGGCACGATTTGATTTGTTAGCATGTTGCTAACTTCTTCCACAGTGACAAAATTATTATTATTTCATTTACTTTAACTAGTCAAGAGATTGCTAAGAGGCACAATTTGATTTGTTAGCATGTTGCTAACTTCTTCCACAGTGACAAAATTATTATTATTTTTTTTACTTTAGCAGAGAAGAGATTGCTAAGAGGCACAATTTGATTTGTTAGCATGTTGCTAACTTCTTCCACAGTGACAAAATTATATATATTTTTTTTTTACTTTAGCAGAGAAGAGATTGCTAAGAGGCACAATTTGATTTGTTAGCATGTTGCTATGTCCTTCCACTGTGACAAAATAATTGCTATTTGCTTTACTTTAGCTAGTCAAGAGATTGCTATTAGGAAGGTTTGACTTGTTAGCATGTTGCTAACTTTTCACCCAGTAAAAAATATTAGCTTTACTTTAGGTAGTCAATGCAAGTATTTAACTATTGAATAACAAATGTTTAGTTACTGTCAGTATCGAAAACATTTTCTCATAGTTTTTTCGCTCTGACCTCATGAAGACCGAGCTGTGAAGTATCTTTTGTATTGTAAATTAAATAAAAGTTGTGGTTGCATGTAGAGTGGGTTATGAGCTGGTTATGAGCTGGTTATATAGTAACCAGGCTCGTATACATGTTACAGAGAAATCACATGAAGGCTTCATCATTAACATTTATGCACCACTTGAGGTTTATTTGGCTCCGACTGGTCCAAGTCAGGTCATTTTTCTTCTCTTATGCAAGCAGTAAACGTCTTTATCTTTGTAGGTCTGTGTGTGTCACGCCGAGACTGATTGCAGATCAGCTAAGACAACAAGTCAGAAAACCACTCCCTGATCCCGCTTTAACCCAGACCCTGTTATCTGGACCGCCGAGGCTACGACGCTTACCCGGGGTAATGACCATTAGCCGCGGCCGGATCCAGTGTCACATGCGCTTCGCTCCGGGATAATTGGGGCGACCTCTGACCTGTGAGGAGGCGAGAGGGCGAACATGTGTGTTGAGCAGCTTCACAGTGGTTTGACAGGTTGTGGAAACACACCCTTCTACTTGTGCGTGACACAACAACAAACATGGCGACGCTCTCTCCGCACACTCATGGACCAGCGATGATTTCCTCCTAAATAGGCAAGCGACGTGTCCAGAACCTGACACTGTTGTGCTTTGGGTTTCTGGCCCAGTGGGCCGAGTGAGTCACTTCTTCAGAACCACTTAGCGCTTCGTGAGCGATCGTGACCGGGAACGTTGACGGAAAAGTGACGTTTGAGGATCAACATCCGCTCTTAAGTCCGACCAGGAAGCTTCTCTTCTCTGAATTAAAAACTTTTCTGACCCCACCATGTAGATCAACCGTACATTGTCCCATAATGCACTGCAACAGCTGACACACTGGTTTATATTTGTCTTGTATTACTTTACAAGTTTCCTGTTTTAACAATTCAAAATATTCATTTAAAGTCCCGCTCCCCTCCGTGATCGACTGCTTCTATCTGGATCTACTCTTTAGCCGTTACCTTAAATGCTAACAATATATTTGTCACATTAAAAAAACAAGTCCCACAATGCACAGCAACAGCTTGAGCACTTATATACAAGTCATACAAGCCAAATGTTTCCTAAATGTAAATTTTCAAACTATTAACTCAAAGTATTAGTTCTCTCTGTGATCTACTGCTTCTTTCTATATCTACGCTTCAACTGTTTCTTGAAAGGCTAAAACTGTATTTGTTGCATTCAAAAAAAGTCCCACAATGCACTGCAACAGTTTAGGAACTAGTAAGGTAAAAAGAGCCAAATGTCTACCAGTTTCCTAAATTTAACTTTTCAAAACTATTGACTCAAAGTTTCAGTTCTCACTGTGATCGACTGCTTCTTTCTATATCTACGCTTCAACTGTTTCTTGAAAGGCTAAAACTGTATTTGTTGCATTCAAAAAAGTCCCACAATGCACTGCAACAGTTTAGGAACTAGTAAGGTCAAAAGAGCCAAATATTTACCAGTTTCCTGATTTTAACCATGATTGTTGAAGTTATTTCTTGAGTCTATATTTGATTTTAGGATGCATTAGATTATCAACAAGTACAATTAGCATATGTGTTAGCGTTAGCATTTCAGATAAAAACTACCTTTGCTACTTTTATACACTCTATACAACTCGGGTCAAAGAGTCTTTATAGAGTCTCATATTTGAAAGTACAAGATATTATTACACTACCTTTTTTTTTTCTTTTTTTTTTGCAACGTGCTGTTGAGTTCAAAGCCATCTTGACAGAACTCACGTTTCAGAAACACAACTCTCAGTTTCGTAGCATCTGTTTCCTGTTGCGACCGCACTGGAAAACATAATTTTCACTTCTTGAACTGTTTTTTTTAAAAAACCTGCCCTAGTTTGTTTTTACATAAACATAAGCATTAAACTCCTCACACGTGCGAAAGAAACTCAGAAACTAATGAAATCCAGTGAAATAATTGTGACAGCATCGAGTCCACAGAGTCCTTGGTTGTTGGTGCGAGGCCAGATCGTCGCAGAACGTCGTCTCGTGAGCGATAAAACCCGACGTGGTCACATGACGACACGGATAAACAGTTTTTAATAAGGAAGCTGATAACGCGATGACCACTTCAAGGAGACAAAAAAAAAAAAAGAAAAAAGGTGACACTGCCATCAGCGAAGGTCCGACGCAGATAGATGGAGGATAAGAAACGTAATCGAGACTGTATCCTTTCGGTTGTTTGAGTTGTAAACAAGCCCTGGATATCTGGCCTTGGGAGGTCAGGGAATAGTTAAAAGTGAACTCTGTATCTGTGTGTGTGTGTGTGTGTGTGTGTGTGTGTGTGTGTGTGTGTGTGTGTGTGTGTGTGTGTGTGTGTGTGTGTGTGTGTGTGTGTGTGTGTATGTGTGTGTGTGTGTTTCACAACGATCTGCTGGCTGAGGCTCACACAGGACCCGAGATAAGAACCGACTGTGAGAAACCGCAGATCTCACACCCACTCACTATTGCCGAGGCCGTCGCACACATGCAAACTGCAGCTCGTCGGAACACACACACACACACACACACACACACACACACACACACACACACACACACACAGGTACGACACACTCATCAGTTGACACTGGTTTTGGCTGCGGGCTCTTCGCAATTAAAGGAATTTTCTTTAGCTGTAAAAACAGAGCAGAGATTGACTGGGAGTGTGTGTGTATGTGTGTGTGTGTGTGTGTGTGTGTGTGTGTGTGTGTGTGTGTGACTGCTCAGATTTCTCAAGGCGAGTCTTGCATCCAGATAAGAGCCCGGCCTTAAAAACCTGTCGAGCTCGCTCCCGTCTCACACTCAAGCCTGCAGCCACAGCCTGCTGCGACACGCCGGGACGCACTCGCACGTCGAGGGGAAGTGAAGAGATGATAAGATGTCGATAAAGATCGGGCGCGAGAAATTAGTTTAGGAACTTATGTCTTCATTTATCAAAGTACAACGACTAAAGGTCATAGATTCCTGGGTTTTGAGAAAAAAAAGTAGAAGTTAACTAAGAAAGTATAAATACTTTAATGTTGTATCTGGATACTTATTTTCAAAAGTATTGATAGGATCATGGAGTACTACTAAGGAGCCTTGTTGAGTAATACTAAGGCACCTCATGAAGTAATACAACAGGGCCTCACAGAAGAATAATACAGAGCATCACAGAGTAATACTACAGAGCCTTGCAAGGTAATACTACAGAGCCTCACATAGTAATACTACAGAGCCTTGCAAAGTTATACTATAGAGCCTCACAAAGTAATACTACAGAGCCTCACAGAATAATACTACAGAGCCTTGCAAAGTAATACTATGAAGCCTGACAGAGTAATACTACAGAGCCTTGCAAAGTAATACTACAGAGCCTCACAGAGTAATACAACAGAGCCTTGCAAGATAATACTACAGAGCCTCACAGAGTAATACTACAGAGCCTTGCAAAGTTATACTATTTAGCCTTACAAAGTAATACTACAGAGCCTCACAGAATAATACTACAGAGCCTTGCAAAGTAATACTACGAAGCCTGACAGAGTAATACTACAGAGCCTTTCAAAGTAATACTACAGAGCCTCACAGAGTAATACTACAGAGCCTTGCAAAGTAATACTACGAAGCCTGACAGAGTAATACTACAGAGCCTTGCAAAGTAATACTACAGAGCCTCACAGAGTAATACTATAGAGCCTTGCAAGGTAATACTACAGAGCATCACAGAGTTATACTACAGAGCCCTGCAAAGTAATACTACAGAGCCTCAGAGAGTAATGAGTAATACTACAGGGCCTTGCATAGTAGCACTACAGAGCCACACAGAGTAATACTACAGAGCCTTGCAAAGTAATACTAAAGAGCATCACAGAGTAATACTACATAGTCTTGCAAAGCAATACTACAGAGCCTCACAGAGTAATAGTACAGAGCCTTGCAAACTGATACTACGAAACCTGACAGAGTAATACTACAGAGCTTTGCAAAGTAATACTACAGAGCCTCACAGAGAAATACTACAGAGTCTTGCAAAGTAATACTACGAAGCCTCACAGAGTAATACTACAAGGCCTCAATTAGTAATACTGCAGCACCAGGGAGAGTAATACTACGAAGCGTCGTGGAGTGATACTACGGTGCATTGCAAAGTAATACTATGAAGCCTCTTGAAGTAATACAATGGACCTTTGCGAAGTAATAATTCTTTCGGGGCCTCATCCTAATATCCCTTTATCTCCAACATCATTACAGAGAGTCCATGAAGCTCATTCAACTGCTCCAATCCACGATTGTTGGTCACTATAGTCAAACTCTAAGAGTCAGAATGTATATTGAACTTATAACCTTTGCCCTCTGGCTTTAAACTCCTCCATCTAGGGAAAGATTCCATCTCAAACTAGTCTAGAATTTTCCTTTGTTTTTTCCGAGAACTATGGTCTCAGATTCGGATGGTTGATCTTCAGCCCTTTTTGTGATCGGTCAGTTTCCTGAGCTCTCGAAACTTTCATCAAAATCATATCAAAATCAAGTGTTGAGATTTCTTAACCAAAATACATCTAATATTCTTCAAAATAAAAGTATAATTTCTGATTTAAAAGAAAACTCATGATGAAGGCCCGACCCACAGTTTCTGATCACATCCTGTTGCATGTTTTTGTCTCTTACAAAGACGCTGTTTCTTTCAGTAGCATCATAGACAGCAGGTGACTTCACTCAAACCCTTACAAGAGCCAAGGTCTTAAGAATGCAAACTCACACACAATTCAACATCATCTATTGACTTTTTTTTGTAGTTGAATCGAAGCTTTAACTATTTATAGTGACATTTAAAAAAGGAATTTAGATTTTTTTTGTACATATTGGCACATTTTTCAGGCACATTTTTAACAAATGTTATGAATAGGAAGTAAATATTATATACAAAAATCAAAAATCATTGGGAAAGAAAGAACATTTTAAGAGAATTATAAATAAGAAATAATACAAATATGGTTATGATGAACAAAAACTCAAGAAATAAGTTGTTTTGTTTGTTTGTTTTAATCCCAAAAACTTTTCCGTCCATATAAAAGTAGAGGAACGTTAAAAAGAAAAAGATTTAGTGACTTAAACCCAAATAAAAATGAGGATTTAATAGTTACATGATCACAAAATCGAATCCATCCAACAAAAACCAGAGAGTCAGAGTCGGTCCAGAGGAAGGCCTCGGCACAATGCGAGGAAGAGGACACTCCGGTCCAACGGATCCCCCACCTGTGCGAGCGCCATCTTCCCGGACACACAGTCGCACAAACAGCATCTGGACTCGATACATTATGTGTCAAGAACACGTTATTATCGTCAACAGTGTATAATTCCTCGTCGCTGCACAGGCTGATGCAGAACAGACTTTAGGTTCATTACAAGGCATTTAAGGACGTGATGCTAATATTTCTTCATATGTCAGTTTATTCTCTTCTAAAGAAGTCTGGAGTTCTTGGTGAGCAGCCAAACTGCTGCTGGAGATCTGGAGTCAAGACGTTGATCTGTGTCTTAATAAGAAATGATTGAGAATGTTTCACTGTTTTAAAGGTTGTCAAAAGTAGTAGGAGACTAAAACGGCCCCTCTTGAAGTTATACAACGGCCTCTCGGAGTAATATTACAGAACCTCAGTAATAGTACAGAGCCTTGTGGAGTAATACCACAGAGCCTCAGAGAGGTTTACTACAGAGCCTTACAGAGTAATACTACAGTTTCTCAGAGTAATACTACAGAGCCTCACAGTAATAGTACAGAGCCTTGCGGAGTAATACCACAGAGCCTCAGAGAGTTATACTACAGAGTCTTACGAAGTAATACTACACAGCTTAGGAGAGTGATACTACAGAGCCTTACGGAGTAATACTACACAGTTTCACAGAGTTATACTACAGAGCCTTACGGAGTTATACTACAGAGCTTCGGAGAGTAATACTACAGAACCTCACAGTAATAGTAACGAGCCTTGCGGAGTAATACCAAAGAGCCTCAGAGAGTTATACTACAGAGTCTTACAAAGTAATACTACACAGCTTAGGAGAGTATTACTTCAGAGCCTTCCAGAGTAATACTACACAGTTTTGCAGAGTAATACTACAGAGTCTTACGGAGCAATGCTACAGAGCTTCGGAGAGTAATACTACAGAACCTCACAGTAATAGTACAGAGCCTTGAGGAGTAATACCACAGAGCCTCAGAGAGTTATACTACAGAGGCTTACGAAGTAATACTACATAGCTTAGGAGAGTAATACTACAGAGCCTTACAGAGTAACACTATACAGTTTCACAGAGTAATACTACAGAGCCTTGCGGAGTAATACCACAGAACCTCACAGTAATAGTACAGAGCCTTGCGGAGTAATACCACTGAGCGTCAGAGAGTTATACTACAGAGTCTATATACAGCTTAGGAGTGTGATACTAAAGAGCCTTACAGAGTAATACTACACATCTTCGCAGAGTAATACTACAGAGCCTTTCAGAGTAATACTACACAGTTTCACAGAGTAATACTGCAGAGCCTTACGGAGTTATACTACAGAGCCTTCCGAAGTAATACTACAGAGCCTTGCAGAGTAATACTACAGAACCATTCGGAGTGGTACTACAGAGCCTCAGAGAGTAATACTACAGAGACTCACTTAGTGATACTATGGCGCCTCACAAAAAATACCACAGAGCGAGTAGTTAGTATCAGAAAGTAATAATAAGGAGCCTTAAGGAGTAAAAATACAGCACATCACAAAGTAATACTGAGTATTTAGTGGCCCTTTAAGTCCAAGAAATATGGTTATTATGATGAAAAAATCTTGAGTATTGTTTTGTGTCTGTTTACACGCTCGCAGCACATGTAAACAAGTGTAAGTGAGGTTGTTTACTTGAGCAGTTTTTAAGAGAAGTTCTCTTGGAAGTTTTTTGTTTTTTTCAAACGCCCAGAGCAGCACGTCTAGTCAGCCACCTCTGGCTGACAAAGCCACCACATGCTAAAAGACTTATTGGCCTACTTGAGAAGGCCTGTGGGAGGCAGGGGGTCTGCTCTAGGTGGGGCTGCAACTGTTTAGAAGAAAGATTGAGGGGGCTCGGTGTCGTCTGATGAAAAAAATGGAGCCCCCCACCACCACTGCTCTGCTTCCCCCTGAGTGCTTACAGCTGCAGGGATGGAGAAGAGGAGGGGACGGGGGGGCGGAACAGAGCTCTGCATATAGAGGGCCCTTCATGAAGTCACATCTGGACCTTTCCCAGAGAACGCAACGAAGCGGGGCGACTAATGAAAGTCTTAAGTTATGTAATTGAGCTCTTCCATGTGCACCAGACGGTGATGTTTGCTTGATCCGCCGCACAGGAAGTTGGTGAAAAAAAAATCCCGCCCGAACATTCATGTTCCTCTCCGAGGACGACGATTTCAACCGGTTTCGGGATCAGGTAGTTGACCCAGAATCCAAGGCCCATACAAGGACTTTCAGCGGCGCCTTTTTGGCATTCGCCGCTATTAACAGGCCCGGGCTCAGATTGATCGGACCGCGTTTCTGGAGCCGCTTCCAGTGTCCGGCGAGCAGTGGAAAATCACTGGCGTCGAGCACGGCGTGGATGAAATGTGGCGCGCGATCCCGCTTTCCTTCGACCCGGTTTCAAAGTGTAAACAACCCCCCGATGTAATTCCGAGGCCGTGCGGTTTATGACAAACACATGTCTGCTGGTGTATTGTTATGCTTAGCAGGGACCGAGCGCCGAGGCTGTAAAACAAGCTGCCTGGTCGGACACGACGTGAAGTTCGTGGGGGAAATATCTTCAAGATCCAGGACACACGTGCGCACGTTAATAATCCAAGTTACGTCGACTTAATGTCTTGAAAGGAAGTAGAAACCTAGAGCAGAAGTAGCTTAGAAGTTGCCCCAATTATAAGGAGAAAGGGTTGTTGGGCTGATCTTATTTGTCATTTGGCTTATTTAAATCCTATGTACTATGACCCAGATCAAAGGTGTCCTCGATCTCCTGACTCAAGAGCTACTTGTAAAATCAATACAAACCAACAACGGATTAATGAAACTAGCATCCATTCAAAGTAGAAAACGCCAAAATATAAAAGACGCTGAGTAGGTTGGTTCCTTGTGTTTTTCTCTTGACCGGTAGATCCAGTTCTACATATTAAAGTATTAACGCTTATCGATGTGTCAGTGTTGATTTGATTGATACGTTTGTTTTTTATTACGTAACGTGAATTGTAGGGCTGGGTTATTGATCAAAATGTTACCACTACCTATACCTTCCTGAACGATACTTTTTATTCCTTGATGGAGATTTTTATCTCGAAATCTTTTCACACGGGTAAAACTAATTTTGTATTTTCCATGCTATCTTTAAACTTAAATCAAATTCCTTCTTTTAACCTCAGTATTGGAAGTATAATTGTTGACAGCCACAATCTCTGTTCCTGATCTTATCTTAATAATCTTTATAGGTCGCCAACATGAACATTAATCTACTTCGAGCCAACCACCCTGAGGGCCACATAAAATTGATGAGTTTGACACATGTGGATTACTTTGAAAAGATGCCCACGCACACAAGTGTAAACTTGAAAAGTATTTCTCCATGCAAAAGTATCGTACAGTACTGCCAAAAGAATGCCAAAAGTATGGTACAGTAATGCCAAAAGTATGGTAGAGTCTCTACCAAAAGAATGACAAAAGTATCGTACAGTACTACCAAAAGTATCATAGAGTACCGCCAAAAGAATGAAAAAAGTAAGATACAGTACTGCCAAAGGAATGCCAAAAGTATAGTACAGTACTGCCGAATGTATGGTACAGTACTGCCAAAAGAATGCCAAAAGTATCATAAAATACTGACAAAAGAATGTCAAAAGTATTGTACAGTACTGCAAAAGTAAGGTACAGTACTGAAAGAAGAATGCAAAAAGTATGGTACAGTACTGACAGAAGAATACCAAAGGTAACGTATAGTACAGCTAAAAGAATGCCAAAAGTATAGTACAGTACTAGCGAATGTATGGTACAGTACTGCCAAAAATATCCAACAGTACTGACAAAAGAATGTCAAAATTATTGTAATGTGCTGACAAAAGTATAATACAGTACTGACAGAAGAATGCGAAAAGTATTCTACAGTACTGCCAAAAGAATGCCAAAGGTAAGGTATAGTACTGCCAAAAGAATGCCAAAAGTATAGTACAGTTCTGCCAAAAGTATGGTACAGTACTGACAAAAGAATGCCAAAAGTCAGATACAGTACTGCCAAAAGAATGCCAAAAGTATGGTACAGTACTGCCAAATGTAAAGTAAGTACAGCCAAATGAATGTCAAAGGTTAGGTACAGTACTGCCAAAATAATGTCAAAAGTATGGTACAGTAGTGCCAAAATAATGTCAAAGGTAAGGTACAGTACTGCCAAAAGAATGTCTTGTTTTTGTCAAAATCCCTGGGAAACATGTTGCTTTCATCTGCGTGTGTGTCCATGTGTCGTATCAGTTGTATCCGAGGATTGAATTTGGTTTCCTGTATCAGCAGTGATTGACTTTACTCGTGAGGGAAGAAGGAGCAGCAGCTGATGCGGAGGAAACCTTCCTGAAATGAACACCTATCCGAAACCTGCCGGCGTATAAAGTGTCAGCGTCTGCCATCTTTGTGGCCCGGCGCCAAAAAAAACCCTAGACCGCCATCACCTAAACTGTACGGCCATTAACAGAGAAGAAGAGTAACGGTAACGACAGGAGGGGCGATCCATTACCTGCCAATTAGACGCAGACCAGAGGTAAAGGAAAGTCCGGGCCATATGGGGGGGACCGGCGAGCCACCTGACCCCGAGGGCCCCTTTAACTCAGCACTCCTCGGGACCCGTTTGAAGTCTTACATAATTCCCCTAAATGCCAACCTATTCTCCGACTAACACTCCAGGTCTTTTCCATTCTCCTCCGCCCTGTTCCACTTCTAGACCGCAAGCGCTTCGGCCAAAGCTAACAGGTTCAAACTAATTTCACAGAAAGTCACGGCGGGACCGGTTCAGCTCGAACGCTCCGAACGATATCGGGGATGGGGGTCCCCTATGTGAGCGAGCGGGAACCGGAATAATTGGGACTCGCCGTCTTCGTGGGGTCCTTTATATATAGCGTGCCTTAGTAATGCTGATGATTATTCCCTGGAAGTGGCTCAGTGGAATCGAGCGTGACACACATTTCTCACACTGATTCATTAGCATGCCTTTGGTTAGCGCAGTAGGGGAAAGAAAAAAAAAGAGGGTGTAACTTTTCCAAACATCGCCTTTCAATGAATGAGCTAAATGTTCTTCAGTGCATCTTCAAAGACGTTGGCAGCAAAACAATTCTTTCACTGACTCCAGCATCTGTGTGTCATTTGTTTCATTTTTTTTAAAGTTCAGAATTAGAGAAAAAAAAAATCAAAAGGGAAGAAAATAAGATGTTTTGTTTGTCGGGAAATGATTCTCCAAAAATATCAATTTAATGGTTGTGGTTTAATATCAGCAAAAAAGAGGTCAGTGTTTTTTTTAGTCAGATGTGATGCCAAAAGTAAGATACAGTACTGCCAAAAGTATATTGCAGTACTGCCAAATGTATGGTACAGTACTGCCAAAAGAATATCAAAAGTATATTGCAGTACTGCCAAATGTATGGTACTGTACTGCCAAAACAATGCCAAAAGTATAGTACAGTACTGCCAAAAGAATGCCTAAAGTGTGGTACAGTACTGCCAAAAGAATACCAAAAGTATACTGCAGTACTGCAAAATGTATGGTACAGTTCTGCCAAAAGAATATAGAAAGTATATTGCAGTACTGCCAACCGATGGTACTGTACTGCCAAAAGAATGCCAAAAGTATGGTACAATACTGCCAAAAGAATATTGCAGTACTTCCAAATGTATGGTACTGTACTGCCAAAAGAATGCCAAAAGTATGGTGCAGTACTGCCAAAAGAATACCAAAATGATAGTACAGTACTGCCAAAAGTGTAGTACAGTACTGCCAAATGTATGGCACAGTACTGCCAAAATAATACCAAAAGTATGGTACAGTACTGCCAAAATAATACCAAAAGTATACTGCAGTACTGCAAAATGTATGGTACAGTACTGCCAAAAGAATACAAAAAAGCATATTGCAATACTGCCAAATGTATGGTACTGTACTGCCAAAATAATGCCAAAAGTATCATACAGAACTGCCAAATGTATGGCACAGTACTGCCAAAATAATACCAAAAGTATGGTACATTACTGCCAAAAGAATGCCAAAAGCATGGTACACTACTGCCAAAAGAATACCAAAAGTATAGTAAAGTACTGCCAAAAGTATGGTACAGTACTGCCAAAAGTATGGTACAGTTTTGACAAAAGAATGCCAAAGGTATAGTACAGTACGTCCCTATAATCTGATGGTATCTCGGTAATGCTGACGTCCAATAGTAGTAGTACAGTTAAAATTGATATAAAACCAAAAAATAAGAAGGACTGTTTCATTAAAGTGGTGGTCATTTTGATTCATGTTTCCCTGAATTTAGAAACTCAACGTTAAACAAGAAAGTCAAGGTCGACAGTATTTCGTTGTGTTGTAAACCGATTACGTCCACAGGATAACACACATTTCAGATGCTCCTCAGGTCAGCAAGTTTGAATCAAAGTCTCCGGCGCTGGTTAATTCAGCACTTTGGAAACACTGACTCACTCCTAACTCCGAGACCATCCGGGGTAGGAGGACTTTATTCCAAAACCTTGTTATTGTTACAGCAGGTTATATAATAGAGATCATGTGAATCCATCGCCAAATACATCATTTTTAACCCTGGCATACAGATGAAAATAATAGAAAAGAACTGAAGGAAAAATAAATACAGAACTATAGCGAGCAGAAGTTTTTAGTTGTGTGTCCTACTACTCTTGGACATAAAAGAACTGACGAGACATTATACAATACCTTTTTAAGGTGCAAAGTAGCACGTATGCTCAAATGTATTTGCTGCATTAAAAATGTAATCTGGGTCTTAAATCTAGGTCCAGTATGTATGTGTAATTGGGCATAATGGCTGCAGTAAGTCGCCCGATATGCCCCTTTTGATATATTGCAATACCGACTTTTTTTTAACCTGTTGAGTAAAAGTTTGTGCTTTCTAAAATCAAAAATTGATAAAGACCTCCACCACTGCATATGTATTTATGGAGGTCGTTCACCTGGACACAGAGACAACACAAGGGATACCACAAACACATTTGTTTTGAAGGCCTTCGGGTCACCTTGACCCTGAGATAACACAATGGATACCACAAACACATTTGTTTTCGGGCCTACGGGTCACCTTGACCCTGAGCATTCACAAGGGATAGTACAAACACACTTGTTTTCGGGTCTTCTTGACCCTGAGGTAACACAAGGTATACTTCACACACATTTGTTTTCTGGTCACCTTGACCCTGAGGTAACACAAGGGATACCACAAACAAACTTGTTTTCGGGTCACCTTGACCCTGAGGTAACACAAGGGATAGTACGAACACACTTGTTTTCGGGTCACCTTGACCCTGAGGTAACACGAGGGATACTTCACACACATTTGTTTTCTGGTCACCTTGACCCTGAGGTAACACAAGGGATACCACAAACAAACTTGTTTTCGGGTCACCTTGACCCTGAGGTAACACAAGGGATAGTACGAACACACTTGTTTTCGGGTCACCTTGACCCTGAAATAACACAAGCGATTCTTCACACACATTTGTTTTCAGGTGACCTTGACCCTGAGATAACACAAGGGATTCTTCACACACATTTGTTTTCGGGTGACCTTGACCCTGCGGTAACACAAGGGATACTACAAACACACTTGTTTTCGGGTCACCTTGACCCTGAGATAACACAAGGGATACTTCACACACATTTGTTTTCGGGACTTCTGGTCACCTTGACCCTGAGATAACACAAGGGATACTTCACACGTGTTTGTTTTCGGGACTTCTGGTCACCTTGACCCTGAGATAACAAGGGTTAAATAAAGATTGAACAGCAGATTTACTATTTGATATTAAATTCTAATTCCAAGTGTGGCTAACAAAGTGCAACACAAGTAGTTTTATGAAGGAGTCTTCATAAGTTATGGTTGAAAAGATCAAATCAGGAAACAACAACCACAGTTTTTCCAAAAGCTCCTCACGCTTCAGGGACTTCGAATAGTAGCTCCGGCTAAAACCTCCCACAGTTAAGCTAACCTCCGGTTTGTCTTGTGTGTTTACAAAGTTCGATCCAGGATTTGCGTTAATCAGACTTCCAGCAGCAGCTGCTGTCCAGGACCGCAGAGACCTCTCGGGTCCAACGGGCCAACTTCCATGTCCGCATTGGTCATGGCGCGAGAACAATGCGAGCCATTGTGGCGCTCGTGAGTCAAGTCCCTGCAGTTTTCTCCATCATCCCTTCAACCAATGCGCTCATTCAAGCGGCGCTCGCACACACTCGTAAACACGCCGTAATGGACGAGCAAGGTGAACCGCATTTTGGAGAAGACGGGCATTTTAATATGGCGGCGGATTGAAAGTGTGCCACGCGCTCCTACGCACGGACCCACAAAACACCTCCGCGCACAACACAACTCTGGTGGAAAAACCTCAGGCCACATGGGAAGACGGCAAAGCTCTCCACAATTAAACAGTCACTTTATCAAACTCCGTATCCGACACACACACACACTCGCTCGGAAAAACTAAAAACTGCTATTATCCTCCTCCGGGGACACACACAGGCAAACACTAACCAAGTCACAGAGTGAGATGTTCACAAAAAAAACCCTGCAAAGATTTTTTAAAAATAGTCATAAACGAAGGGATGTTGCGGTTCGACCCCTCGCGGGGGGGGGAGGATCAGTCGTGTGACCTCCCTGACTCATAACCTTTGACCCCGTTACCCTGGGGTTTGAGCGAACGTGCTGAGAGTCAATGATGTCCAGAGGGCGACACAGCAGTGTGAGCTTTTTTATATGATCTATGCGCCCCCCCCCCCGCCCCACTTCCTGGAACACATCTTGAGTTCCAGTGCTCCGACATGTGGAGCAGTTTTTAATGTGCGAGTGGATACACATGGAGTTTTCCTGAACAGATACTACAGTGTTGTATACGTTCACATGCTACTACCTGACCGACGACGCTCCCTGGATAATGTTACGTTTTCCGCGCGCGTAGCAAAATTAAAAAGCGAGCTTGAAGTGTCATTTTCCAATTACAGACGCAGAAAAAAAAATGCACCACACGATACCAACAGTCGGTGAAATAGTATAAAGATTTAAAGGTAAGAAATTCAAATGAAAAGTGAGAAAATGCCATCGGAAATATTTACGGTGCCACTGTTGGGATCTTTTGGGTTGAGAATAGGGCTGCACGATATATCGGAAAAATATGGCGATATTGGCACATGCGATATCGAAAACATGTGCGATAATTTATCATTTTTTATTGTATAAATCAAGCATTTCTCAAACGCGCACTTCGACCAATCAGTGTCACGTTCTGTAAAGTTGTCAATTTGTACTTCTATGTCTCGTTGTCGTTTACGTCTCCGTCCGTCTGTGAACTGTATGGCGCAGCTTGCTAAGCTCGGTTGAAAGAAAAAAATGACGCTTATATATCGATATCGCAATTCAAGACACCAATATCGAATATCACACGGCTGTATGATATTTCCAATATCATACAGCCCTAGTTGAAAAGTACGAATAGTACTAGCTAGAGTTAGCTTAAGATCATTTTCAACTTTTAGAAATTCTTCTTGTGTCATTGGATCTACCATATGTACCGTCATCAGGGCCGCGTCTCGAATCGTGCACTTCTCTAAGAGCACTGGTTTACAGTGCGCTTACTTGCGCAGTACTCAAATTTCGACGGGGTAGTACTGTCTCAAATTAAACTCTGCTGCTACAAACTTACCGGAAATGACTCGACAGCTTCTTCTGATACTACTTTTTAACGCTGATCACAATTGTAAGTCTATCAGACACTTGACGACGCTTTTCGCCAATTGCGAAAAGTCATTTAGTTGTGTTTAATTTTTTCATTACTGTTGTTGTGTTGTTTTACGTCGGTATCTGCTCCGAAGACGCATCGCCAGTGATGTAGTTCAGTTTAGCGTCATCTATGTATCTAAGATGGCGGCCGTTAAGGTTGGAAAGTGTGTTGATGAAAATTATAAATATATATATCATTTTTCTCTGACTTTCTCTGAATTCATTCCACCGCAAAACACGATAATCCTGGTGTTATACGTGGACAGAAGGTAGGACCGAGACTTTCGTGTGTTGTTGAGACGTAAAAATTGCTAGCAATAAGCTAACTAACATAAACCTTGGAAATGTCTAAAATGTAAACAGCTCGAAAACTAAAAGTTAACGAAAATATGAACATTTATTTGTTTAATGTTTACATTTAAGAAATTTCCAAGGTTAATGGTAGCTAGCAATAAGCTAACTACCATTAACCTTGGAAATGTCTAAAATGTAAACAGCTCGAAAACTAAAAGTTAACGAAATTATTAACATTTATTTGTTTAATGTTTACATTTTGCTAATTTCAAAGGGTGTAGGTAGTATTCGTATTGCTTCTTGTTATGAGAAAGTAAAGTTTTGGTTTGTGTTGATGGGACGACTTTAATCCTATATAAATTCTACCTTAAATAAACCTTTATTTTTTACGTCTCAATAAACGTGCTGGTGAGAAAGTTCAGCAAATATTCAGGGGTGACACTTAATTTTTGTTCTTTTGCTCCGTTAACAAGATTAAAAGATTTAGCCGAACAAGTCAATCGAAAGATCACAAGGTATCTGTTGATTATTGATCATTTTGCAACATTTATTTTCGCCGTTTAAGTCCTGGCTAAAACAACTTTTGGACAGAAAAAAAAGGAACTTTTATACGTTTAATACCTAAGAAAAGTATTAGCTTGAGATTTCAAAACAACCCGCAAACACATTCAAAACGAAGAAATCTTTTCTTTTTTTTTTTGTCAAATGCTGCGACAGAAACTAGTCTCGGAGACAGGAGTGATAAAATGGGTTTTTCCTTCGTCATTTCTGCAGCAGCTTAAGAGGCTTTGGAGCAAACAAACACCTCGACAAGAATGTAAGCAAAGAGAGTGAAGTCCTGCGATGACGCCAGAGAAAGTAAACAGATGCTCTTCAATTGACATCAGTTCCTTTGCAGTGGGAAGTGTAAACACCCGGGTGTTAGTGGCAGGGATTGAGAACAAGGTGTGAACATCCTCGACGTGGGAGTCTATACAACAGTGATTGTTTATCCTTCAGGTTCTTAACAAACCTGGACCGGTCGGGTTCATCTGCATGAACGCGTCGCTCTTCAAAAATCAAGTATAGAAAAGGAGGCGACGGTGGGTTGAACCTGCCCGCGGGGTGTTCTCACACCCACATATCGGTGTCTCCGACCTGTGAGAAGAGACGATCCCTGCAGTACTTTTTTGAGATGTTCCAGTTGGTTTTCAAGACAGGCCGCTACAGGCCCTGGATCTGGAATCAGGTCGGGCGTAGAAGCGCAGTCGAGATCTGGTTAAAAAAAAAACAGGTCCGTGCACGCCGCCGCGGCGCGCTACGCTCGGGTTGGTAAGTTATGTGTAACGCCGTAAACGGATCCATACACTCGACAGCGTTTGTAAAAGAACAAGTTGCAACAGGAGGGAAAAAAAAAAATCGACTCGAACCGTGTTATAATAATTAAAGCCAGAGATGTCAACCGTGGCTGGTCTTGACAGGAAGATAATTGTTAACCTGGAGGCAAAATTAAACAAGAGCTTTCAGGTGATTCAAAGTTGAGCAAGAACAGCTCCCAGACACGTTTGAACCAAAATAAAGTTGCGTTCGAGTTTTTTGTTACCTGGACTCGGAAGATAGGACGTTAAAATACTCAAATTATGTATGGAATATAGCTAGTAGAGGGTGTGGCCCAGGGGCCATATCGAACCATTGGCTGTATTTATTTGGCCCAGGAGAGTTAAAACTTTAAAAAAACTGTATCATGTAGAAATGTTTCCCTATTTTCCACTTAATAAAACTTTATATCATTCATTCTTAACTCAATTTTCTGATTATGTTTTTTTTTTTGAGAGTATTTGTATTAATAATTAGAAATAATACTTAAAAAAAAAAGTCAATCATATTTTAAACTAAAAAATAATATAAATATATATAAAGTTAAATATGTGTTTAGCTTATTTAACTTTTTATATAATTGTATAAATACACAAGTAAACTTTTAATGTGTCCCTATTTTTTTTCTCTTCAAAAAGCACTCGAAATTGCATTAATAGCTTCAACAATAAGTACATTTTTTAAGTAAATCACTGTTTATTTATTGCGTTTAAGAATGTTGAAATTTGGCAGGAAGGGAACACAATGCAAACGTCAACATTTTCCGTTACTAATGAACTAAACACCACCCAGGTTTTTCACGTTGTTGTTCTCACCTGATGTTTTTGGATGACTGAGTATAATTAAAAAATAACCACTGACAGCTTGTGACACCCGGGTTTAACAAATGTTTAGCCTCTAGCTAACCAAGAAGAATTTGCAACTACCTTACATGCAATAACAAAAACAAAACCTAGCAGTTTGTTTTCTAGAGCGCAGGACGTGTTGCTAGTACAATACGGTTAGCATTGCTTTGTTTGTAAGACGCGAGGAAGCGTGTTTTTAGCTACGGCTATCGATTTAAGAGGAATGTCGGAGATGGAAATAACAGGTAACCTCGTATCTCTGAGGTTCGAGGATGTGGCCAATAAGGACAGGAAGAGAAAAGGAGTAGCTAGTTAGCATCATGCTAAATTGTTATATTAAAGTAGCAAGAGTCGTACCGTAGCTCACAGATTTCAACTGAAAGTTGTTCAAACTAAACTGATCTACATTTATCTACGAGTTTTCAAAGAAATTCAAATGTCTGGGCGTGTTAATAGCTTATACACATACAGGACTAAAGCTAGTAGCTGAAGCTACAAATAGTGGAACAAATTCACAACTGACTAAACTTGGGTAAATGTTTTCACAGCATGATCTGGAGCTTATAATCCATGTGTTTGTGTCTTCTTGTCTGGACTCTTGCAACAGTTTGTTTTCATGTCTAAACGAGAAGGGTCTGTCTCGCCTGCAGTTCATAGAAAACTTTGCAGCCGGAATCCTGACCCGCTCTAGTAGAAGAACTTACATTTACCCGATCCTTAAAACTCTTCACTGGCTGCCAGTTTCTTTTAGAAGCGCTTCATGACCCTGGTCTGGAAAAACGCTCTACACATATAAATTACTTACTTACACCAAGTTTAGAAAAACAGTTTTACTTTTTGGCTTTTGATCAAGCACACAGTTGATCTTTTGTCTTTAATAATGTTATGATTTTATATGGTTTTAAGATTTGATTTTATTATTTCTTGGGTGGTTTTTATTATAATATATATCGTTTTATCTCCTTTCTTAGTGGCCAACGATTCAAAAATAAAATGGTAAAACAAATTCATTATTATCTAAAGTTCAGGAAATTCAAATAGTTTTAAATGTTCAACCTAACGGTGGAAGATTCTCAAACTATAGATGAAACTCTCCGTCTGACACTGATCTCAGATGACAGGGTTGGACTCAGACACGCAGACTCAGGTCTGATCGCCGGTTGATGGACGCGATGACTGCGAGGCTTCAGGGTCTATTTATTCAAAGCAGGAGCAGTCAGGCAGGTGAGGACACGCCGAGAACCGAGCGATTATATTTTCTTTTGCGTAAGAATAACGTCCAGGAGCTGCTGCTCCTTGATGCGACGGGAAGTTTGAATGAACTTTACTTCTCTATGAATCGTGCTACCGTTGCACAATCGTCTTTGTATTGAAAAGCCCTGAGAACACGATGTTCAGGTCATTGTTTCTGCCTAAAGACACATCACTGATGGAGTCCCAGGTATGTGACCTAGTTGCCAAGTTCTCGACAAACCCGTCGCTGAAATTCAAAAATGATATTCAACCACAATTTTCATCTGAATTAAGACGGTTTTCTAAGAATAATTCCGTTTTTCTCAATTTCACAATCTTTGCATTATGTTTTAGGGGCACTTTTCCCAGCTCTCTAGGGTCGAATACTACACTTATACATGTCCAAGCATGGCTCGGGGGCTATCCAGAATCCACTAGGTCAGCTCTGAGAGTCAATGTGATTGACAGGATGTCAAAGTGACAAGGAAGCAGTTTGTTTATTTGTTGTTATTAATTTAGTTCTGAAACAAAGAAATATAAAGGGAAATATAGCAGTGAACTAGTAATTATTATTAAAAAGCAGAACAACAAAAACAAAGGGATACCACAAACACATTTTTTATCTCGCCTTCGGGTCACCTTGACCCAGAGACAACATAAGGGATACCTCAAACGCATTTGTTTTCTCACCTTCGGGTCACCTTGAACCTGAGACAACATAAGGGATACCCCAAACACGTTTGTTTTCTCACCTTCGGGTCACTTTGACCCAAAGAAAACATAAGGGATACCTCAAACGCTTTTGTTTTCTCACCTTCTGGTCACCTTGACCCAGAGACGACACAAGGGTTAAGACATCGAACATCTGGAATAGACTCCGAGGCTTATTCGACCTATTCATTGAGGGACACCAGGCATGTCTGAACTAGGGGGGAACACTGGGTCAGGACCCACTGGAGGGATTGTCTTTCATTTGCAGGTGCCATTTATACAATTAAAATAAATCACCGTTATCTCCGAGTTAACTTAACTGGTTTTACAGAACGATAACCTTCATATCAAGGTTGAATTTCGGTGGCATTTGCAGTGAATCTTCAGCCACACAGCAAGACTTCTGGGCAGAACACAATGTTTTTCACATATATTCTGGCAGACTCTGGATTATCCCTGGCAACGGGCGCCGACGCACATGGAAACAGATCGGAACAGTATGTTAGGACGAGCTGTATACGTTAAGATTCACGTTTGTTTGGACTTGTTTACAACTGAAGACCTGCACAAACATGCAACCACCAGAACATCTTCTCCATCCCCGCGATCGTATCCATCGTTATCTTCTCCTGCTGGTTCACCTCTGGGTCCTGAACACAGCGATTGTTGCTGGTTTTGAAAGATTTCCTGATGTGATAATATGATGAAGATAACAAGTTAAATGCCTGCAGGTGTTGAAGGTGATATTACCCTAGATACTGATGAACAAAGAATCGTTCAACTGGTGTTGCTGCATCGCAACATTGTGATTCTACACTCCCTGTTTTTTTATTACAGCAACAGGCGTTGTCTCGTTCACTTACCGAAATCAAGAGTGAAATTCCCGACACATATTTTGACCACACGAATTCCAAAATCGTTGCCATGACAAGGTAAACATGCACGATGACATGTGTCACGTTTAAAGATGATACACACGAGTAAGAAGACAGTAGTTAGTTGTATTCACTGATATAAAAACACAAACGTGTGATGCAGGTTTTACTAGCGGTGAAAAACAACACTCAAATTCTAATTATGTCGCAAAAACACAGAACTTATTTCAACGTCGATATTCAACAACTAGTGACTCGTGGTGTAAATGTGTGATGTATATAATAACTATAGTAATAAAAGTTTTTTAATATATCCTTAACATTTTTACAAATATAGTCGTAAGTCAAATTTCAGAGTACTTGCATTGCTTGTAAATTGAATAATAAATAAATATATTAAAACAAGAATTACGAGGACAGAATAGGAAAAATAATGTTAATCAAAAAGTGTAATTAAATTTAAATACGATTTTTATATAATTTATAATAAAACAAAAAAAAAAAATTAAGAACTATTGAAAAAAAAATACATAAGGATGCGACAAGGAAGTACTAGATTTCCGTCAAGAATTATTATTAAATATAATTATTTTGAGCAACTAAAATACTCAACAAATATACATTTTTGTCCTAAAACAAAGCAATATAAAAATGTAAAGCTAAACTAGTAGTTAATAATAAAAAGCAGCAAAAACTTGTCTTCTCTCCTTCGGGTCACCTTGACCCTGAGATAACACAAGGGATACCACAAACACATTTGTTATCTCACCTTGACCAAGAGACAACACAAGGGATACCAAAAACACATTTGTTATCCCCCCTTTTGGTCACCTTGACCCTGAGATAACACAATGGATACCACAAACCCATTTGTTATCTCACCTTTGGGTCACCTTGACCCTGAGACAAGAAAAGGGATACCACAAACATGTTTGTCAATATAACCCAAAGGTGAGAAAACAGAGGAATACCCCAGAAATAATGGTCTTCTCGCCTTCGGGTCACCTCGACCCTGAGATAACACAAGGGTTACCACAAACACGTTTGTTATCTCGCCTTCGGGTCACCATGACCCTGAGATTAACTAGTATTTAATAATAAAAAAGCAGCTCAACGAATAAACAACAAATAAACTTAAAGTTGATATATATTATTTCCAACCAAATTGTGTGTTTAAATATATATTAAGAGCTTTATTTATAATCCGGTTTAATTCAACCGTTCCGGGAAAGGGAAAAAAAAGGGAATCCCGGATTATCTTGTTTAAACAAATAAATCAAAATCCTTCTCAGACGAATGTTCTTCTCTGGGCGTGATTCAAAGGGCGTGAACACTCACAAAAGAAAAACCATAACTCACGAAAAGCAGATCACTTTCAATGCTGAGTCGGCCATAATGGGAATATCAATCAACAGGTGAGGCCTGGGACGAGGGGGCGGAGCCTGTCAGGGTGTTTTTATTATTTTCTCTCTTGTATAAACGCGTTTGGACCGGAGATATTTTATAAGCTTCTCACATATGACCTGATTGCTAAACAACAGTTTCCACGCCCAAGGGCTCCCACTATATGCCAGGTGTGTGTGAGTGTGTGTGTGTTGTGTCTGAGCACACACACACACACACTCAAATTTCTTTACCGTAAATGTGTGGTTAACCAGAAAAAGCTGTTGGAGGGAAGCGCCCCATTTTTCGCTCATTTAGACATTTTTTTTGGGCCAGAAATGAGGAGAGAGTGGGAGGATTTTTCTCGTCCAAAATAATAAAAAAAAAAAAAGCTGAATGACAGAAGCAGATAGGAAGAGAAGAGTGAAGGGAGGGAGGGGGAGAAAAAAGGGGAATGACAGAACCAGAGCGAGGGAGACGGAGGGAGGGAGTGACTGAGCTTTTCAAGAGAGAGCGAGAGAACAAAAGCTTCTTTGTGTGCAGCGCTGAGAGAGTGAAGTGGAGCCAGGGCTTAGGGAGTGTTTAACAGTGTACACCGACTGCATTCCTGCAATGTGATTACAAGACGCTTTTAATTTCTGCTCAGGAAATGGACTTAACTCTTTCCTTCCCACACTCGCCGGCTCCCCCTCGCCTCGTCTTCTGACCGGAGACGACGTTGGAGAAAAGTTTTTTTTGTTTTTTTTGTCAACAAGTTGAATTGATAACAACAAGCTTAAAAAAGTGCATTAACTAAAACGATGTGACTCATTGTTGTCGATCCCTAATTAGCTTCTTCAAGTGTCTTATCAGACGAGAACAATAGTTCAGATAAACATCGATATGACTCAGAGAATATGTTATTAGTCATGAACTTGGAGTACAGCCGAAGAGAGTTGTTGGAATAATTCCAGGTACAAATGAACTAGTTCTTGCTTTTAACTGTATGAACAACACAAATTAACTGTTAAATAGCTACTTGTTTGTATGTGAAATCACCGAAAATTAGCCACTTATGAACCAGTATAAAGTACTAACTCACGCTTTTGTTTGTTGTGACTATATTCTACCCATAATAGCACGATAACAAGCAGTGCCAGTACCACCAGAGAACTTTATTACTATAAATAATACTGTCTCCTTTAAAGGAAAAAAGAGCAAGTATTCAAGTGACCCGCAGGCCTGAAAACAAATGTGTTTGTTGTAACAATGGGTAGCCTATGGCCCAAGGTCAACGACCTCCACCGCTGCATATGTTTTTATGGAAGCCAGGAAGACAACACAAGGGATACCTCAAACACATTTGTTTTCTCACTTTCGGGTCACCTTTACCCATAGAAAACGCAAGGTATACCACAAACTAATTTGTTTTTTCACCTTCAGGTCACCTTTACCCAGAGACAACGCAAGGGATACCACAAACACATTTGTTTTCTCACCTTCAGGTCACCTTGACCCTGAGATAACACAAGGGATACCACAAACACATTTGTCTTCTCATCTTTGGGTTACATTGACCCAGAGACAACGCAAGGGACACCATAAACACATTTGTTTTCTCACCTTTGGGTTACATTGACCCTGAGGTAACACAGGGGATACCACAAACACATTTGTTTTCTCAACTTCAGGTCACCTTGACCCAGAGACAACACAAGGGATACCACAAACATTATAAAGTGCTAACTCACACCTTGTTCGTTGTGACTATATACTACCCATAATAGTACGCTACTAAGGAGTGCAAGTACCACCAGAGAAGTTTATTATGAATAATACTGTGTCATTTAAAGGAGAAAATAACTATATTTGATACTTCTATATTTCCTGGTAATAATCAGTAGTTAAAGTGTTGTTCAGCTGGTATTTATTTATATAATGTTATTAAGGGTAGAAAATAGTCAAAATATTTAAACTGTTTTTGATTGTTTAAGCGCTTTTTGACAATCGTCTAGAAAGGTCTTTACAAATAACTATTACTTACTTACTTACTTACAATGAACAAGGTGTGAGTTAGTACTTTACATGGTTAATAAGTAGTGTATTTGTTAATAGACACATGTATAAGTGGCTTATTACTAGTTAATATGTGTTCCCCATTCTCAAGTATTGATGTCTTTCTCATTAGCATAAGTAACGGAACTTCATTGGACGTCTTTTATCGCGACGAGAAAACTTCAACTATCACTGAAGTTCTGATGGTATTTCCAGATTACCATCTGGATCCCAGAATCTCTTCTACCGTTAGCGCTTAGCAACGTCCAGAACTCGCAATAAACCCCTTAAGAAAACTATGACTTTATCAAACAATATTTGATAAAATCACTAGAATAAATGCACTTTTCAACGACCTTGGAGACAAAATGTTCATTTGACAGCGTTGCTAGCTGGTATCTCACCTTTGGGTCACCTTGACCCTGAGATAACACAAGGGATACCACAAACACGTATGTTTTCTCACCTTTGGGTTACATTGACCCTGAGACAACACAAGGGATACCACAACACACATTTGTTTTCCCACCTTTGGGTCATCTTGACCCTGAGATAACACAAGGGATACCACAAACACATTTGTTATCTCGCCTTTGGGTCACCTTGACCCAGAGACAACACAAGGGATACCACAAACACATTTGTTATCTCGTCTTACGGTCATCTTGATCCTGAGACAACACAAGGGATACCACAAATAAAAAAGCTTCGCTCAGGAATACAAGCTAACTCGCTACATTCCCTTTTAACTTCGGCATCCAGGAACCGTTTCCTTTCCTTTTTTTGTACTGAATTAGAAGCTCCTTGGGGGAGGTATGAGCCGTCAAATAATGTGGGTTTCATATATTTTTAAATAGCCTAACAGCGTGAGGCAACGTGTGGCTGGAAAAACAACAATTTCTTCGCCGACTTTCATTGAAAGTCAAGTCTTTGATTGTACAAACGTAATAAGCACGATTAGGCGTAATCACGTCAATAAACGCGATAAAGAGTGTCGTCATTTTTCGCTCAAATTACCCCGAAAAACAACTTCTCTGAACAACAGCGCCACGTTGTTTACCGACCCGCGGGGCCCATTACAAGCTCCATTATCTCGTTTAGCAAATAGCATCATCGCGCCGTCGCCTGACTCCAGAGTGGAAGGAAGAGACGGCGAGGAAGAGGTCGAGGTCGGGGCGTGTGGACGTCAGCCTTTTGGCCTCCGTGTCTGGAACCGATGGACGCAGATGCTTTGTTATCGGGAGGAAACATCTGATCCTGCATCATCCACTCCTCTCCTCAAGGTCTCCTTGGACTTTCCTCTTACTTTTTTACTCCTACTGTACCTCTTAATAAAACTCCTGACATCTCAGCTCATAACTCACTCCGGTAATGAGGCCTCATTGTCCGACACTCACTCCATCTTAGAAAACTCCTAGGGTGGCCCCGAAAAAATAAAACAAATGAAAAGAAGTTGCTGGACTACGGGGGAGAAAAACTCCCACCCAGAAGATTAGCTTCTCCTCGGAGTAACGGTAAAAAAAGATTTAATTAGCCGTCGACCGCGCTTTTCACTTTCTAATTCCCTTTGTCTGGATTTCAATTTGGCCGCCTCGGCTTGTTCCTGAAGCACTTCGGAAAGGGCTCTAGTGCGCGTCCTTATCGGGGAAAAAAACAGGTTTTTGGAGAGGAGAAAGAAAGGAGGCGGTAAAAGTGTTTTTTAATTGCGCGGTGAAAAACATTTGAGTCTTTATGTGCACGGAGACCCTCCACAGACGTGTCCGGCAGGTCTTGAGAAAGACTTAAACTGATCGTTGGACGTCAATTTGCACGATTCAAGAAGGTTACCAGTGTGAAAATTTGATATTTTTTGAGCATTTTGAATCGCTTTCTATGGCCGCCAGGAAGAGAGGAAACTGGAGTACCCGAAGTAAACTTCTTAACATACGAAATTCACACAGGACGTTGCTTCAACCAACCTTCTTGCTTTATTTAAATAGCGCTAACGCCACCGTGTTAGCTTGATCATTAGAGACGCACTGTCAAAGCACATGCATCTGCCAAGGGGCAAATTTTCAAGATGACTGTAAAAAAAAACAACATACAATCAAATCTATAAGACAACTCTTTCTAAATGATGGAAATGAAGTGTTCTAATCTTAGCTTGCAAGCTAGTCCAAGAAACCCCTAAAACTTTTTGTTAAATGAATAATAACATCACTTTATTTTGTCTTAGAGTTTTGTTATTTCACTAGTTCAACTGTTTGTTGTGTTTGTTAAGTCTTCAACAAGTTGTGTCCCAAATTGCGCACACTTCTGCACCTACACTTATTTTGAGTACACAAGTGCATCCCAAAGAGCAGTGTACGAAAATATAGTGCACAATGAGCACTCAAATAGCGCACTCAAATGTCCAGAAAATTGAGTGTGGATCGATAGACTTTCCACCCTTAATGGCCGCCATCTTAGTGACGTAGATGAAGCTAAACTGAAGCTACGTCACTGACAACGCGTTTTCGGAGAAGATGCCGACGTAAACGTCCAGAGAAAACACTCATTTTGCCACAAATCAACACAAAAACAATAATACCACAATGAAACACAACTTAATAACTTGTTTCGATTGACGAAAAGTTCTGTCAAGTGTCGGCGATATGGTTCCAACGATAGGTTGTGATCAGCGTTACAAAGTAGCAAAAGAAGAAGCTGTCGAGTCATTTCCTGTAAGTGTGTAACAGCAGTGTTGATTTGAGACAGTACTACCCTGTCGAAATTTGTGCACCGTCTTGCAGTGTACTGTAAAGCAGTGCCCTTAGAGACGTGCACAAAGTTTCCTGTTTTTAGCTCCAAGCGACAATAGGAGCAGAAGTAAGAGGCCATACAAGTCAACGTCAAAACCGTCGGCTGGGTATTAATACTCCAACCGAAATTCATCGGTAGTACCAAGTATTGAAACATTCTCCAATACTTGTTAAAGTGTGGATTTTTCTGAAGAAACAACAAATAAAGGCGACCGTCAGATGGATTTGTTAGTTGTTTAAAAGTGTTTGTTTGTGATTTCGTATTTAGTTTTTCTGCAACGAAGAATATTTATGATATTAATCAAAGGCTGAAAAATGTAACTGAAGATTTGTGCTATGTGATACGTCGTTTTCTTTTTCGTTAGAATTAATTTGGTACAGAAAAACTATCGTTAAGGAACTCGTATTGAAGTTAAGGTATTGTTACCGAGACTTATCCAATACCTTTTTAAACCCAGATGAGCCTTCAGAACACCCAAAAAAGGTACTTACCGTTTTATTGTTTTCCTAAATACTCTCCTTGGCAGAGGTAATTTACCACTACAAATACAAGGTAACAAACGAGGGAAAGGAAAAAGGCACGAGATCATGAGCTATAAAAGACATTTTTCACATCATGTATTTGACCATGGTCGTCCAACATATTAGCAACAATCGAGGACGTTGTTCCGAGTCACAGGACACACGTATGTAACAATGTTAACTCCATTAAGACGGAGGCGACGACACAGCAGACGGAACTTCTTATCAAAACCATCTTGTTTACATCTGCGCTCCCCTTCGCTGTAGATCCCATTGATGAGCGTCAAGGGTTTTTTTTTTTTTTAAAGCGCCAAAAAAGTTCTGGCGCCAAAAGACTGAATCTGCATCACAGCAGAGGGGAAGAGCATAAAGGACGAGTGCTGATAAATTGTGAAGGAGGCCGGAGCGCCGGAGGGTCTTGTCCGTGACGGCAGAGAAAGGATCGGTGGGGGATTAAAGGCGGGAGGAGGTGAGAGGCACAGTGAAAGTTTGCCTCAATCCCGGCTTTTTTTTTTTCTTCACATCAAAGCATTGAAAGACGTATTCTTGCATTTCCATGGGCGGCCTCTGAATCCAGCGCCAGTCATTCAGCGTCCACACCTTTCCCTCAGCTGCCTCTTCTAATCCACCTTTGTATGAAGCGGCTGAAAGAACCCACCTCTAGGTTTTCACGAGCAGAATCACTTTTTTTCTACTTTTTTCAGTGGATTTTAAACCTATTGCGGGTCACATGGAATTATTTGGCGGTACAGATTTAAGTTGTGTACAGTAGAAGAGTTTTGTGTTTCTTATTAGTTGTATCATCTGTATAATGTATATATATATACATATACAGTACATGCCTGTAAGTGCCGTCGACCAATAAGGCGTGTGTTTTATGGTCATGTGATGTGGGATTTTGACGAGAGACTGTGGTGACAATAAAGTTTTGAGATTTCGACAGCGACGATTCAAGAATGTTAAAAGAAATGACAAGTAAAACGATTTTATTCATGCATAAGAATCGCGGAGTAATACTAAGGTGACTCACGGAGTAGTACTACGGTGACTCACGGAGTAATACAACGGGACTCGTGGAGTAATACTATTGTGATTCTGGGAGTAAAACTATACTGACTTGCGGC
This sequence comes from Callionymus lyra, assembly GCF_982586985.1. NCBI lineage: Eukaryota > Metazoa > Chordata > Actinopteri > Syngnathiformes > Callionymidae > Callionymus > Callionymus lyra. The sequence goes on along the minus strand of NC_141835.1, from coordinate 12,765,347 downwards.
GTAATACTACATTGACTCGGGGAGCAGTGACTCGTGGAGTAATACATCAGTGACTCGCGGAGTAATACTACAGTGACTCACAGAGTAATACGATAGTGATTCGGGCAGTCATACTACGGTGACTCGAGGAGTAATAATTGGTTGTCTTGCGGAGAAAAACTACAATGACTTACGTACAGTAGTAATACTATGGGGACTCATAGAGTAATACTTTATTGACTTGGGGAGTAGTGACTCGCAGAGTAACACTACAGTGACTCGAGGGGTTAATACTAAGTTGTGTTTTTGGTGCAGCTTAATATTTGACCGACATTTTGACAGATTTTGAAGAATGTGCACCACAATGGTAGAATTCATTCACAAAAAAACTGTGAATGAAATTTTACGTATCTGTAATGTTTTACCCATTATAAGTGGGTCTACAAGAAACAACATTTTAAGTTTAACAACTGGAAGAGCTTTGCTGTAATGGGATTAGGTATTAGGAGGTATTTCAATTGAGAGAACCATCTAGTGGTTTATATGGCACAACTGCAATACAAATATTGGAGATCTTTGTGTTGTAACCGGTAAATGTTTAAAACTGTTTTTAAACAATGACGACCTTAGTTTGTATAAGCAGATGCAGCATCTTGACTGAATAGTACTCAGATAATACACAAACCTGTGTGTTTTGTTGTTGATCGTGATGATGTAGTAGCGTAGAATCATTTTGCCTGGTCCTTTTTTGTTGGTCCAGTGTTTACATCCTGAAAGAAAGATAACACAATTTGATCTATGCATTTAAGGAAATGACATTAGCCTCACAAGCTAGCACAAGCTAATATGCTAACTGCTACAATCTTAAAACCAATATTAGTAAGTAAGTAAGTTATTTATATTTGTAGAGCACTATAGCTTTTAAATGTCGGATAGCTATTACTACATTACGTAAAACGAAAGAGAAAAATGGGTCCCAGCGCCACCTGTCTTCTTGGGGGTGACATTGCACTGTAACTATAAGTCTGAGTTTGATGACTGATCGAAATTGTTGATTTAAGAGAACGTCACAGACTATTTTAGCAATTACCCACAAGGAAGTAGAACATAGAGTCGCTTCAGGCGACACAGTCACATCAGATATTCCAAAAATAATCAATGAATCATCACATAAATTGAAATTAAGTCTCAGTCATGAAGATCAAAGTGCCTGAGAGGGAGCTACAGAGTTGAGCTACTGCAGGAAAATCACAATCCACAGGTTTAATCAAGCGTGTGAGACGCTTTAATTTGTTTACATTTCATACATGTGACTTTATTCATAAAAAATAAAGTGTGACTCCAGGTCCGACAATGTGTGTCTGTTGGCAGTAGATCAAGGGTGTGTTGTGTTCCAGAGTTCTGGTTTTTCTCGAGCCATGTGAGATCGACTCACACATGCCTGTTTGACAAGATCAAGATCAAGATTCTTAATTTGTTGTTGTGCAGACGATTATTAAAGGGATGTTTCAAGTGGTGACGCGTTCTCTGCTTCCTTCTAAGATGCATTTTATTACATGTCATTAAATTAAAACAGAAACGTGATGAACTTTCTGAGTAGTATCAACAATCAATCAAAATTTATATTAGGTTTTATATTTTAATAAAGTCTGTTTAAAATAAAATAATTCTATTTTTTTATTTACAATTAAAATACAAATATTTAGGGTGTTTTTTTTTATTTTTGTGTTGTAATTTAAACTTCCGACCGCTGTTATTACATCCTCCACATCTAAATGATGAAATCAAGCAAGATCCTGGTGACGACCAAGGACGAGAGGATACAGTGGACTCAAGCAGCTTTTAAAAGCTGATGTTTGGACATATTTTGGTTTGAAAACAAATGAAAGCAGTTACGACTTCGTCGAGAGTCATGTGGTCTGTAAATTCTGCAACACCAGAGTCAAGTACTCAACAATACTACACATATATTGCAATATATATTGTAATATATCATACAATTGCTCCTGTTGTATCGCCAGATTCTTGAAAACACACCCGCAGACCAAAATGTAAGTATAGAAGCATTGTCCGTCTTTTCGTTACCCGCACATTTTCAAAAACTTGATCATTTGTACTGTATTTGTTTTTTTTTTCTGTAATAGAACTGATTGGAGAGTAAATTCACCAAAGCTGAGATTAAACCAAATATTTTTACTATATGTAATTTTCTTTTCTTATTGTTACAATTGATCTTATCAAATTGTTATCCAAAAAAGTATCGTTCAGGAAGGTAACTGCATGAGTACCGGTGTTGAAAATACTCGATTAATACGCACCCCTACTCATACCTCTGCATAGAAAGAAATTTGCCATGACTTTATAAAAACAAAGCGAACAACCGAATGAATGAAACTCGGATTCAAAAACCGTCTTCACTTAAACCCAACTTCACAGAACTTTTAAAAGGGCAACAAGTTTATGAGACATTTTGTTTCAGCCCTTGACCCAGATCGTGTGAACAATTGGCCTCTTTGTATGATTGTGTTTTAACACTTTAATGATGATATCAAATCAAGCCCATTGTAACCTTTTCATTCCCGCAATGCATTCTGGGTAAGACCTTATACTTGTTCATGTGTTAGCCTCAATGAGTCGAAATTGACATTTTGGTTGAGGTCAAGCTTTAGCTAACAAGGTGTCGACTCCGTCAACCACGGGAAAAAAAAAAAAAAAAAAAAAAAAATCAACGAAGACGGTCTCCAAAAGTTCAGTTGGCATTAGAAACAATGCTGCGATTTCAAATCTGTTCCACTGCTATGTGGGTCATCGGAGATGTCTTCGGAACAAACCTGCTTAAGTTACCTCGCGCTACCATTAGCACACCCACTGGTGGAGCAACACAGGCAAATAACAGGAAACCACAAAAAAAAAAAAAACCTTGAGGGACGGTACTCAGACATCTGGTCCACCTGATGCGGCGGGTCCTTCCACTCATCATCAAGGTTGTCCTTTCACTGTGGGCGCTCGCTTTTTCTTTTTTTTATTCAAAAGGTCAAACCACAGACGGAGAAAGTTCTCCGAGGCCAAGAGTCTCGAACCCACAAGTGAGAGGAACTGTTAAGTTTTGGTCACGCCGCCTGTGGTCGAACAGCTCCGTGTCGTGTGGGGATGGAAAAGAAGAAGAAGAAGATGGAATAGAAGTCAAAGGTTTTTTAGAAGAGGAACTTATTTCACAAGAATATTTTGAAATAACCATCCTTTGTTGGTAAACTTTTTGTGCAAGAGAGTCTCGGTCGAGAGGTACCGTGTAGGGAAGTTCACTGACAAATCAAAACACTTTAAAAAAATTGTTTATTTTTCACTCATTTTCACTAGTTTACTGGTTTAATTTTGGAGTAAATTTGAATGAACACCTTTCAGACAGTAATAATCAATAGATCAGATATTATTAGAATTGTTTTGTTTTTTTTCTGTGCGTCCCGTTTACAAATGCTTCATGGACTAGTAAAAAGTCCCCGGATCGGGGGTTAAGAACCACGGGTGTGGGATACCCAAACCATACTGATATACTAAATATTCATATATCTATACTGCACTCAGTAAGTACATTTAAAAAATACCAAGTGAATATTATTATATAAATACTTGTAAGCAAATATATATATTTACTAAGTAATATTTATACATGTCTATTACTAAGAACTTTACTTATTTCTATTGTTTCGACTGTACAATCTGATTGTCTTATTGGCACTAGCTGCTATCATGCTAACGTAACTCATTCTGCTGGTATATACTTGAGTACAAAGTGTATATTATTATATAAATACTTGTAAGTAAATATATATATAAATATATTTACTTAGTAGTATTTATATATGTCTGTTACTAAGAACTTTACTTATTTATTTTGTTTCAACTGTACAATCTGATATTATCTTATTGATGCTAGCTGCCACCATGCTAACGTTACTCATTCTGCTGGTATATACTTGAGTACCAAGTGTATATTACTATATACACCTGGTTGCAATAGCACTTGTACTTAGAAAGCAAGTACTTGTACCTACGGTGCAAAAACAACCAAATAATAATAATAATGTCAAGCTATCCTGTAACGCCTGTCACAAATGGCTCTAGAAGTGGGATGATAGTTAGGTTTCTGCAATTGCCATTAAAATAAACTGTTGCTTAATGTGTACAATACAAAAAAATTCCAGAGAAATCAAGATGGAAATAGTGAGGAGGTGCACAAACGGCGTCAGAAGTAGGATGGTGACAAGAGTTCCAAGTGTAAGTCTATATGGAATTATCTCTTAACTTAGTTGCTCAAAGATTTGTCATTAATAAAACTTGTTTGTTCTTTCTAACCACCAGGAATTATTCGTATTTCCTGAACAAACGATGACGACACACACTCAGATTTTCAAAAATGTCGCTCATCCGGTTGCTGTAAGTGATCGACACACTGCTACTGTTTTCTTTCAACGTCGTGTTGACATTTCATCAAGCTACACTAGTACTGTAATAGTCAGTTAGCCAGACTTTTAAAGCACACTTGTTTTTTTTTGTTAAATTCACTTTTTAAGAGCAACAAAGTTCCCACCAGGAGCGCTAGAGCTGATTTCACGCTCCCTTTGTCACGGAGCTGAAGCGTTGACCCCTGCTGAAGTGACCCCCAGACTCACATGTAACATGAAACACATGGAGGTTGAATACCTCAATATTCCCTCTGACTTTTGGACAGTTTTACCTTCAACGTGTTCATCGGCGGATCTTTAAACCTCGACTAAAGGATTGTTGACGTTGTTAATGAGCGGCGGGAGGAACATAATTCACATTAGTAAACACGTTTTTTAATTCAAACCACAAACGTAAACCAAACAGTAAACCACGCAACACAAGATGACAGGTATACGCTCGAGATGATTATCATGTTTGGACGGAGAACGACATAACTTGGCAACCAAATAAGCATCAGAATATGTAAGAAACCCATAGACCTTGGTAGATTGTTAATGATGTCATGACAATCTAAAAAAAAATCCTAAAATTCCCACTTTTGTACAGTAAAAGATGATTGATTTGTGATGTTGTAGAAGAAAAAAAAGTCATATACAGTATATTCAATACATTTAGCTGACCGGAAGAGTCCTTATGATATATTTTGATGCAATTGTATATATTTTGCGTTACGATTTTAGGTAACACTGAATTGTAGTGAAATAAATATGTCCAGACATCAGCATTAAAAGCTTCTAAAGTCAACTGTATCCTCTTGTTCTCAGTCTTTGCCAGGATCTATCATGATACAGGGGCAAGGATACAATATATTGTGATATATTGCAATACTGTAGTATTGTCGAGTACTTGACTCTGGTGTTGCAGAATTTACAGACCACATGACTCTTGACGAAGTCATAACTGCTTTTGATTTGTTTTCAAACCAAAATATGTCCAAACATAAGCTTTAAAAGCTGCTGGAGACCCCTGTATCCTCTCGTCCTCAGTCATCGCCGGGATCTTGCGAAATTAAATTGTTTCTTTAGCTGCAGAGGACGTAATAACTGCTGCCATGTAGTTGCAGGAAGCTTAATCGCAACACATAAATGAAAAAACGGTGCGAATATTTGCACGTTAATTTTAAATTTGAATTTAGAATTCAATTATTTTGTTTTACAGACACTTCATTGATGTAGATGAACCAAAACAATTCTATGATAAAAAAAATATATCATTTAAAAATCTCACCCCCTCAAAATATATGTATATATATATTTATTTTTAATTATTATTTTTTTTTTTTTCAAACACCCTATTATTGAGGAGCCTAGAAATGAGACACTATGATACCAAACTTCCACAAAGTATTTTTAAGTTCCAACGGACTCAAAGTATAATCACAGATTGTTATTATTTAATTCAAGAGTCAAAGCATCAAGTTTAAAGTTACCGTGACGTAACTCCAGCTCTATGAAAACAGAGAGCCCTCTCACGGCCTGTGCTATTGGGTTTTTTTGGCCCCGGGGGCGAAACTTATTTTTAATCAAAAAACACATGTCACAAGTTTAGCTTTGGTAAGACGACGGTGAAAAATCGATCTAACCAAATATAAGACGCTGCCTTTTTATTTTAAATAGGAGCCAAAACAGAAAGTCAACCTTCTTAACCTTGACTGGCATCTCGTCGGGAGTAACTTCTCCGCTTCCCTCGGAGCACCTGGGAGCCATTTGTGACTAATGCGGTCCCTAATGATCCCGGAACACAGATTTGGATTTAATAATCCAAATTGTGGGCACATTACATAAACGATAATTGACCCCCTACCACCCCCCCCAAAACACCCTTTTCACCCGTCTAAAGCTCGAGCCCCCTGCTTCATGACCCCCTTCCCCCAACCCCCCCCACACCACTCGGGGTCATCAGCGAGAAAAGGGGGATTTAACGGCCAAGTGGTCCGAGGAAGACCTGTGAAGTAGGAGGCCAAGTGAGTCCGTAAGAATTCCGATCTTAAGCCGTTTAACCTACTTCACCTTCGCCACAGTTTTACTCTCAGACTCGTCCATTACTTTTAGAATAAATCGTTTTGAAGACGTTTTTGTAAAAAACACCTAAACCAAAAAAACTACTTGGAATCCATCAACAGTTAATAACATTTTAAATCAGGATAAAATGAGAACAAACCTGTGGGAGTTTGGGAAGCAGGATAACCTACTGATATAGTACAGCTAGTAACGACAAAGTAGAAAAGTGTAAATACGTAAAACCGTAAATATGTTGGCAACTCTTTCCCATAAATATTGTGTGAACGGAAATACGTTTTTACAAGAAAACCCTAGAGACAATCTGAAATATAATGTCCTAAAACCATGTCTACTTAGTGTTTACTTAGTAGTTAAAGTATAAGTATTAAAAGTACAAGTATAATTAGTAGTAAAATTAGTAATATAAGTATAAGTAGTAGAAGCAGTAGCAGAAGTAGTAGAATTAGCAGTGAAAGTAGTAACATAAGTAAAAGTAAGTACAATTACTAGTAGAATTTGTAGTATAAGTATAAGTAGTAAAAATAGTTGTAGAATTTGTAGTAAAAGTATAAGTAGTAGTAGAATTAGTAGTAGAAGTAGTAGAATTAGTAGTAAAATGAGTAACGTAAGAATAAGTAGTAGATGCAGTAGTAGAAGTAAGTAGAATTAGTAGGGAAAGTATAAGTAGAATTTACTAGTAGAATAAGTAGTAAAAGTAGTAGTAGAATTAGTAATAAAAGTATAATCAGTAAAAGTAGTAGTTGAATTAGTAGTTTATGAATAAGTAGTAAAAGTAGTAGTAGAATTAGCAGTAGAATTAGTATTATTATTAGTAGTAAGTAGAATCACGTGTTTTTAAAGTTGAATGAAGTTTCTAGGTGTGAGTACATGAAAGTACCTGAAGCTCAAAGTGGAAGGAGTTGAAACATGAGTTGAAGAATTTTATCATTCAAGTGAATGGAGAGAAAAAGAGTTGAAGAGATAAAAGAGAGACAGAACATCGCTCGAATTTCGGGAACGAGCCGAATTGAAAAAAGTTTGAATGGTTCAAATCTGATAAAAATTGTAGAAGATGATCACTTTTTTCTTATCTATTATACAATTACAACTTGAAAATCCAATTAAAAAATGAACCGACCTACACTAAAACCAAACAACTGTGTTTGCATCAGCATTAGGGTCGTCTGTGATGTCGCCGGGTGGGTAGTGGGGGGTGTGTTTGGGGGTCCTGGGGACTTAAATCAAGACTCATTGTTTAGCAAAAGGATTAGAAGCAGGAAATGACAAACCAAAATCCCACATTCGCTCTTTAAAGGATCGTTTGAGAGGGAGAGTCTTTTGAGGATGTTTGTCTCCTCGACCGGCTGCCTCGCTTCTGAGACCCAACGTGGGGGGCTGGGGGGGGTGTCGGGCCCCGGAGGTGGGAAAGATTCATCCGAGACTTGTGGAATTATTCTGGCCCCTGGATCAATAACACTATTAAACACTAATGCATTCAGTGAAGGAAAGACTCAATCTGATTGTGGAGCTTTATTTAAACATGGCAGGAAGTGGCAGCAACAGACGCACATCAAAGGCGGGCTTTGTGAGGAGGAGACTAGATTAGGGTCTCTGATGCAAGCATGGAGCACACACACACACACACACACACACACACACACACACACACACACACACACACACACACACACACACACACACACACACACACACACACACACACACACACACACACACACACACACACACACACACACACACACACACACACACACACACACACACAGCCTCTGCACAGGCATTCAATCTAATTCCACATTTTCTGATTCATTGGATGTCTGCACGCACAGCGAGGTTAGAACCGTCGCTCACATAGTCCACCCCACGAGTCCAACACTGATGATGTCATCGATGTCAAATTCTAAAAGTCTCTTAAGGACCAATTTATAAAAATAAAAAAATAAATTAAAAAACAGAAAATAAATACATCAAAATTAATCATCTTTAATGCAAAACAAATCTGGAAACCACTTAAAAACTAATGCAGGACAGGAAGTCAAAGTGATTACTTTTTAAATATTATAAACATTTGGACCATAACTTACATTAGGCATGTCCAAAGTGCAGCCTAGGGGCCATTTGTTGGCCCTTTATGAGATTTAAAGTGGCCCACAGTCTTTGTGGTACAATATAATAGTAAAATATGTGTTATTGTAAAAACAAACTAAAAGATCACAAGAATGAAGGTGGTTAATTCTGATGCTAGTTCTTAAAAAAGATGACATTTTTAAATAGCTTTTATTTTGTAAATTCTGAATGAGATACTTCCTGTCATTTGACTGTCAGTTGTTTTCCTTTCATCGAATGTTGCCCTCCAAAAAAAAATTTGGGACACCCTTGGATCATTTGAATTTTATGACACAGCAACTTTTGTATTCTCTGAAAATGTTTTCTAATTTAAAAAATAATAAAACAAAGACAAAAAATAAGTTAAATATATTAAAGACAAATACATTCATTTTACTAATAGGAAGTAGAAGTAGTAAAAGTGGTAGTAGAATTAGTAGTCAAATTAGTTACATAAGTATAAGTAGTAGAAGTAAGAAGTGCAATTAGAAGTGAAGGTATAAGTAGAATTACTAGTCGAAATAGTAGTAGAAGTTGTGAAACTAGTAGTAGTAATAGTAGTATTATAATTAGCAGTAGTAGATGCAGTCGTAGAAATAAGTAGTAGAATTAGTTGTAAAAGGTACGTAGTCCAACAAGAAACTGTCAAAATATGCAACAAAAATTCTAAATTTTCAGTTAAATACTTCTACCGCTTAAAGGCCAGGAGACACAAACAAACAAACAAACACAAAACAAACCTCTTTGGTCCTTTATGGTCTTTTGGAAAAACAATTTCCCGAAGGTGACCTCCAGAGGGATCAATAAAGTTTATTTATCCATCCATCCATCCATCCCTCCATCCATAAATCCATCCATCCATCCATCCATCCATCTAAATGTAGACATTTGTTAATAATTTTGTTTACATCAAAAGGATAAAAGGGAACGATTTTGGTCAACAGCGACTTCATGAGCACGAATATGGACCAAATAATAATGAAAACCATCGTCGACGTCGCCCGGTTTTCATCTTCCTTCACATGCGCGACTCAAGCGACTGTTTTTTCGGGAGCCAGATGGCCGATCATTAGAGCGAGTACCAGGAAGAGTCCTCCGGTTAAACAGCAGGCATGTGTTTGTAACTATATAACTCAGTGAAAGTCAATTATATTAGCCTTCGCTGCGGAGGATTGTGTTTTTTGAAAAAGAACGACTCCTTCATTCTTTCCACACGACGAGTTAATCGGACGTTCAAAGTCGACACAAAGAAAAACATTTCAAATCACTTCGGGATGGAGCTAAAAATAGACGGTTATTGCTCAATCAGCAACTTTTCCTTACTCTGGTAACATCCGTGACAGATGTTGTCATTTGATTTGTCGTTCCATTAAAAACAGAGAAGGAAGTGCTGTTTAAAAACATTTAAAAAACGGCTGATTTGACCATTTTCATGAATAAGGAACACCTGGCGGCGTAAGGCGGGGCTGGCGAGTTTCCTGCAGTAGATACGAAAGAAAATATATATATGTACCAAAACACTATCCACATAACACCCTCTCCTTTCACTTAACCCGCCCCCCCCCCCCTTTACTTTTTACGACGCCCGGCTTCCTAATAAACTTTTGTGGTATTTGGAATCCATTAGGAGTAATATCCCACTTCTCAAAACATCCTGGCTGGTTCGGTGGAGGACAGCTAAGAGACCGGGAGCCGCGGGAGAGGAAGGCCTCACATTTCCATTTCTATTCAAGGTACAATAAGAGGATGGGGGGGCCGGAGAAGACAAAAAACCATCATGGTCGCGGACCCCCCTCTGATTCCGAATGCTAAACAGATCAATCGTTCTTCTTGTGAAGTTGTACGCTACATATTTTCTTCTTTTTTTTTTCCAAACAAATAAGTTCGAGGAGATGCGTGTTACAAGATCCTTTTAAAAGCATTAGCAGACTTGGAAAAGTATGGCCTGGGGGCCACATGTGGTCCCGTGCGTGCCTTTTTCTGAACCCCCTTTGAGGTCAAGTTAGAAACTTCTGGGACTTGTTTTGTCCTTTTGTTTACTGCATAAAGTTCCATCCATGTGGAAATGCTATTGTTTTTTAAGAGCCTATTTCAGATGATTAAGGCACTTTGTGTTAAATACCTCCCCCGAGGAGGTCATGTCGGAACTGGTGTTCGGTTTATTTGTTTGTAAACAGAAAGAGAAAGAAAATCAAAGGCAGATAAAGCTATTTTAATAAAGTTTTGGGTTGTATAGTAGTAACTGGACGAGATGATTACATTTTTGTTTGGCTCTGAAGTTCCATCTGGATACAGGCAGGATTTGCAGGATCTCACACCTTGCAAAAAAAGCTTAAACACAAGCACACAATCCTATGATGAAAGCAAAAACTTACTATGTAAAGTTAAAAATGTTGGTAAGCAAATTCATTGGCTTAAATTCCCAGTCAGAGGAAACTACTAGTTTTGTTAATATTTTTGTTTTCTGTGTCTTTATAGAGAATTCAGTAAGAGCTTCTTGGCAGAGGTATGGACATGTCTGTGTTTTCTTATTTTTAAATGTATTAATTATTTGATTATTTGATCTCCAAATACATAAATCCAACAAAGATTCACATTTTTCTTTCATTATATTACTCACAAGCTTTGTTCCTTTATTAGTTCAAGATCAAATCAAGCGTAAAGTGCTGCAGAACAGAACAATTTGCAAGTGTTGTCTAGTGGAAAACAAAACAAACCGGTCACGCTCCGTTACTGAGGTCGAAAAAAACACTCTCTCTCACTTCCAAAAATGATGAGAAATCCAGCTTTTTACTCCGATTCACTTCCACCATTTTGGTTCACGGTGGGTGTTATCCGGCTACAAACAAACCTCCAGTTCAGATAACAAGGCGCTCAAGTGTGGCAGCGATTGTTCCCACTGTGTGAAACTAAAGCCACAATCCAAAAAACACATGAGCTTCAAGACAAACAAGTGGCCCCGTGCCAGCGGTGGGAGGTTTTTTTCAGGAGCAGGGGGCCAAAGATTACAGACAAAGCAGGAGTAAACAGCGCCTTGAGATAAAAAACACTGCAGCACACTCTTAACAATAGTTCTTTCCTGGCCGGGAAGGACAACAAAGCACCTTCCTGTGTGCGCACCTCCTCGCATGCGCCCTCACATCCTCCCGACCGTCGCACATGTGCCGACGTACCTCTGACCTACTGCGCTGATTTGCCATGTAACGCATCCCTTTAGAGGTTCTCATAATCGCTCAAACTAGGTTAGAGTGTACGTCTTTTATGGAAGGCCTCGCTCCCTCAGGGGGGGAATAGAATACGACATTGTCTTCTACACCTTGAGTTTAGTAGTTGGATATGTCTTAGGGTTACTCTGGTTATTCCGCTGCCCTTGTGTTCGGGCTTAACCTGGTACTTCACAGACTTCGCCGAAAGTCCCTCTTTACTGATCCTAACTCCAGGAAAAAGATGGCAGATCTGTGGCCCCCTGTACTGTGAATGTTGAGCCCATAAAAACCACAACTACCCTTTATCCCTTGTGTTGGCGCAAGGTGATCCGAAAGCTAGAAGACGAATCCATTTGTGGTATCCCTTCTGTCGTCTCTGATGTCAAGGTGAACGACCTCCCTGGCTTCCAGAAATACATATGTGTTGTTGAAATGTGTTCACCTTGACCTAGAGACAACACAAGGGATACCTCAAACAGATTTGCTGTAGAGGTTCACATAGTGCTAGATACAGTCCAGATAGCATCTTTCAGGCACTGGAGCACAAGTCCTGACTTAATCCTAAGGTATATTTGAAGTACTTTTGTTCGACAAAACAACAAAAGCAAAGAAGAATCTTCAAGACGTTAAATTAAACCAAGACAGCCCATAAAACGCAGTGGCAACGAACATGTTGCAGCTCTAAGCTTGCGCAAAACCACCTCTACAGTTGGGAGCACCCTTTAAGAAGGTGACAATTATTTAGTCCAGGGGTTACAAACTAATTTTAGCTCAAGGCTGACATGAAGGAAAATCTTGCAACGTGTGCAAAGACCAATCTGAGCAATTCCTAGTAGCAGAACGGTATGAAAAGTTACTAGAAGGGGTCGCTACCTTGTGTACACTACTAGTAGAGATTGGAATTCCAATATTCTGATCCCGATTCACTAGAAGAATTCTAATCTCTACTAGTAGAATCCGGATTCTACTATTTGAGATTGTAATCCCAATCTCAAATACTAGAATCCGGAACTCTACTAGTAGAGACTGGAATCCCAATCTTAAATACTATAATCCTGAACTCCACTAGTAGAGACTGGAATCCCAATTTTAAATAGTAGAATCAGGAACTGTACTAGTAGAGATTGGAATACCAATCTCAAATAGTAGAATCTGGAACTCCACTAGTAGAGATTGGAATCCCAATCTCAACTAGTAGAATCTGGAACTCTACTAGTAGAGATGGGGATTCCAATCTCTATGAGTAAAATCTGGAATTCTACTAGTAGAGATTGGAATCCCAATATCTACTAGTAGAATCCGGAACTCTACTAGTAAAGATTGGAATCCCAATCTCAACTAGTAGAATCCGGAACTCTACTAGTAAAGATTGGAATCCCAATCTCAACTAGTAGAATCCTGAACTCTACTATTGGAGTTCCGGACTCTACTGGATTCCAGTCTCCAATTTGACATATACTTCGGATTTGGACCCGATTCTTTCGCCTTAATGTCGTAAAACGTAACGTCTTGAGAACGTTGTGAACGGTCTGGTATCTAACTTCGCTGTAACCAGCAGTCAGAGCTACAGTTCAAACTTGGTACCTAATCCGTGATCGCTTTTAAAAGTGTTGGCACAAGACGCTCGGCCCGGGATGAAGCGTATTCCATGGATGGCACCATCTCTACGGACACCGAACATCCAAAACCCGACTCCCGACTATAAATGACGTCTGTAGTGCTTCGTGCTTTTATGATCCTCGACCGGAGAGAGGGAGGCTCGGGGTCGTAAAAAGAAAAAGAGAAAAGGAGAACAGAGGGCTTGTGGGTAATTATGGCAGTGGGAGAGAGGGAGCGTTTTGGGAAAAAACTCAGCGGCCAGATGTGTGAGGAATGTTCTGGCTGCAGCATCGTTGCCGAGAGGTGGACGGGTGGGTGGGTCGGAGACCAGCGGAGTCGCACAGCCTGCAGATCGTTAAAGAGCCGTCAGAACCTCCAGAGCCGAGTATTTCACATCATCTCGCCGAGCGTCCTCTCACTCCCCGACAGCGGCGGAAAACATTTACATACATTTACTCATAGATAATAAAAGTTAAGTACATTTTTGTGGTTCCACTACTTAGCTCGAGCATTTCTATTTTATGCTTTACTGGTGTTCGGAGGGAAATACTGGACTTTATTCCACTTAATATATTCAACATGTGACTTGCTATTTTGAACAAAAATGAAGGTTAACTTGAAGGGGCATCACTGAACTTTTTTATAAGAAATTGAGTTTCCTGTGCTTGTACACAAACGGTGGACAAAGAATGATGAAGGTCCAATGATGTGCTTCTGAAGAAATTAAAAAAACATCTATTGAAGACCAGCATACAGGAAACAGTATATTTTTCGAAATGGAGCTAGCTTGACATCATTAAACAAAACAACAAAGCATAGAATTTGGTGGATAAGAAACTTTAAGAATTGTGTTGGTTCACCACAAAATGTTTTTAAAGTTCAAAAGCAGGGTTGCCAAACTCCTTGTGGTTTCCTTTTAAGCATTTGATTTAAATGCAAAACCAAAAAACACATACCAAACTGTCTTAAACAGGAAGTTCAAATCTCATTGAGATATTACCTTTTAATACTTGAAAATATTCAAAATATCTGTACTTTTGTCCATCTTTCCCTCCTTTAACACTTCCATCCAGTTCCTATAGACGTCAGTTTCAATTTTTCGGAAGTCTTTGAATAATATTTATTGATAATCCTGTATCTTGGCCGGCATCACTGGCATCACCTCAGGTCACAAGGTCAACATGAACATAAAAACTTCTTCGACGTCGGGCCAAAACTATGTCGGGGGCCACATAAAATGAAATGGCGAGCCAGATTTGGCCCCTGGGTTTCAAGTTTGAATGAATCATTTGTATTCTGGGGGTTTTCTGCAACAGTGAGAGGCCATACAAGTGAATGACTAAACCTTCATACAGACATCTGTTAAAATCATTAATAGTTAAATGAAATTTAGTTTGTTTTGTTACTTTTTGTGTGTGTGTTTTAGTCACAACAAAAAAACAAATTATGGCCAGAAAAACAATGCAATGCCCAGTTAGATATCTGGAAAATTTGGGGTCCCCTGGGAAGAGCCAGATGATGTAGCTGGGGCGAGGAAAGTCTGGGCCTCCTTGCCGAAGCTGCTGCCCCCGCGACCCTTAACCGGATAAGAAGACGAAAATGAAACTAACAGTCAAAATAAAAAACGAAATATGTAAACAAATAATTCTTGTGACAGATGTTCGTCTAGTCTGGTTCAGGACACACCTGAGCTGTGTTTGTTGATTCATGTTAATAGTTGTACAAAATATGTAATTTACTCTGACGAAAATTCTTCATTCATAAAGCGACCTCTCTGGTATCCCTGGGTCAACCCGGCAGCTGCACGGCCACAGACAGCCCCTCGTCAGGAACCGCAGAAAGCTCAGCATTTACTCCAGAAAGGCTTCCCACAATCCACCTGGAAAGCTCAACCTGCGTCACAGGCAAAACTTTTTTTTTTCTTCCCCCTCTCTCTCTTTTTTTTTAATGAAGAAAAATACTCCCACCATCTGCTTTTCATCATCCACATCCATCTCCTCTTCCTACCCCCACTCCAGTTGCACAGACTGCCTCTCGCCGTCTGCTTTTTGAGCTCGGTAACTCATCCAAACCTCCACCGCAACTCCTTGAGTGATGGCACGGATAAATAGGGCGGAACAGATGCCTCCTGACCAGGACCACCCCTCCAGACTGGACCGACAACAAACCTTTTTCCGCAGCTTCCAAAAAGGCCGTCGGTACCAAAACTTTACCCCATTACCTGCTTCTTACATGGACTTCGAACTAGATTGTTACCGATGCCCGACGCCAGATGCCCACTGACAAACATAATCAACACCTATACACCCCAGGTTCTTGGCAATGTAGGGGTCTGTGGGTGAAGGTACCGCTTGCATTTTCAGTGCCATCCATTAATCCATCCCCTCCCAAGTAAGAGGTCCAGACTTTCGTCACCATAAAACATCACCATCTAGAAGCATCCAGAAGTTACCCTGGCAGTTTAAGATCCCTGAGCAAATTTAACTGACCAAGCTAAGTATACGGTCTCTGTATACACCATCAACAAGACCCTCATTGCGCTTTACTACTACACAATTCCAGTCCTACTCCTAATTGACTCAACTTGAACTCCATGTTCCATTTCCTGCTATCTACCTAGGGCCGTTGAAACCCAGTGCTACGAAACTTTTCGGTGGTCATCATACCCTACGACCTTCTCGCATGGGCTTTGAAAAAAATGGCAGGATGGTTTTTGGGATTTGTGCTAATAACTCCTCAGCGACATGACTCTCTGACCAAGCTGGGGCCAACAGTCGGTCGACGATACCTTTTTTAGTCCCGGCTCAGGTCTCTTGGAAAACCATAGCAGAGCAGGTACTAAAGTTTTATCTGCTTCAACTTACATGGACTTCAAACGAGATTGTAAAGTAGATTTTGTGGTAGAAACGCAAGACAAACTTAGTAGAGCCATGTCAAGTCAAGTTTCAAGATACCCTGAACTCCCATGAACCGAAACCACTCGTGTAGGAAAGATAACAGGCCTTGTTATTGGCGTAGGAAGGACTTAGAACGTAAGGAGCTTTAGATTTTTGGGTTCTCAGGAGACTTTTCTTCATGATACTCATCATACTTCATGAAAATATTACTCATACTGGACAACGTTTTCAGCTTTTCTATTTACCGTACCCGGTGCCATGGGAGGATCTACCAAGGTGGCATAGGACAGCATAGAAGAAAGCTTTACTAAAACCTTGCGGCCACCCCTGTTTGATTTCTAAAGTGATTAAGTTTGGTCTATATGGCTGTCACATTGCCAACCCCGCAAAAGTTCCTGCCCCCATATTGCCACCCCATTGATATTTTTCTAGATCCTGGTGCATACTGGTGCCCAAAAGTTCCTTTAACCCTTGTGTTGCCTCTGGGTCAAACAAATGACCCTATGCAAAGAAACTGGGTTGTAAGCGAAAAGTGAAGGACGACGAGAAGGTTAAAGTGGTTGGGGGGGTCCAGGGGTACTGTTGTAAGTTTAACCAGTGCCAGGACAAGGGTATGGTTATACATTCAAAGGTTGACAACAAGAAAGCTAATATTGGAATTCCAATCTCTACTAGTACAGATTGGAATTCCAATATTTTTTCAGATCCCAGTTCAGTAGGAGGATCCTACTGGATTCCAATCTGTACTTTGACACATATATATATATTCTGTAGTAGCCATAGGTTGGTCTTCTAAGTTGTTTTTTTTACATAAGCTAGCTCTGTGAACATCGTATGCGGTTTGTTTGAAAGCTGGGTTATGAAAACGAAAAGGAGCTCTGACAGCTCTGCAAAAAAAAAAATCCATTTTCCATGTTGTGTCTCTGGAGTTTTCGGGAAGATACACAAACATACACGGTTCAAATAAAATTCCTGATTGCACCTTTAAGTTGAGAGAGCCATGTTTGTTCAGCTGCCCCGGGCCCTAAGAGAGCAAACCCGGGGAGGCCGCGGAGAATTCATACCTTCCATTCATCACAGAGGAGAGTGAACACAGGGGGAAAGGAGGAGGAGGAGGAGGGGAAAAGAAAAGAGCGAGGAGGAAATGAAGAGACAAGAGTTTGTGTTTTTTTATGCTCTGCTGAGTAAGGAGAGAGGTTGAAGCTCGGCTTTCTGGCAGCTGGACTGTGAAACGTCTGCCTGACTGATTGACTCCTCGTTCACCTTGATTCTTTTCATTGTTTCTCAGACGGTTTAGTGTTTTTGCTCGACGTCATCTGACCGGCAACAACTTGTAGAGGAAGAAGAGATAAAGATCTTTGCAACAAAAGAAAAAGCTCAGCTCAGTCACAACTAATATTCATTTTTTGTAACGCAACACAGATTACTTGAGACGCAACATGTTGACTGTATTTTGTTGTTTTTGAAACTTTAATTTTATTAAAGAATTAAATGTTCCAGCTGTTATCTTCTGCCCCCCTCTGTTTTTCATGATTTGAATCCATTTTTTTTTTGACGACATAATTAAGTTAAACAGTTAAAGATCTTCAACCCACTTTTTCCTCAAATTTCCGTTATATATAAGTATGTGGCGGAAAAACAAAGAGCTGCATTCTATTATTTTAATCCAAAAAACAGACGGGAAGTTGTGGTTTGAGAGGATTTAAATATATTTACATGTCAACTACAAAACTCTCATTACAAACCTCGCTGACTAAACACACGATTAGGTTCTTCCAGGTGAGTCATGTGGTTTCGTGGCGTTCCCGCTATTCACGTGCAAGCGTCGCCGAGTCAGAAAATACAATTTGGACGTAATCGAAGATGATGAAAATCGACTTTGAACGAGAGGAACTGGTCAATCGAGTTGTTTTCTTGTGAGAGAATGGAAAGTTCGACTCCCTGACGGGCGTCCCATGACGGGCGCAGCTGACAGATGCTTCCGAACGCGCCGTCGAAACGTTTCCCTCGGTGATGTCGTAATGACATTTTTGCAAAATGATTTAATTTCAAAGGAACGATTCAGCTTTTCGTGCTCGCTCTTTAATGGTTTCAGCTGGTGGATCGGGAGGATTATTACCTCTGCCAAGGAGGTTATTAGCAAATTATTGCAACAGTTTGCTTTCATGTCTTAACAAGAAGGTTCTGTCTCGCCTGGAGTTGATACAAAACTCTGCAGCGAGAATTCTGAGTCGCTCAAGTAGAAGAACTCACATTTCTCCGATCCTTAAAACTCTTCACTGGCTGCCAGTTTCTTTCAGGATCAACTTTAAAATTCTGGTTCTTACTTTCAGATCTATTCATGGTCAGGCTCCTCCTTACATCAGTGATCTGATCCAGCCTTACACCCCAGCTCGGGCTCTGAGGTCTGTGGATCAGAATCTACTGATGGTTCCACGCACACGGTTCAGGACCAGAGGAGAGAAATCCTTCCAGGCTGTTGCTCTAAGCTTTGGAACAATCTTCCTCTTTCTTTGCGCTTGATGGATCTACTGACTCCTTCAAGGAACATCTTAAGACGTTTTTATTTGTTCAGGCTTTTCCTTGATTTTCTGGAACTACTGTTGTGTTCTCAGTTTTATCTTGACCTTTAAAGTATATACTTTATTGAATTTTGTTTTGTTTGTTTAAGCGCTTTGTGACCCTGGTTTGGAAAAGCGCTATACAAATACAAATTATTTACTTACTTACTTACAATGACTCTTTATATTACATCACTCAAGCCCTTGCAGGAGCCAGGGTCTCAAACAGGCATGGTTTAAATAATATGTATCAAATTCAATCACACAGGTCAAAGGCTAAATGTGTATTTACCTAACAGGATTTTCTTTTTTCGGGGGTTCATATTTGTGTTTTCATGATCTTATTCTTTTTACCTACTAGAAGGTGTTGGATTATTTTCTTAAATCCATAATCTCTATATGAACAGCCAGATTAGTTTGACGCATGTTTATTTAAGTGGTTTAATTTTTTTGAATAGCTATAATAGTTTATAGTTTTAATAGTTTTCAAGATGATATTTTGACATATTTCGCTACATGGTAGCAGTCGTTAAATTGAGATCCTGACGATGACTGAGGACGAGAGGATACAGTGACTCAAGCAGCTTTTAAAGCCGAAGTTTGGACATATTTTGCTAAAGTAACAACGAAATCCGGCGATGACCGAGGACGAGAGGATACGGTCACTCGTTTTTAAGATGATATTGCAACATATTTCTATACATGGTAGCAGTCGTGAAACTGAGAAACTGGCGATGACTGAGGACGAGAGGATACAGTGACTCAAGCAGCATCAGCTTTTAAAGCTGATGTTTGGACATATTTTGCTAAAGTAACAATGAAATCCAGCGATGACCGAGGACGAGAGGATACGATCACTCGTTTTCAAGCTGATGTTTCGAAATATTTCGCTACATGGTAGCAGTCATTAAGTAAGTCATTTATATTTATAGAGTGCTTTTCTAGACCAGGTTCACAAAGCGCTTAAACAATCCCAAAAAATACTTAACAAATATATACTAAAAAGATCAAGGAAGGAAGTTTCAAGCTAGCGGGTTTTACTTGCTAGCTATGGAAGCGTTAGCCGCATAATGTCACATGAACTTCGACTTGCGTAACCTCGACCGAGCGTTTGTTGTTGTCATCAGGAATCCGCCAGAGAAGCGTCTGCACTTCCTCAGTCACGTCCGAGGCCTCACAGGAACCTTTTGGCCTCATCCTGTTGTGAGTCACCAGGAGTTGCACCAGCGCGCCACAGAACCGGTGCCCATCAGCACTTTTCACTTCCTTAAACAAGCCCTCGAAAAAAAAAAAAAAAAAAAAAAAAAAAACATGGCCGGGGCGAGCGACTCGAGATCAGGAAACAACACGAGCGCCGCGGTCAAAGGAATAATCCCGACCACGTGAACCACACTGTTGCCCAGAACAGCTGTGAGATCTGCTGAGTCGACAGTCTTTCTTTTCCCCCCTCGAGCATGTTTGGAGTGAAATATTTTGACATAATCACATTTTCTATCGTCCCGGGCGTCTGTCAGAGCCGGAGCCAAGATAAAGGTGAGGGGGGTGGGATAGGGAAAAGGGCGGGAAGAACCACAGGGAGAGGTTGTTTGGAGAGCCCTGATCGTTTATTAGCCCTTGATTTTCGGAGGGCTACGATTTCAGCCCCACTGCGAGGAGAAACTCGAACTGGAGCTCCAGCTGTCCACGGAGAAAACCCGCCGCCCCCCCCATCCAACCCCATCCCCGCCGCCAGGTAATCAATGAAGAAACCCAAACACAACACGACTGTGAGACGCAACTGTTGTGACACCCCTGAAAACGGATACAACAGGGGTTTTGGACGCTCGGCTGTTCTGGCGCTTGTTCGCGCCGTAAATCATCTGAACTCCCTCCACAGTCACAACACGATCGCGCCGCCGCCTCACAATCTCACCACAGAACACCAACATGAACCCGCGTCCAACGAAAACCTCAAGAGCTGAAACCCAAGTTCTCTTGGCTCCCTGAATCAAACCCCAAAAAGGTGTTTTACAGTTTATTTTGCTAGCATGTTTGCAGATATTAGCACAGGCGCTAGTGGTGGATAACAGTTCTGCTGGGGGAACATTTTTGATAAAACTTAATAAAGGTTTTCTAAGACCATATATACATAACTCATATATTTAAAGATAAACATAAACCGTTATTGTAAAATATTTAGTAAATGCTAAAACACTTAAATAGGTCAAATTAAATTTGTCAATAGAAGGTTTATTGCCTCAAGCTAACTGCTAACTAGCAAAGTCATTTTGATTTCAAGAGTTTTGCCTTAAAACAAACCTTGCAATGGAGCAGCGTAACCAATCATTTTGTTATTTTCTAGCATGTTGCAGCTATTAGCTCGGGCGCTAGTGGTGGCTAACAGTTCTGCTGGGGAAAAAGTGTTCATAAAGATTTTCTTAGACCATTTAAACATAACTCACAAACTGATAAATTTGTTATTTTGCTAGCATGTTTTCAGCTATTAGCACGGGTGCTAGTAATGGCTAACAGTTTTAATAAAACTTAATAAAGATTTTCTCAGACCATAGAAAACATAACTCATATTTAAAGATGAAAATAAAGAGTCACTGTAATATATTTAGTAAACGCTAAAACATCTTAATAGGTCAGATTAATTTAATCTATAGAAAGCTTCGAGCTAACTGCTAACTAGCATCGACATCGTTTTTCCTAAAAACAAACCTTGTAATGGAGCAGCGAAACCAATACATTTGAAATAATTAGTACGTAAAAATGTATAAATGATAAAATTACTTTAAATTATGCTATTTTATCTTTTTTGCTCAAATATTTCCATGTTTACAACTAATGTTAAATAATAAATGCATACATATGTATGCATCAAAAAACTTACAATGGAGCTTCAAAAGAGTAAAAAATGTAATCTTTTCTTTCTCAAATGTTTTCTTGATTATTAAATAATTATAGAAAATATTTATCCAGCAAAATCACAAGTTTTGTAAAAGTATTTTTCCACTGTAGCTTCAAACTTCAAGTACCTTCCTGTCACTAAGAGGCATGTCCAAAGCACTTGGGTGCCATTTGCGGCCCTTGAGAACATTTCACACGGTCCGCAGTTTCCCAAAATGTTT
Source organism: Callionymus lyra (assembly GCF_982586985.1). Lineage (NCBI taxonomy): Eukaryota > Metazoa > Chordata > Actinopteri > Syngnathiformes > Callionymidae > Callionymus > Callionymus lyra. The sequence goes on along the minus strand of NC_141835.1, from coordinate 12,743,359 downwards.
CATTCAACCAGAAAATGTAAAAAACACTTTTAAAAAAAAAGCTTTTGAGGACAAGATCCAATGAGTTCTGAATTTTGTGTTGGAGCTCATTTAGATATATTGAATTTAATTGAATTTATAATAACAGTCACACATTTTTTTCTTCCTTTTTTTTCTTCGTTATCTCACGAAATTCAAGTAGAAAATAAGAGCCTCTTCGGTTGTTCCTCCAGGGCGAGCTGAGAAGACCGAACACACACTGCAAGCGAGCGGCGCTGGCGAGCGAACAAAGAGCCGTTATCTCCACCACTGTCTTATCAGTCGGCTGCTTCTGCAGTGTAAATCTTTGGCCGACTCTCCCACACTCGCTCCTTTCATCCTAACATACGTTACATCACCTCGACGGCGTGACGTCACACAAGATGGCCGGAGCGTTCACGTGTTCACCATCGGTTATTTGGGGCAGAAGGAAACTCGATATTCTTGGGTCGTGTTTAACGTACAGATGGTAAAACAGCCTGTTCTTTTCAACAGAGACCAACATTCCTTGAAGTCCATCAATCAAACTCAACAGCGAGGAGCGCAGACGAAGGTTCTGCAGGAGTATTTTCTACGCAATAAAACCTGTGTTTTATTAGTAGAATTAAAGTCAGTTTTGTTCACGGGGTCATTCTGTTACAAAGGTATCCCTTCGATATGCTAAGAGCTAACTTTGCTAACACTAATTTGTTTTTGGAGGGATTTTCTTGGGAATGGAGGAAGAGATATTCTGGACATTTAATTAACTAAATTATTAAAAATGTTAATAAACAGAAACAAAATAACCCTACACGTGTTTTATATATTTTTTCTGAAATATTTTCAATTAAAACTTTTGAATATTTGTACATGTTTTACTTTCAAAGTGTCATATCTTTTTTTAATTTACAATTTAAATGCGAATATTTGTTCATTTTTGCATTTTATTTAATTTTTAAAATGTTAAATTCTGCGAGATTCCAGCATTGACTGTGTATGAGAGGATACAGTGGATATATAAAAGACAAATATAACCAATTGGATAAAGAATAAATTACATCATCACTAAGAAAATCCATTTAAAAAATACAATATATATTTACAGATACAGTAGAGTATAAATATCAGTTATGATAGGTATATTTGACTTAAATATTATTTCCATAACCTTAAAAGAAAGCCTTGTTCTGTTGCTCAAAAAAAGAAATGTAATGTTAAAAAACATACCATTATTGTCTCATTCTTTGTTTTTTAGCTTTCGTCTTTTTTTGTCTTTTCTTTTTAAGATTCACAATACAAAAGTGTGTAAGATTTTAGTAGATTTTCTATTGAATTAGCACAATTATTGTATTATTTATTTATAATAAATACATATTATTATTATTATTTAAATATAATAACATGTATATTATTTCTTTTAATTATTATTTATGTATATGCCAACTTGTGGTAATGTATTATGGTTATTGTAATTTATTGTATTTTACTTAATTAATCTATTTTTATTTCATGTATATTATGTAATGCCACCACAACAAATTCCAGCGTCGTGTTTACAATGCTTGCAATAAAGTTTTATGACTTTTATGAAAAGATATCTTGTTAAAGGTCACTTACATTGTTTTGCATAATTATTTCTTAGAAGCAAGAAGTTTTCCAAATATATATATATGAAATAGACAATAACATTGGATATGTAGGTATAGGAAAACAGAAAAAGGATCAAAATGGTAAAGAAAAAAAAGAAAATTGAAACAGAACCTCAAAAATTGGAAGCTTTAACAAGAGTCTTGGTAAAATGAAATATTTAAAAATGTAATTTAAGGAACATATAAAGAGAAGCAAAAGGTCGCAAAAACTCTTATATATTGGATATTTACTTTGAAATGTCATATAGAGGATAATAGGTTTATAGAAAATGTGGTGCGTGACCAACAAACATAGACAAGGTTCAGTAAGTTTTCCTTAATAAAGAAACAGAAACTGCGTCAGATTAACTCTTAATGTGTTGATCAGCACCGAGATTAAACTTCCCTTTAACTCCGACCGCACCGGCCTGCAGTGTATTAAACCATAAAGAGCGACGCGAGTAACAAGTGCCGGAGTCAGCGATGGGATAGAGCTTCGACTGTTGCTTCCTGGTCCAGCAGATGTTTCAGCTTTCGGGCTTTTTTTTTTTTTCGGGGCTAGAAAAGAGCAATTAAGAGCAGCTCTTAATGAGGCTGGCAGGCACCCCATAAACTGTCTGCTTCACTGAAAGACTGGCTCATTAGGGCGGCTCCGCCCACCTCCCCCCCAACCCAGTCCTCCTGGAACAGGAAGTGATGGATCAGACATTTAGAAAAATGGCAACAGAGTAGCTTTATATCCCGTCCAGCGAGCGCCGTTTGTGCGCCAGACCAAGTGTGGTAATGATCCCGGTTTTTCCATGATGCCTGCGAACCTCCCGAGCCGAACGTTACGGGCGACACGAAGAAAAACAAAACAGATCCCACCACGTTTTTTCTCTCTCTCCGCCGTGAGCCAGCAGTAATCAGAGCGAGGACCCCGGAGAGCTCGCTTTGGCGCATCGCGAATCCAGACGCTGGAGATTCTCCGCTCTCACGCTAGCTGGCGGTCCTGAAATCTGTCTGGCATAGGGGGGGTCTCTAGGCTCACCAAAACCGAAAAAAGATTGGGGAAGAAAAACACAAAAGTAAAAAGGAAGCTTCAGCTCCCCCCCCCCTGTGAGGGCGCGCAGAGGAATGTCCACGTCCTGCAGTGTCATGAAAACGTATCGACATTCCTGTTTGCTTTATGATTCCATTCTTCGGCTGCTTCCTCTCGGCGGATTCAGTCACACTTATCTAATCAGTCCCTCCAGGAATTCCAACATCTGCGATTTCCCTTCGACTTCAGGCGGCTTGAAAATGTCTCCGCAAAAGACGTGTTTCTACGCTTCTCGACGCAGATGTAATCTCACACTGAGTTAGAAGCGTCTTGACGTTCCGATCCGGACCACCTTAACGTTCCATCCACCACTGATCGGAGAAGTATCTCCTCTGGTTAACTCCAGTTGGCATTCCCAAGCCAATAGAGAGACTCTCCCAACATTTCCTGGGTCTGCCCTGAGGCTTCTTCCCAATTGGACATCCACCACCAGGAGGCATCGGAAGAAAAAAACTACTCCTACTACTACTACTAACTTTGGGAGACTGCGGATCGCATGGAATCTTTTCAAGGGGCCGTAGTTCTAAGACAAATATATCTTCACCCAGTTTTGATTTTAAAGTGTATTTGATATTCTCTGGTTGAATGATACCTTTTGTGAGACCGCGGATCGCATGTGCTCTTCCAAAGGGCCGCAAAGTGTTCCTCAGGCCATACACATTGGACATGCCTGAACCTTGACCTCGTGACAAGAAAGAACTTGAGATTTGGGGCTAAAGTGGGAAAATCATAATATTTCTTTCTTGGTCCCGACGACCGCGGAAAGGTTGTGTATACTAGAAAAACTGGCTTCTCTCTATGCTGATGACTAGCTGTTCTACTCCAGTCAAACCATTACAATTGTAAATAGATATCAAAATATCATTCAATTTAATCTATTTTAAACACTTTTCATTTTGCATGAACCAACAGACTTAAGAAATACTTAATCAGGTTTATTTATTTTATGCACTTCATATTTATATTGAGCTACCAAGTCAAATTAAGTTGTCAAAGATGTCACCAATATGTTAATAAATATGTATTATTGATATTTATATTCTGTATAATTTGAAATATGAAACAATTTTCAATAAAGTTCTACCTAAAAATAAATCACACTTAAAAACCTCCTTTTAAAGTTACCAAATGGAAAACATGTCGTGAGAGTTATGTCTTAATTTTTTTTTCTTTCCGTTTTCAACACTTTCCTCGAGTGTTGGGTCAGATCTGAAGGTCGTAGACGGTGGAAGAAGTTGGTCACCGTTACTAGTCGTGAAGGAAAGGCGTCAGGAAATCAGGTGAGATTTGATTTAAAAAAAAAGAAAGGTAGTTTCTGGCCAAACCAAACAGCTTCAACACCTGAAGACGTACATTTCTTCTCAGTTCTGTTACACACACACACACACACACTGACACACATCCTCATGCCATTGCAAGCGTATGTCTGCCAGATGTTTGAAGCGCAGAGGGGGGACATGAATGGGCCCCGAGACTGTCAGGGGTGTCTTATATCGGAGGAATTATTATGCTAACGCTATAGCATAACACATGCCGTCAGTCCCAGTAAATGCCACGTCCCACTTTCAAAAGTCCCAGAAGGACAATTTGCTCTTTCCTTTCTTCGGCGGAAAATCAACTTGTCAATGCGATGGTGGAACAACGAAAAGTTGCAGGAGTGAGTTAAAAGCGTTGGAAAGACATTAGGGTTTCGCCGACTCAGCAGAAAAAAAATCTCCAAGAAAACTGGACTCCCATGATGCCTTTCTAGACGCTGCTCCATTTAGTGACGGTCGCTACAATACTTATAAATAAATTCTTCATCTATGATGCCATCTCAAGAGGGGTCGACGGCTGATTGGTCGGCTGGGCGGCAAAGCACTACGGGACCTTTACTGAGAGGGTTGTTGAGAGGGATGGAACCACGTTGAGTTACATGATTAAATAAATGTGTTTTTTAACAAGCGAGTTAAAACGAAATTACAACTACTTTGCAAATTCCGTTAAATGAGGTTGAGCTTTGTTTTGTTTGCGGCCTTAAGTTAGCACAGATGCAACACATCAGCTAATAATCGTTTGTTATTTGTGTTTCACTTCGGTCGCATCTCGTCGTCGTATTTGTCTTTCCTGCCGTTTCTCGCCTCGTCGACTTGTTTGCGTACTCGGTCCCAGTTCGAACTCACTTTGTTCTGGTTACGACCGGAAAGAAGACTACAGTCCGACAAAAAAAAAAGGAAGGAAATTGAGATGCAATCGTTTGGCAATAATAATCCTAATTGCATCACCTTCATGCGTGTCCACGAAATATAATTTGATTATTTTCTGTGCCATGTTTTTTAAGGTCATTTCTTGCTGCTTTTCACCTTTGATTATTATATTATTATTTTAAAAAAAAACGTTTTATTAAAGTAGATTTGTTTTTTGGTATTTATATTGATTGCCTTATTTCGAAAAAATATATTTATATTTATCATACATTTATTGTTTCCCCAAAATAAGCATTATAATAATATTCCCTCTGTACTACATTAAAACAAATCTTTACTGCAAATTTGACATTTCAAAAGTTTGAAAGTGTTGAAGCTTTTTTTCTTGCTATTTTTAATTAGATTTAACTTTGATTTTATTTCAATTTATTATAATTATTTTTATTTTTTTAAATTATATTTAATTTCGTTTATTTTTATTTCGTTGCTGGGCGGGGTCATTTCTATGTACAGTAGTAACGTATGTATATGTGTATTTTTCTGAAGATATGAAATCAAAGAAAGTCCATTGTTTTCTTAAAAGCCCTCCAGGTGGCATCATGAACAGAACCGACCCAATGATGACACCTCGATGTATCTACGAGTATGTGTTTAAACTCTGGCGGTCGGTTTTTCGGAGGCTGACGTCGGGGTGTGACACATGTTAAGACACAGAATCCAGTTTCTTGACTGGAGTCGTAACACATGTAAACAGACCCTGATAGATGGATATCAGCCCCGAGAGCTTGGGAGTGAATGGACGAGGAGGAGGAGGGTAGACAGTACCTGACATTTACCCAGAAGCCCGGGATAGACACGCCATTGTCTGCGCTGAAACGAGAAACGCCGTCGCAGAAGGGCGAGCGAAGGGGAAAGAGGGCAGTGTCACACAACCCGATATCAATCCGATGAAATAATGGCGAGCAGTCTGATGTGGATGTATCTGCGATATCTAGACGTTTAGCCCGTTGTCAAGTTACTGCTTAACCTTGGGAAGCGTAGCCACACAATAGCGAAGACACGTCGAAAGGATGCGGAGCGACGGCGACGCGACGATGAAATTCCTGCGAGCCAGAGATGCAACTTAAGATGAAGAAATGCGCTAAACCCTTGAAGCACTCAGACAACACAGACCTCTGCCAAGGAGATCATCTTACTTCACAATCAAATCTATAAAAACAACACACACAACGAGAGGAGGTCGGTTTTGAGTTTTCACAACACTAGCAAAATAAAAAAATTGTTGAGTGAACTATGACAAAAGGTGATTATTTTTAATTATTCCTATTGCTGTTGTTTCGTTTGATAGCTTATACCGATTTTGTTTGTTTGTTAGCTTCTGCTAACTAGCTTTTGCTAAAAAGCTGGGTGCTTCATTAGTGATTGGAAAACTTATACCAAAATCTGCTCCCCATTTTAAACATTTTCTGAAAGTTTTATTGAAATCAGATCAACTGTTTTTGAGTTATTTATCAAAAAGCAAAACGCGGATGAAGAAATATTCAAAAGCACTCAAACAACACATACCCCTGACAAAGACATAATTTTACTAAAAACACAAAATCAAATCAATACTTAAATGACTGGGAATTGTGTGGGGAAAAAAAACTTTCTTGACTTAGAATCAAACTCACAACAACATGGGGTCTGTTTTAAATTTTCACAACTCTGACGATGTGAAAAAAAGTTGTTGAGTTAACTATAACAAAAGGTGATTGTTTTCCTCATTCTATTGGAAGCTACTTATTTGTGTTGCTAGCTTTGGCCCAGCTTGTTTGTTTGTTAGCTTCTGCTAACTTAACCTTGCTAACAAGCTAGGCCCATTAGCAGTCGTAGTTAAGAAGCCATACAACATTTAAAAAATTTAAAATTTAAAAAAATGTATTCGATTTGATTTAAAACGTCAAAACAAAAATCGAAACATCTGTTTCTTATTTTCAACATTTTCTGAAGGTTCCATTGGAAATCTGTTTTTGACAGTTAGCTGGAAAGGCAAAAAGCACACAGTCAAAATAAAGATTTAACATCAGTTTCCACAAAACATTTCAAAGTGTCTCTTAGTTGTTTCCTTCAAACTTAAGAAAAAAAACATCGGAAAAAAAAGCGAGGTGTGTTAGCAGTCATCGTTAGAAGCGATAAAAGTGAATTCCAAATAAATAAAAGAACGTTCACAATCAAACTTGAACTACAAAATTACATCAAATAATATCTTCCTAACTTTTAACCTTTTCTAAAAAGTTTTTTTTTATCTGCTCAACCGTTTTTTAGTTATTTAGTTAAAAAAAAAAACGCTGACATAGACATCCAAGTACAAAACAATGTAAACAAAGATATTTAATGGACTTTTTTTTCCGGGGGTTGTTGTTTACCCTAAAACTTCTAAACAAAAAGTAAACAATAAGAAGATTTACACTAAATTTTACCAAAAAATCGTTCCTATTTTAAACCTATATTTTTTACCGGTAACTTTTGTCTATGAAAACATTTAAATATATACTGAATACATATATATAACTGCATAACTGCTTATAGTATGAAAAAAATATACAGTTAAACTAAAATGTTTGATTATTTTATGTATAATAATCATAACAAAAAGCTGATTACAGTTTTTTCTATACAGTCCTATTTCTTGTTTTCATATTTAGACTATTTTCCTTTCATCCCTTCTTTCTTTTTGCCAGCCAGTCACAACAGTGTTGAGCTACACAAATACTATACATGAACATGTGTCGAGCAGAAGACAAAGAGCTAGCTAGCGCTCTTGCTAAAGCATGTCAACAGCTGGGATAATTTTCCCGCGCAGAGAACAGAACGAAGAACGAAAACATCTCCAGCCACTCAGCAGCTATCGAAGATTTAAAAAAAAAAAAAAAAGAGGAAGGGAAAGAAGAAGTGCGGGGCCGGTGAAAGGAAGTGAGATCCGAAGCCAAAGGAACATCTGCTGCAGATCTTTTTTAGTGGAGTCGGCCCGTTTTGTTTGTCAGTGGACCAGCAACACGCGCCAAACACACAAAGATGTCGAGGCAGAAGTTAATAAGTCAATAGGACGCAGCTTCTCGGCTTATTGGGCCTTGTCTTAGCTCGCCGTCCGGGGGAGACGTAAACAAATCAGTCTTATCTTTTCACCGGCTTGGACGGAGGCCAGCGGGACAAAAGGGGAAAAGAGAGGGAAGAGGAGAATGAACAAAAAAAAAAAAGAAGCCCCCTTTTTTTTTTTTGACTCACAGTGACCCACATACATTTGCCCAGCTTTTTCTGGGGCTCGCTCGCTCTTGGCAACCGGCAGCCGCTGTGAAAGAATCCCAGCGTTCAGCCAAAGGCAAAGCCTGAGCGAGGGAGGGGAGTGGACGGGTGGGCCGAGGGAGAGGGGGAGAGAAAGACACCAGGCCCCGCCCCCTCCTCCTGTTGCTCCTGACAACTGGATCTGGATTGATGCAAGATGTGGGTTTGAAAAAAAAAAAAGGGTTGACGGAGAGACGACAGAACAACGGTTTTTACCTAAAAATTAACTCCAAACATTCAGATTTCTGTGACATAATTACCCCTGCCAAGGAGATTGGGGTTTTTCTAATTGGTTACCTCAAACATCAGAGCAACACTATGGAGCAGGAAGTGGTTGGTTTAAATCCCAGTGGTGCGACAACAGTAATCCTTAAATAGTATATTTGATTTATTGCTAGCGTTATGACATTTTAAGTTTGACTCTATAGCCTAATGCTAACTTTTTCTTTTACCAACACTTTTCATATAGTTTTTGTTCTTGGTCCTTCGTGTTGCTACAAAGTGACGTATTGCAGCCGAAGTTCCACAAATATAAACACCAGTCGCTAGTTAGCTTCACGGTGCTAATGGCTACATAGGGAATATCAACCAGAAACACTAAATATGAAAAGAGATTTGACAATTACAAAAAAAACAAGTCTCAAAACTGCCAAGTAAGGTTGTTAGAAAATATCGTTACACTTACCATGATTATTTTCTAAGATACCATCTATATTCAACAGCACTGTATCAATTTTCTTATAACGACAATTAAAGCAAATATTCACTGAGTTTGTTCATTTTGTGTGTTGCAATTAACACTCCGACCGCTAGATGGATGCATTCTTTACTTCCTCCACATCTAAAGCGGAGGAAGTAATGAGATTATGACTGAGGATGAGAGGACACAGCCGATTACAGCAGCTTTTAAAGCCGATGTTTGGACATATTTTGCTAAAGTAACAATGAAATCCGGCGATGACTGAGGACGAGAGGATACGGTCACTCATTTTGACGCTGATGTTTCGACATATTTTGCTACATGGTAGCAGTCTTGAAACTGAGATACTGGCGATGACTGAGGATGAGAGGATACAGTGACTCCAGCAGCTTTTAAAGCCAAAGTTTGGACATATTTTGCTAAAGTAACAATGAAATCCAGCGATGACTGAGGACGAGAGGATACAGCCACTCGTTTTCAAGCTGATGTTTCAACATATTTCGCTACATGTCGTTAAACCGAGATACTGGCGATGACTGAGGATGAGAGGATACAGTGACTCCAGCAGCTTTTAAAGCTGATGTTTGCACATATTTTGGTTTGATAACAATGAAAGTAGTTACGACTTATTCAAGAGTCATGTGGTCTGTAAATACTACAACACCAGAGTAAAGTACTCGACAATACTACACATATATACTTGTTAATACAGTACATACATACATACTATATATTGTATTGTTGCCCCTGTATTGTGATACATATCGTATCGCCAGATTCTTGCCTCCATCCTGAATACAAAATGTCTAAACAACGTAAAAGTATGTCTCTTTAGCGGCGTAATTTCAAAATAAAAGCAACACTTTGACTTATTTATTAGATCTGGTCATTGGTTTATTTCCTTTAACTTAAGGATCTGGTTTTTTTTAAGTATAGAAACCATAACAAGGTCTTATTCTTGTCGATGCAAGTTGATTGATCACCTATTCATCGAAAAATCGTAAACAGGCGGAATAAAATTATTTTTGGCTCGCTGGACGGAAGCAGCAGCTGCGTCTCAATCAACAAACCCCCAAATGAAAAGGGACCCGTCGAAGGGTTTTTTTAATGGGCCGTTTGATTGGGGCGTCCAGACATGCAGCCCTAATGACGGATGAATGCCGAGCCTTCTAAGCGACAGTGACATAATCAGAGAGAGAGAGCCCGGTCGGCCGGTGACAGCTGAGTGACTGTGTCCGCGGCCGTATAAAAGGGTCCTTTCAGAGCCCCCCGAAAAACTCCCGGAATTGCCGATCCGAAGGTTCATTAGCAGTCGGTGTGATGCCCCTCACACATGTAGAATCACACGCACATAGAAACATCACCTAACACGACGCTTTTCTTTTTTCTTTCCTCCCGCCATCCTTCCCTTCATCATCAACGCTGGGCCTGAGCATCTATAAACAATCGAGAAAAAAAAATACTTCTCTCTGGTTTTGGCGGGTTCACGAGTAATCATCTATACGGCTCTCTTTTCCTGCCATTAAGCCAGGAGGGGGAGGCCAAACCCACAGCCCAGGCCAAAAGAACCTGATAGTCGTGGAACCCTTTGCGAGCTCACCACCCCCCCACTCTACCACCCCCTTTTTTCTCCTGGACCGCAATTCTGCTGCGCTGCACTTTTCAACCGTCCTGCAGGGAATGGATGCAAAACCCACCCACTCAAACACCAAACCATGAGATCGACCGCAACAAATCACAGGGGTGACCCCGGCAAACACCCGTCTCCGTGGCCTTTCCATGCGATCCTCAATCCACCCCCCCTTATCGATCCACCCTCACACGTGGACCTAGAAATGTCTTCTCAAGCTGCTCCGATGAGAAAACAGTGGGTCGGCTTCAGTAAAACAGGTGGTAGGAAGAATAAACACACACATGGAAAGAGAAGGGGAAGGAAATTTGGGAGATAACTGGAGTGTGACCTGCATCCTGACCGAAGAACAAGAAAAAAAAAGAGACCCCTCTTGATTCCTGTGGGAACTATTCTACTGCCCCCTGGTGGTGGATGATAAGCATCTTCCTGGCAGAGGTGACTCACTTGGACTCGTCTGCCACTTGTTGCTGTTATCTCATGACCTGATTACACATGTAGGACAACAACACCTGCGGTTAAAGTGCGGGGATGAGTTTATTGTGATTTCTGGAAGAACTTTTTTATTGATGTCGTTAAAATACTTTGGCGTATCGCTCTGCCAAGTTGCGCAATACTCGATGAAAACAACCTGTATTATTAGAGGATCAATTGACGGAAAGTTTTCTGGACCTCTTGACCTAAACTACTAAACGTTTTCTTGGATAAACAAAAACATATTTGTCGATTCATTTATTTCACGGTGTCCCACGATAAGCCTTACGAGTTGGGCTGTGGACACCGTCAAGACCTTCCTGAGTCCAGATGGAGCACCTCAAGTCTGTGAAATCCCGGTTACAGTGTCGTACTAAAACATGCTAAGCTACATGTTTTTTGTAGCCAGCAACCAAATTACATTAGTCCGTCATCAGTAAACAGAGAAGCAGATGTAGTGCATGAATGCTACTCTCATGATGCAACACTAATAGACTCAGGGACTCATTCATTCCTCGTGCTATGAGACTGTATAATTCTGAGTTCTATCTATCCATCTATCTATCTATCAACGTATCGATCTTAATTAATTTGACCAAACCCTGTTATAATAAGAGGCGTCCAAGCAGAAATAGAAAATGTCAAAATCAGACTTAAAAAACAGTTTTTTGCTAAAAGATTGAGATTGAGACAAAAAAAAACACTAACACTTGATAGAACGTTGAATATATTTATATTATTAACTGCATAAAAGACCATAGTACACCTATTTTAAACCTAAACTTAACCTAATGGTGAAAAGTATAAACACTGGTGATGCAAATGACATTTCTGTTAGCATGCTAAAGCTAGCCAAAACTCTCAATTCACTGACCTATTTACCTTCCTTTCCCTCCAGCTTTGGACTGAAGGAAAAGCTTTTGGATCGCGAACGCATCTCAATGACTTGCAAAAACACATCTCTATAAGCATGAGAGGATTTTGGGCCGAGACACACCCGATAATAGTCCAATAACTGTGTAAATGTATTCCATTTATTTAGAAATATCCGACTGTGGACCACCACTGAGGAATCAAGTTTCATTTCCATTATACTTTAACTACATAAACACACATAGAACAAGTTTTTTTTAAACCCAAAATATTTTGGGGGGAAGAAAAGTTTTGACTTGGTCTCACAGGAATGGTGACGGCATTTTGATGAGGCTAAAGTCCAAGACCATAGTCTCGGTCAAAAGTTTGAAGGGTTGGAAACCAGCACAGAGAATCTTGGGGAAGGCTGGATGTATGAAGTCTACAGATTTTGACATGGTAAAGAAAGGGTTCAAATACACAGATCTGAAGTCAACAGTCTTTCTCAAGAGTCATTCTTTGGCAAGCTACTGCATCTCTTATACAAGCTACTGTATCACTGATACAAGCTACTGTATCTCTTATACAAGCTACTGTATCACTGATACAAGCTACTGTATCTCTTATACAAGCTACTGTATCACTGATTCAAGCTACTGTATCACTGATACAAGCTACTGTATCACTGATACAAGCTACTGTATCACTGATACAAGCTACTGTATCACCGATTCAAGCTACTGTATCTCTTATACAAGCTACTGTATCACTGATACAAGCTACTTTATCACTGATACAAGCTACTGTATAGTTTTTCAAGCCAATGTATCGCAGATTTAAGCTACTGTATCATTGATTCAAGCTACTGTATCACTTATACAAGCTACTGTTTCACTGATTCAAGCTACCATATCACTGATTCAAGCTACGGTATCACTGATTCAAGCTACCGTATCACTGATACAAGCTACTGTATCACTGATTCAAGCTAATGTATCATTGATTCAAGCTACTATGTCACTGATTCAAGCTACTGTATCATTGATTCAAGCTACTGTGTCACTGATTCAAGCTACTGTATCATTGATTCAAGCTACTGTGTCACTGATTCAAGCTACTGTATCATTGATTCAAGCTACTGTGTCACTGATTCAAGCTACGTTATCACTGATTCAAGCTAGTTTATCACTGATACCAGCGTCTGTATCATTGATTCAAGATACCGTATCACTGATTCAAGCTTCTACATTGTTGAGTCAATCTACTGTATCGCTAATTCGAGCTTGTGTATTTCTGATATAAGCTTCTGTATCGTTGATACACGCTTCTGTATGGCAGATTTAAGCTACTGTATCACTGATACAAGCTTCTGTATCGCCGATACAACCCTCCAAAAATCTGTCTTCCACACACACTTTAGGGATACAATCCAGGAGACAATGAAAATATCAGCAAGGTGTTTGGCTTGTGGCCTAAGAATTTGCATGGTTAGATCCCAGCTCGAGATTGTGCCGTTGTGTCCTTGAGCAAGATACGAGTGCTGACAGTGAGCTAGCAGGCTCAGGAAACAATTTATAAAGAGATAAATGGCTAAATAAACTTTTAATTTTGGTCATTTTCCATCACTAACTTGCATTTCCTTAAGGGTAAATATGTTTTATTTGTCAGTAGTTTCTATAACAAAATCCAACATGGACGCCAGGAGTCTTCGTTTTGGTTAACTAGCGGCCGCTGGCCTGATTTGTTTTGACGTTGAACAGAAACCTGAGAGCGAGGGAACGTTTCTGCGTCTCTGCTCATTTGTAGCGTTTGTGCGAAGCGTTTGGTCTGACTCCACATGTGTCTGTCTGCGTAGGTGTTCATACGAACATGTGTCGGCGCTGGCACGCCGTCACCAGCCTTGTTTATGTGTGCGAGCGTTTCACTCCCGGGGGCACGAGAGCGCTGTGGGGTCTTTCCCCCCCCGCCTGCAGTCGAGAAGGTTATGGGCTCTGGCTGCAGTCGGGGGGTGAACATAATGGTCCCTTTGACTCGATCGCAAGCTCGGACCTGCCGGCCTGCCAGCTTTGTGAGCGAGCTGCGGAGTGAGCGTTATTGTAAAAAGGCTTTTAAAACAGCGACTAAGCCACATTAGGCCGCTGTGTGCGAGGTGTTTTTACACCACCGGCATCACTTGTGTTATTGCAATAATCCCGCTCTAGTGTTTCGATCGAGTCGCAATTACACAGCTGCAGGGTGGAGACTGGAGAATATTAAATTATATGATATTTTACAGCCTAAATTATCATGACTGTCGTCACCTCTCCCTGATTCATGACTCAACCCGACTGTGATTTACAGCTCGTCCTACTATGTTGTTTTGAGCAACACCAAGGAGCGTTGGGTTTTTTTAACCGGCTACCAGAGTTCACATGACACGCTTAAAAGTACTTTGAACTGTAACTTCAGCTTTAGTTTACTGTTTTTGTTTTTGGACTGTGGGAGTAAACTTCTCTAGGGTTGGGTATTTTATTCATCCAAAATAAAAGCCAAACCATAACTTATTAAAAAAGTTATGGTCGATGATTAAACGCTTCCCAAACTGAACTTGAAATTTATATTTTTAATAAATTACGTTTCCATAGTGATAAACTTAGGTTATGTTCCTCTTGACCAAATGGACACCGCCTATGATTGTATCATCCGATTAAAACAACACAATAACAAAGTTATGTACTTTATTTCACAAGAATAATGGGTGAAAATTTGCAGCTGACTAGGTGTGTGTATTCGCTAGACTCTTCGCAATACAATACCATTGCAAGATACAGGGGCAACAACGCAATGTATATAGTGACACAACGGGGTACTATAGTAATGAGAATTGTAGTATTGTTGAGTACTTGACTCTGGTGTTGCAGAATTTACAGACAATATGACTCTTGACAAAGTCCTTTTTTTTTTTAAACTAAAATATGTCCAAACATCAGCTTTAAAAGCTGCTGGAGTCCACTGTATCCTCTCGTCCTCAGTCACTGCTCCTCTTAGCTGCTAAGGACGTAAGGGCAGCTGCAAGTTTAATTGCAATAGAAAAGTGAACAAATGCTGTGAATTTTTACATGATAATTGTAAATTAAAAAATGTAAAAGTTTATTTAATAAACAGTTATTTTATGGTTTATAATTCAAAGAAATATGATAACAAATAAAATCATAAGGAACATCGCGACGTTTAAGTGTATTGATGTTTTTTGTCATCCCTACCATCGTTAAAATTTGGGCAAGTTCCCGCTATACATTTTGAAATGTATCCCTTTTTTTAATGAAAGAAAGCGACCAAAATATTGGCGTCAAAACTTTCAGTCTCCGTTCAGAACTGTTGTCATTAACGTGCAGAGAATCTGTAACGGGAAGGAAACAGGAGAACATACAAACTACTCATACGAGGGGAAAAAAGACTATTCCAAGCTGGAACCAAACCAGTTGATTTTACAATCTGACTCCAGCTGTTACTGATATTTTTGGCAGTTTTACAAACACACTCACTCAGGTTTCTAATAACTATGTCTATCTTTGGTAAGAAATCTGATGCTCAGGTATCTGATCACACACACACAGACACACACACACACACACACACACATTCTGACTCACATCCAGTCACAACAAGACACCAGACACAAAGCACAAAGTCTCATAAAGCAAATGATGTCTGACTCATGTGTTCACATTAGAGTAATATACCTGCGCAGTATATTTCCATTGAAACTCCAAGAGAACCAGGTCTATCTAAGAAGTTATATCAGGAGAAATAAAATACTTTTTTTGTCAGGTTTAAATCATAGAGTAGTGGACTTAAACCAAACTTTTTTTTTGTGCCATAATAAACGTTAGGATTTAAATAAAAAATGCCAAAACACAGACTGTCTCAAACATTGGCACAAATTCTTTATAAGCTTGGAGACACACACATACAGAACACTATCGTCAGCATACAATGGAATATTCATGGATGCAATTATACACAAAAACTGAAGTTTGCATGAGGAAAAATGGCCGGATATTTATAAAAATGTAACTAAACTGACCAACAATGTTAACGGAAGTATTTTGAATTGCACAAAACATATTTAACAGTGATTTTTACCAAGAATATGGACAACTTTTCAATTTCATTTGCAATTTAACCCTTGTGTTATCTCTGGGTCAATTTGTTTTCGGGGTTTTGGGTCATCTTGACCCACAGATAACACAAGGGTTCATTTTTAAAATGATCAAATTTCTTATGTTAACATAAACTATATTTTCAAAAATAAAAATACAATCTTATATAAAAGAAATCATGATTATGTCACGCTTACACAAGCCGGCTGTTCCAGTGACGCTGTTTCTTTAAGTGACATCGGACAGAGTGGATGGTCTTACTAGTTCCCTTACAGGAGCCAAGGTCTCAAGCAAGTAAGCTTGACGAGTTGTTTTGGCGGTTAAATGCCTTAAGGAGAAATAAAATTTAAAAAAATTCAAATATTATTATACATTAAGTGGATGTTAGCTTAGCTACTTGCTAATGCTATTTCTTATTTGAAATTATCTTAAATGTTTGTATAAAGTTTAGAAGGTGGTTTCTAACGTCGACTTTGATCTTCCTGTAAAAGATAAAAGTCTGCAAATTAACCGTTTTAACCTTCGATCCGAGAAATCAGGGAGTTTTTTTTCTTCACACTAACTGTGTGTAACGTTGTCGTAAACGGTCTGATCAGAACCGATGGGTGATTCCAGAGAGACGGACAGGTGCTGATGGTCGTATCTCTCAACCGTCCCTCGTCCTTCTTTCTTATCAGCTCAAACCGCCACTTGACCTTTTATCTGCAGCTTCAACCGCTGCGACACGTCTCACATCTGTCCGGACCGACGCTCGTAAACACCACCGTGGCTGGTTCTGACGCCTCCAGAGGAACCCACCAGACCGGTATTCCATCCGAAATGGAATCTCGTCATTCTATCCGTCTGAGAAACAAAAAGAATTTATCGAGCGAGTGACACGAGCGGAGATTCTTCGGATTCTGGGACGCCTCTTAATTTTCCCATGGGGGGTCACCCAAGAGTCTGAGGGTGTGTGGCCCAAAGACTAGTCTGTAATTACCAGAGCTGACATGTCCAATGTCATGAATTATAGCGGAGTTGTTTCGTTTGTTTTTTTGTTCATAAATTAACTTTTTTGAAGCTTGATAAAAAGACAAAAACAAAAATCCTCAAAACGATAAATACAAAAGGAATAAATAATGATTTTCTTCTTAGTAATTTCATTTTTTAGTTTAAAAATGTATAAGATCATATTAAAAATAATGTTTTTAAACATATAAATATATTAAATATTATAATAAGTCCTCAAAATATATGATATATTATAGGTTTTACTCATTTAAAGATTTGTATTCATCCATATAATCAACAAATGAATACTTTTGACACACATTTATTAACGTTTTAAAGTTTCAAAGCTGAAACAAATGTTTATAATTTGAGGAGATATTAAGTTGGACTTTGAGTGGCGGGAAAGGTTGTGGGTTTGATTCCGGCTTGGGCAGAAACTCTTCCTTTTATGGAGTTTTATTTTCTTGTACTGTGTCCTCTGATAATCTGGCCACCTGTCCAGGGTGTCCCTCGCCACTGGCACAAACTTATGAATGTAAAACATAACGTTTATCATGAAGTATTTTTCAATTAAATAAAAAAAAATCAAAAGCAGGAAAGAAAAGACTAAAAGTTAAATTACATTTTCAATTAATTGTTCAAGGATCAACGTCAATAATTGAAAAATAACATATTGTTTTGTTTCTTGTTTTTTTCGGAGAGTTGAATGGGTTGTTAAGATAGAACGAATAAAGAATGAAACATTTTTGATAAAATAGTAATATTTGAAGTGATTATATAAAAGGTTGTTTTAGTATATGAGGGGTAAGTGAAAAAATATATCGTTTAATTTGCCGTTTTATTTGTAGAGTTGGTAAAATAAATACAACTAAAAGTTATCATGAAATAGTGTTTAATTAAATAAAAATGGAAAATATTGTTTTTGTTTGATTTTTGATGAAATAAATATAGAAATGATAATGAAATAGCTTTCAATTCAATTCAAATTCAAACGTATGGATGCAAAACTAAGAAACAATAACTAATTTTGGATAAAATATAGACATTTGAAGTAATATTATACATAAAAAAAACATTTTTTAATCTATAAAAAGGATGAAGTATAAAAGGAGTAAGTAAGTGGGAATATAGTTTTTGTTCCGTGTTGTATTTTCAGAGTGAAATAAAAATTAAAAAAGGATCATTGAATAGCTTTTCAATTCAATACTAAACTAAATTTAAAGTAGAGGAAAACTAAACTAATAAACAATAAATAATTTATGATAAAAATTGAGGTAGGACAGCAAAAGTAGGAAAAGATGTCAAATGTATCCGATGTAAATATTTAAAGTAAGTTTCCACAAAAAGAATATAAGTTCTGGATCATGTTTCTGGGCCACACGCCTACATGGCTTCATCGTGGTACAGATGGGCTGCATTCCTGGCAAAACTCAAAACCTGCAGGGACATTGTTTCAGACACGGGTGGTCTTTGAGTGGTGCTGATGAGGAGGAGGCACCAACTGTCACGCCGCCCTCGGACCCGAGACATCAAAGTCTCGGGACGCCATGAGGCCAGGGTGACCCAAGCTGCCGCTGCCATTATACCTCGACCCGGGACCGCCAGGATCACAGCCGGACCGTCACGGATCCTCCGTCCCAGAGGGGCCGTGTTCCGACGCTCACAGACCGGCATTCCAGGGTCCGCCAGGTCACGTCGTGGCACCTGTTTAGGAGTCTAACCGGTGACCTCTGGGGCACAAGTTTGACCTCTTCTCTCAACAGCAACTCTGGAGCACAGAAACGTCTCCTGATATGATATTCCATGAGTCAAAGTCGTGACTCATGGGTAATTATCTCGGGGGAATTCTGGCGGGGACGTCACCGATCAGACCTGTTCATCACCGTGTCACTCACGGCTCACTGGCTGAAACCCAAAAACCTGCAGATCCAGTTTGTAAAAGCCATTTTCCAGCTTCTTTGTTTGTGATTCGTGTGCACAGAACTGAGGCTGGTGATGAAAGGATGAAGGGTGTGTGTGTGTGTGTGTGTGTGTGTGTGTGTGTGTGTGTGTGTGTGTGTGTGTGTGTGTGTGTGTGTGTGTGTGTGTGTGTGTGTGTGTGTGTGTGTGTGTGTGTGTGTGTGTGTGTGTGTGTGTGTCTGCGGAGCAAATCAATCACAGCCGAACCACTAAAGGTCACGGCATCAGACAAAAGGAGTTACATCACAACATGGAGTGAACTTTGGGTTCGTCTGGCCACCCGCTTCTCGGCCAATCAGACGGCCGCGTGACAGGAAGCACACTGACCGAGTTATCAATCCAAAGGTTGCTTTTCAGATTTGTCCGCATGATCGTTGAAGAGATGATGTCATGGATCGTGTCCATTCATGAGCTCGAAAAGTATGAATAAACAAACAATGACCGGAGAAGCATAGAGAGCGCAGACCTCCGCCAAGCAGCTCATTTTCACCCACTGTTAAATGAGCGACTATATCTGCTTAATGTTCATTTACATTTACACACAATCACACGCACAGTCACACACACATTTATATTAACCTTTAAAAGCAGATACTTTTTAGCATTTGAAATATGGAGATGGAAACAATGAGATAAATGGATAAAATGTTGTATTTTAATAGAAATAAATGAATGAAATACAGATAAAAGGATAAATATATAACATAGGAAACAAGTTGTATAGATTATCATTAAGTATAACATTATATATATACTTATACTGTATATATGTATTATATAACATTAACAAAATCCCATTTATAAAGCATTAAACATTTTAAAAGGTATAAAATGAAACAATAAAAGAACGATACCTAACATTTTAAATGGTAAAATATTGCTCATAGATAATAATAAACATAATATAAAAACACATTTTGGGTCATATGAAGGTCACTATTAAAGAAAATAAATATATATATTATACAATTGTGTTAATTGTGGAAGGAAAGTTTACAAAAACTAATTAAATATGTATGCAAATAAGAAGATTGTTGATAAAGTTTTGAATCATGATCTGATGAACTTTAAATATATTAGAAAATTGATTAATATTTGTTTTCTTGTTTTTGGGAAAGAATATTTTAAAAATTGTCATATTTCCATAAATAAAACACTTTTAAATCAGTTTTTTGTGGATTAATTCTGATTAATCCCAATTAAATATTATATATATAATATATAATTTCATTCTGATCTCATACAAACATGTATTTACATATAGTATGAAGCTGCATACAGAAATAGAAACAATAATATATTTTTTCAAAATACATTTATATACTTTTTTCAATTGTAGATAATTAATAATTACTTTTTCTTTTTTTTTTGTGAATGTGAACAAAATGTTGATGAAAAAATATAAAGTTTATATTTAAAAGGGTTGAACTGAAGTGGGAAAGTACTGCATCCCCCCCCCCCCCCACACACACACACACACACACACTTTTGCTGGTATAATCTCTTAAAACAATCTTTCGTTCGACTTTGCAGTTTGACCTCTGACCCCGGGCTGTCCGTCATAACTCCCCCTGACAGGGTAACCTTAGCTCGTCACTCTCAAACACACACACCTATCGAGCAAGTTGTCGCCTGCGAGCAATCACTCACCTACACTCTCGTGTTACACACACACACACACACTCACTCACACACACACACACAAGTCTTTCTACATCTGTGCAGCTGGACAGACAGTTGGTGATACTCAGACATAATGTAAAGTAACTGCTCCATAAAGCTGTGGGGGTCACAGGAGGGAGGAAAAAAAGGGGGGAGTCACAGGAAAATCTTAACGTTCAATTTCTAATCTTTCTTTTTAATAGAAAAAAAATGGATTTTTCCGGATTTTTTACACTTCAGAAATTCACCTGTTATGTTAAAAATGTTACCTTTATTTTACATGTAGCCATTAGCACAACAATGCATTTCCACCTAATAAAGTCCAAAAAAAACCTATAAAATAAAGCAGACTTCCAGGTCATTAAAGTAGGTCCAAAAAGAGGCTCCTCCCACTCAAGGAGGAGGAAACAGATCTCACAGGTGGCTGAGCCTAAAGGTCGAGGGTCACCGCTGTTTAATGTGGCACGTTGGAAATATCAGCCGTCAGTCCAAACATCAAACGCTCTATAAATAAACGCGGTTTTACCACGGAGGTGTGCGAGGGCGGTTGGGTGGGGGTGGTTTCGACTGGGGAGGTGGGCGCCACGGGCGGCACCCGCGGAGGAAATAACAGTGTTTTGCTTGACTCTGAGATGAGGGCGCTTTTTCTTTTTCTTTTCTTTTTTTTTTTTGAAACCCAAGCGAGCGTCTGAGAAAGCACAGGCTGCGACTCAATACGAGACGTCATGGAGCACCTGCACAAACAGCCGCCGCTGCAGCGCGTCCTGTGGAGACCCCCGACCCCCCCGACCCCCCCGTCACGGGCCGCCCCGTGTTTGGTCTACCAAGGGTTGGCGTATCACACCAGAGAAAACATTTTCCTAACAGACCCCCACTCAGATGAAACAATGATTCAGCAGCTTCAGTCTGAGCTGACTTTTTATGAACTGGAAAACTTTCTAAAAATGTGATTTTAATCGTGATTAATTAATTAATCCACAGCAAACCTACAATTATTCTGATTTAAAATATATATTTTTGTTTTTATTACTGGATTCAGTTTTATACTATATTTTTATACATGTATATATATAAGATAAAATTAATTTTAGAAATATTTGGAGTATTTAATCATGATTAATCAGAATGAATCCACAGCAAACCTACAATTATTCTGATTTAAAATATATATTTTTGTTTTTATTACTGGATGCAGTTTTATACCATATTTTAATGCATGTATATATGAGGTAAAATTAATATTAGAAATATTTGAAGTATTTAATCATGATTAATCAGAATTAATCCACAGCAAACCTACAATTATTCTGATTTAAAATATATGTTTTTGTTTCTATTACTGGATGCAGTTTTATACTATATGTTAATGCATGTATAGATAAGTTAAAATGAATATTAGAAATATTTGAAGTATTTAATCATGATTAATCGGAATTAATCCACAGCAAACCTACAATTATTCAGATTTAAAATATTTATTTTTATTTCTATTACTGCATGCAGTTGCATAGTATATTTACAAATACATGTATACAAAAGACAAAAAATAAAATTAATATTAGAAATATTTAGAATATTTCATCATGATTAATCAGAATTAATCCACAGCAAACCTACGATTAATCTGTTTAAATTATACATTTGTGTTTCTATTATTGTATGCGGTTTTATACTATACATAAATATATATATAAGATAAGAATAAAATTAATATTGTGAATATTTTGAATATTTAATCGTGATTAATCAGAATTCATCCAAAGCAAACCTAGGATTAATCTGTTTAAATTATACATTTTTGTTTCTATTATTTTATGCGGTTTCATACTATACATAAATATATATATAATATAGTATATTTTGAATATTTAATCGTGATTAATCAGAATTAATCCACAGCAAACCTACGATTAATCTGTTTAAAATGTATGTTTGTTTGTATTATTGTATGCGGTTCCACAACAAACCGGCAAATAATCCGAAGTATTTTCTTAATAATCTAACTAATAACACTCTCCTTGGCGTCCTCTGGCACTCTCCCTGGGTAGCTGGGACAGACTTCCGCCTCCCAAGAATAGCAGAAAAAATGATTGAATGAAGATAGAAAGAAGTTAAAAATGAATAAAACTATTAAATAAATGTAAATAAAAGGTTTAGTCATATAATGTGTTTCTTATAAAGTCTTAAAAACAAGTGGAAAACTTGGAGTTGTACTGTTGCAGAGCATTATGGGATCAGAACTTTTGTTTTCAATAGTTAAAAAGTAAATTATAGTGTGATGTTTGTTCAGTGATCACTATAGATATAAATCTTTTGTTTGAGATAAACTTCAACCGTGACAACGTATAAGAAACAAAAACAAAAAAATAATAGACGATGACATCATGGAGTTCCAGTGACTCACTCCGTGTTGTTTCTTTTAAGACGTCGACTCCTCACCTGGATAAGTTCTCTGCGAAAACACACTTTCAAACCTGCTGCACCTGATCTCTAGCCGTCTCTGTGGTCTGTGTTGGAAGCCAAGAGGAACAGAAACACACAAGAAAACCACAACCCGTCACTCAAACTAATGACATCCTGGACTTGGTGTGTGTTTGTGTGTGTGTGTGTGTGTGTGTCGGCTCAAGGTGAATTGGACGCTCGGGCGTTGAACACACAAACATTTCCCCTTCCACAGGCGAACTCTTTCTCCGGCGCTGGGAAAAAAAAAAGAACCATGACAAGTCGTAATGACGGCTTACGTAACCAGAGCCTGGTCCTGCTGTCCTGGCTCTGGGCCGAGGAAAAAACTGTTGGATCCTTATCAGCGAGCGTTTGCGTTATTAAATATTATCTGTGTGGACGACGTGCAGCTGCCATGTGTGTACACAAGAGCAGGGCAACGGAAATACCGTTAAAGCGGTTTAAGCTTAGTTAGAACCGTCTGAAGGGGGTGAAAAACAGAAGCAAAAGTTTCTAAAAAAAAATGAGGAAGAAATTCCTAAGAATTGAAAAACAACAAATTGATGAAAAAGAGGCGTCGGTTCTACACAGAGTCTCAAACCGATGACAGGGTTCCACATATTTACCCACGAATGACTGAAAACACATTAGTTTATCTATTATTAATTCAATATTGTGTTTGGAATTCATCAACTGTAATCATCACGCGTTGTTTTAAATTTCATTATGATTTTTTAACTGGTTTTTTTTTCATGTGCCAAAGTCAATATTGGGAACTCAAGTGTATTTTGTTTAAGTAAATATATATATAAACGATTAGCAGCTGCAGCTCTTCAATGAACGTTCAGAAACAAAACAAACATCGTTGATTAAACAACTATTAATTTAAAATACACCTTAAACCGACCACAACTAAATAAATACTATAAAAACAACTTTTATTCAAAAGGCGGGAAGAAACAAACTCTTACCTGGAGATATTTCCATCTTCTTTAAATCCGATTTTTCATCCGTTTGGAGCGACTTCTTGCTTTAGCTGCTGTTGAGTTGTATCATTTATTTGTGTTTTTTAATTGCTAAAAATAAGTTGTTTTTTTTTAATCCAGCAAACGAAAGTTCAACTCGTTTTTTATTTTCTATAAATTTCATCCTTCAAAGGTTCCGCCAGCACAAGTTTCAACCCGGAATATTTTGCGACGGTACCCGTTTTTTCCGGGTTTTTATTTTTTTAAAGATCATAAATATCAATATTTTACCCGCAAAATAATCACGTTTTTAGCTTAAATTAAGTAGTTAGTCTTCAAATTTAAAATAGCAAAAATATATTTTATAATTGAACATATATAATCATTTATGTTTATTAAAAACGTGAAAATTGGTATTAGAAAAAAAAAAAGTTTACTTCTAGTATTACTATTTTTTATTAAATACATTTGGACTTGAGCTACTTAATATATAGTGTTATACCTTTCTAATACAACCATTAAAAAATATATTATTTAGAATAAATAAATAAAACTTTGAAATAATTTAACTGCAATTATATCTTATTTTTAATTATAATTATTGTAGGTGATTATAGAATAAAACTAAAGCAATAAATAAGGAACAGATATTAAATAAATAATTAATAAAATAAAGTATATATTTTCTATTTAAAAATGCACAAACTGTATGTCCCTGAGGTCATAGTTCAGGTCACCTGTCCTCAGCATTTGCGCCCCATAAAAGTGACAACTCAAGGTTGTGATTGACAGTTGCAGGCTTGTTTGAAACTCTGGATTGTCCTAAGACACGGAGCGGACTCTTGACCAGAAGAGAGTCGGCATCAGATACTCTGATGAAGGTCACCTGAAAAAAACCTGCTTCTGAAACGACCCAAAAAAATAACAAAACAAGGAACTATGTTTGACATTAAACATGGCCGACGGCTGATCACACACGCCGAAGCAGCATCACTTCTATTTGAATAACTGCTCCTGTTCTCCACTCCTGCCAGCAGCTATTCCCACAACTCTCGCTGGGGTAAGTACCCGGAGCACCCGGCGGCTGTGAGCGGACACCGAGGAAAACACTGGGATCAGACGAGAGTTATTGTTTGATACGCTCTTGAACGCGCTTGTTTGCAATAAAAACTATTTGAATAACGAAGTCAAACATTGTTAAACTGAAGTTAAATAGTCAAGTGAAGGTTCACAGGCTGCCGGGGAGGATTCTGGAGGTCGACCTTTGACCCTCGTGAATGTTCCAACACGTCATGTGTTGCACAAATGTTGCACGCGGCGTAGAAAGCGGCTGGAATTTCAATTCCTCGAGAGGTGGCCGACATGTTTGGGGAAGAAATAACACGACAAATGTTGGGTTTGATCTTGTGTTTGACGTGAAGCCGACAGGTCCTTGAACGCAGCACGGCGCTTTCTCTTCTCTAGACAAGAAGTAACAGGCGTACTGTGTAGTACGGTGTGTATCGTATTGTTTTTGTCGGTCCATTAGTCTGGTTCTGCTCGAGGTTTCTGCCCGTTAGAAGAAAGTTTTCATGGTCACTGTCGAGTCTAGAATCTCTTATGTCGCATCAATGAAAATTTAAAATGTTCTGAAATGATTGAAAGTTAACGATTGATTTGTTCGCCCTGTGGTGGTTTCAGCTCGCTCCGGTTTCCTCCCGCAGTCCAACAGAGAGTAGTGAAGGTGTGTAGTCTGTGTTCGCTTTCCAGGGTGTCCCACGCCTCTAGCCAAACATGGCTGAAACTGAAAAAAAAAAAAGTAAGTTATAGCGTGTTCGCTTTTTGTGCTACATAGCGCTATTAGCTAGCTTTTATTATTAGGGATTAGTGTGCAAAATTAAGAGCAACAACAACGATAAAGAAAATTTCAAAAAACCTACCTAATATTACAGTTTTCGAAGATTTATGACAAACATTATTTTGCCTTTCTTTGCACGCTACGTAGTCACATGACCAGTCTACTCCAATAAAAACATGGGCACAATACGTGCGGACAGAAGCCGAGAGACTTTTACTAGCATCGTGCAACTAGCAAAATTTTACTACGAAAATCTATCTGGAACTGTTTTTTTTTTCTTTAATTTAAACGGTATCTTGAGATAACTTTGTTATGATTTTCTGTAAAACTTTTACAAAAGTTGAATTTAATTACTAATTAAGTTTTTCAGATTCAATTTTTTGTTCAGTTTTGATCTTCATTGTTAAAAAGTAAAATTCAATGTATATTTTCTTTAAACTATCAAACATATGAAATAGTTATTCCTTAATAAATAAGTATAACTTTATTGACAAACGTTGACCAACAACTGTGAATAAAAACTTATTTTGTTTTATAAATTTTTTTGTTTATAAAAATTCATACATAATAAATATTTCTTAAACGTGATTTTTAAGCACTTTATAGAATATAAAATGTGATCAAAACGAAAAAAAACAAAAGCTATATATATTTATGTTTGACAATTTAAATATATATATATATTTTTAAATACAAATATTTCAGCGTTATTTGCCAACTTTATGTGACGATATACACTGAATTTTTTCTTCTGCCGTGACTTGTAGAATTTAAATTTTGCAATATTTGAAGTCAATTAATTTTTGTAATTTCAGTTACAACCCAGTGACACGTTTAGTCAATTTTTACTTGATAAATATTCCCGGTCGGTTATTGAAAGTGTGTTATTCAGCGTGAGAAAGTGGTTACGCCGTCAGCCAAACGTCGAGTGGCGCAGCTGGCAACGTCTTCAAACTGTCAACAGTGTTTTTTCTGAAGCCCCGCCCACCCCGGAGCGTCGTCAGCCGGAGACGAAAACAATATCCAGGACACCTTTGGAACATCTGACGGTCTCTGCTTTCAAAACGCCGAGGGACAGGAAGTGATCTTTGGAGTGACCTCGGGGAACACACCTGGATGGAAGGAGGATGGGGGGGGTCGGAGGGGTTGGTTTTTCCATCCACCAATCAGGTGTCGGTTTGTTGAGTGACAGTTTTTACACGCGTGACCACGGAAATGTTGTGAAATGATTCAAAGTTAATGATCGGTTTCTTACCCCTTGTGGTGGTGTCGGCTTCGACTCCGGTTTCCTGCCACCGTCCAAAGAAAAAAAGAGGGTGGTCTGTGTTGATTTGCTTTCCAGGGTGTCCCCCCCCCCCCCCCCAAACCGCCCTCTTCATCTTCTCATAGGTTTAAAACTCACCGGCATGTTTACGACGAAATTGTGAGTCAGCGTGTTGCGTCGTTAGCATTGAAGCTAAAACGAGCTAGCACAACCAAAAAAAAACTTTAAAATATCGGCCTTTTTGTGCTTTTATTGAGATTATAGTAAGACGTTTGAACAATGAAAAGTAAGAAAAAAGCTGATGGTTGTGAAAAACATGTTTTCGAGGAAATTTTAAATGCTACCTTGTTGCTCTACATGTTGTTATTAGCGATGAAGCTAAACCGAGCTAGCCCATTAATAACAACAAACCTCCAAAATATTGGCACTTACGTACTTTCGTTAAGATTTTATAAGTTTTATTATAAAAAAAATAAGCGCAAAATTGGTGGGTGTTTTTTGCAATTTCACCACAAAGTAGTCACGTGACCTTTTGCTGTCCAGGGTGTCCCCTGCCCCTTCATCGTCCCCTAAAAATTTATAAAATGTATGGCCATTTTCTCAAAGAAATTGAGACTGTTAGCTAGTTACTATACATGTCGTTATTAGCGATGAAGCTAAATCATTTCAATGACCAAAACAATGGAATGTAATGAAATGTACGGCCATGTTTTCAAGGAAATTTCATGTGTAAGCTTGTTGTTATACAAATCGTTATTAGCGATGAAGCTAAATGAAGCTAGCACAACAACAAACCTCTTTTTAGTACTTTTATCAAGATTGTTTTGAGAGGTTTTAATATTAAGAAAACTGGCCAAAAGTAGGTTTTTCTGCAATTACACCACATTGTAGTCAGCTGACTTTTTGCTGTCCAGGGTGTCCCCTGCCTCTTCATCGCCCCACAACCTAAAAATTAAAAAAAATTATGGCCATTTTTTCAAGGAAATTTAGACTTTTAGCTTGTTGCAATATATATCGTTGTTAGCGATGAAGCTAAATCAAGCTAGCAAAACAAGAAACCTCTAAAATATCGGCTTTTTATTACTTTCATTAAGATTGTTTTCAGGCGTTTTTAAATTAATAAACAAACACAAAGTCGACTCGACAAAACTGAGCACACAATACTTTTAGTTGCGTCGTACTTTACATTAATATTACTACCAGAATGTGACAGCTTTTAAGTAGTTAGAGATGGTCTGTTCAGTTTAATTTAACATAAAACATTTTAAAAAGGGGGTTTTCTCTTTCCAACTGTAAATAAGTTAATTCTGCCAAATGCTAATCATAGCTTAGCTAGCCAAGCTAATAATGCTTCCATCATGTGAAAACTAAATAACTTTATTATAATTTTAGAGGTCAAAAAAGTTTCCTGCCGAGTTTCCTTGAATGCATTTGACCGACAAACCAGTTAGCCTAGCATGACACCCTTTTTTTTGTCTTCGCCCTGGCTAGCTTGAACAACAACAACTGCTTCATTGTAACTTCCCTTGATTAAGAACACAATGAAGTCATTTGAAATGACAATGAAACACACACACACTTCAACCGCACACTACACACAGGTTGTTAAAACCGGTCTTAATTGCGGACCGCAGGCAAATCCATCGTCGACACTGATTACAGGTTTGCGCCGCGGAGGCTTCACGACTTGAACGACACCTGCGCTCAGGTGGACTCGGGCCTTTGTGAGATGGATTAGAGAGAGAAGAGGTTTATGACCCACATTCTGCTGCACCTGACACAAGGTGTGTCGTCACAGTCCCGCACTGGACGCCAGTAAAGGTCATTTATCAGCAGGTTTGGGGTCAATAAGTGGCTAAAATCGACCAGTTGAAAACATCCGGGTTCTTGTTTAAACTTCAGCGTGAAGATAGTTGTTGCGAGTAGCTTGTGAAACAGAGCCGCCTGGCGGCGAGATTCAAGTATTGCATTGTAACCCATCGTAAAGACAAACCTGTTTAATTTAAATACTCAAGGATAATAATTAAGTTTCTTCAAGAATTTAAGCAATTAAATATTTAAGTAACTGCAATGCGATTATGAAGTATTTGTTCTTTAAATTCCATATCATTTTAAATACTGTAATTTATTCTGTGCTTCAACAAGAGGTAATTTAACCAGATTATTATCTGCCTATGAACATTTTAAATGATCTATTAATGGCTGCGTTTTATATGTAAGTATTTTTAATTTATAAGTCAAACATTTATAGTTTATTAAACGTTTTTCTTTTACTTATGTTATTGAAGTTTTTATACATCAATCATTCATTATCTTGAGTTAAAAACAAGTGTCATAGCAGAGTAGCTAACCCAGTTACCCGGGGCTAGACGCAGCTATGTGTTTGGACTGTGGGATAAAGGACTCAAGCTCATATGAAACACAACAAACACAAATTTTAGATCTTTTTTCTTACGGACAGAGAATGAAAGACAAATGAGGTGGAGTTTAAAACATTTTCAACTTTCCTGATGTAATTTTTTTCACAAAGGAAGGACAAGTATAGCTACACTTTTACATGAATTATGAAGTGGAAATTAAAAGCCTTGATGCCAATGTTTAATACTATTTTCCACCAATACTGAGTTGCTTAATTATTAGTATGGTTTGTGGTGAAAAAAACAAAAAAAGTTGACGAAAAAAAAACAAAACAATGATCCGATCTTCTTAACATTTTTACTCTGACATACGTGGATGAGTAAAAATTATAATATTTTAAACAAGGCAAACACTTTTTTTTATGTTGACATTAGACGATGATTTCCACACATTTTGCGAGATTAAATAAATACACACAATATTAAAAAGTGACAGACATGCACACAACTAAAGGAAGGACACACACATAGCACAGTACTTTTCACTTATAACGCATTCAATTATAAATTAAATGTAAAAAAAAACAAAACAGGTACAGAACATGGAAGCTCAAGTCATTCAAAGTCTTTTAAACATGCAGTTTGAATCGTTATAGTATAATTATCATTCTAATTATTCTTGTGAATATACTTGTGATATAAGGTTTATTAACTTTTTCTTTACACAGAGTAACGCTGGAAGGGGTTGCAGTTATCGACTCCTCCGCTAGAGGGCGGCACTGGATTGGTTTCCTATTCCATTCAAGCGTTGAGTCAGTGGTTCTGGTTCGTTTGACATCTTTTTTTTTTTTGCTGCATATTTGACGAGAATTCATCCACAGAAAGTTGATTGTGCGAAACGAGACAGAAACATCACAGTGATCAAGTGTTTTTTCAGTAGATTCTCACCTCTATTAATAACTTTGTGATCGTACTTTTATTGTGGTGGGGAACCGGATGTCTGAAGTAAAACATCCCCTAAAAGATTTCTACGATGAAAAAATACATTAAATTAAATAAAAAAAAAACATGTGTTATGTCTGGGTCATTCTTCAAAACCTGTAGAATGTAGTTTTAAGTATGATTTTTTTTTTAAATCCTCAAAAGCTCCCAATAAAACGTTTTAGAAAATATTGCGAATTAAATGACCTATAATTTTTTTATATCTAATAATAGTTTAATGTAATAGTAATATTACATATTATCATGGTTAATGTTTTATACATAATTTAATCGTTTTAAAAATATCGTGCTTGGATTATATATTTTTTTACTTTAATATGTAAATTGCATACACAGGATGAGAAAAGAAAAAGTATATATAAATGTATATGAATGCCGTTTATTAGCGTCAGCATTTGAAACTCGGTGATTACACCTGCTTTATTTGTAGTGCAAAATAATCCACTGTAATATTTTTACATTTAAAAATATGTTGTTTTTTTTTTAAACAGTTCCAGCGTGATTTTTTTTTAAGAACATGCCTCGCGGGCGCCATCAAGTGGTACAAGTGGGCATCACCAAGACATTTCTTAGATATAGAGTGGAAAAATATCAATGATTTTTTTCTGGGATGAATTAGTTTTAAAGTATTTTCTGGGTTTAAAAACGTCTTCTGCGATGGAGAGTCAGTAGCAGGAGACGCAGGAGTTAATATGTAGCTTCGAAGAGAACCAGTTGATTCGGGAGGTGCTGATCCACTTCACATGCAAAGAGTCAAATCCAACAAAAACCGTAGCGGATCCTCGATAAAACCCACAAACCTCGGTTTCGTCACGGCGCCTCCATGGTTCCTCCGGATCTCAAGGCACAGTCATGGAGAAGATTCTTCATGGCGTGGATTCTGCTGCTTCTCTCAAAGCTTATCTCACTGGAAAAATACTGGAAGACGAGTCATGCATCCGAGCATTCTGGGTAAAACATTCGTCTTAACATTGCTTTTGCTTCAGACGGCGGATCTGAGGTCGTATGTACAGTTGGACGCGGACGTTAAAATACTGAGGGACCTGGAAAAGAAATGTCAAGTCCTGGCGTGGTGGACGGACCCGTGATCTTCTGATGCATCATGGGAAGTAGAGCCAGGACCGACACCTCGATAAAGTGCGTCTAGACGTCGAGGGTCAGTCCACTTTGAGATATCCGTTCGCGTTGCTCGTCGACCCGCCGCCGTCGTCCGACGGACTCTTGGACCAGCCGTCCTCGGGCCCCTCGTGGAAGCGGAGCCTCAGAGTCCTGCGGATGACCCAGCGCTCCACGATGAAGGAGGCGCAGAACCAGGGCACGGCGTACTCGGCCGTGATCAGGCCCATGAAGTTGTAGCGGAACTCGGAGTAATCCCAGGGGCAGGCGTTGAACTGGCGCAGCAGGAGCCCCGTCCCGAACTCCCACAGGTAGGTCCAGAGCGTGTAGATGAGGCAGCGCAGCAGCGCCGGCAGGCGACCCCGCAGCGCCAGGTACATGCGCTCCACGATCAGGATGCAGGTGCCGTAGATGAAGAGCGCCCAGACGCTGGTGACGCCGGGGAACTTCCAGTTGCAGTTCACCACGAACTCCCAGGCGGCGGTGAACATGACCTCGCAGAAGTAGCCGTGGATGGCGTAGAGGTACCAGCGGGACAGCGCCGTCAGCGGCGCCGGGGCCTCGGCGGCCGCCCTCGTCATTCTCGCTTCGGTCCGGTCGACTCCACTAAATCTGAAACAAGAAAAAGAGTTTCACTCTATACTGGATTTTGTTCTGATGCTTTGCCGCCCAGCAATCCAATCACAGCGGTTGAAAACTTTTCACACAGAAACACGTATGAAGAATTCAAACACAGGATCGTAGCGACAAATCTGCCATCTTTAAATAGAACAGTGTGTAGAGCGGCATCATGGGAGTTCAATGTTTTATCGGCACCAACTGTAAGGTATTTGCTGTAATTAGTTCTAAGTTTTTGCGTGTGCGTCTGCAATATGGCAAAGGATCACTGTGAATTGAATACTTTTTTTAGCATTTGAAATACATTCAAACAGCAGGTGGCACCAGCGTCAAAATGTTGTCCGAACGCAAATACTTGCTACGATAAATTAACATATTTAGTCAAACCGTTGACTCTAGTTTAGTTTTGTAACTTAATTTATTTCAGATAATTCAGACTCACGAGCTAAAATACCTGGTAAATGTTTATTAGTCATTGGGTCCACAATTGGATGTATTGGAATATTTCATGGGGGTCTTCTGCCCCCCTACAATCAACAAAAAAAGGCTGAAATGACCCTGACCAAGTATGTAACTCATAAGGTTAACATCGTGTTGTGTGTCGAAGGTCTATGGTCTTGTATTTTGAAGGTCCATTGTGTTGTGTGTTGAAGGTCAATTGTGTTTTGTGTTGAAGGTCTATGGTCTTGTGTGTTGAAGGTCCATTGTGTTGTGTGTTGAAGGTCAATTGTGTTTTGTGTTGAAGGTCTATGGTCTTGTGTGTTGAAGGTCCATTGTGTTGTGTGTTGAAGGTCAATTGTGTTTTGTGTTGAAGGTCTATGGTCTTGTGTGTTGAAGGTCCATTGTGTTGTGTGTTGAAGGTCTATTGTGTTGTGTGTTGAAGGTCTATTGTGTTGTGTGTTGAAGGTCTATGGTCTTGTGTGTTGAATGTCCATGGTCTTGTGTGTTGAATGTCCATGGTCTTGTGTGTTGAAGGTCCATGGTCTTGTGTGTTGAAGGTCCATTGTGTTGTGTGTTGTAGGTCTATGGTCTTGTGTGTTGAAGGTCCATTGTGTTGTGTGTTGAAAGTCTATGGTCTTGTGTGTTGAAGGTCCATTGTGTTGTGTGTTGAATGTCCATGGTCTAATGTGTTGAAGGTCCATTGAGTTTTTTGAAGGTCCATTGTGTTGTGTGTTGAAGGTCCATTGTGTTGTGTGTTGAAGGTCCATTGTGTTGTGTGTTGAAGGTCCATTGTGTTGTGTGTTGAAGATCTATTGTGTTGTGTGTTGAATGTCCATGGTCTAATGTGTTGAAGGTCCATTGAGTTTTTTGAAGGTCCATGGTCTTGCGTGTTGAAGGTCCATTGTGTTTTGTGTTGAAGGTCCATTGTGTTGTGTGTTGAAGATCTATTGTGTTGTGTGTTGAAGGTCCATGGTCTTGTGTGTTGAAGGTCCATGGTCTTGTGTGTTTAAGGTCCATGGTCTTGCGTGTTGAAGGTCCATGGTCTTGTGTGTTGAAGGTCCATGGTCTTGTGTGTTTAAGGTCCATGGTCTTGTGTGTTGAAGGTCCATGGTCTTGTGTGTTTAAGGTCCATGGTCTTGTGTGTTGAAGGTCCATGGTCTAGTGTGTTGAAGGTCCATTGTGTTGTGTGTTGAAGATCTATTGTGTTGTGTGTTGAAGGTCCATGGTCTTGTGTGTTGAAGGTCAATTGTGTTGTGTGTTTAAGGTAAATTGTGTTGTGTGTTGAAGGTATATGGTCTAGTGTGTTGAAGGTCCATTGTTTTCTTTGAAGGTCCATTATGTTGTGTGTTGAAGGTCCTTGGTCTTGTGTGTTGAAGGTCCATTGTGTTGTGTGTTGAAGGTCTATGGTCTTGTGTGTTGAAGGTCCATTGTGTTGTGTGTTGAATGTCCATGGTCTAATGTGTTGAAGGTCCATTGAGTTTTTTGAAGGTCCATTGTGTTGTGTGTTGAAGGTCCATTGTGTTGTGTGTTGAAGGTCCATTGTGTTGTGTGTTGAAGGTCAATTGTGTTTTGTGTTGAAGGTCTATGGTCTTGTGTGTTGAAGGTCCATTGTGTTGTGTGTTGAAGGTCAATTGTGTTTTGTGTTGAAGGTCTATGGTCTTGTGTGTTGAAGGTCCATTGTGTTGTGTGTTGAAGGTCTATGGTCTTGTGTGTTGAAGGTCCATTGTGTTGTGTGTTGAATGTCCATGGTCTAATGTGTTGAAGGTCCATTGAGTTTTTTGAAGGTCCATTGTGTTGTGTGTTGAAGGTCCATTGTGTTGTGTGTTGAAGGTCCATTGTGTTGTGTGTTGAAGGTCCATTGTGTTGTGTGTTGAAGGTCAATTGTGTTTTGTGTTGAAGGTCTATGGTCTTGTGTGTTGAAGGTCCATTGTGTTGTGTGTTGAAGGTCAATTGTGTTTTGTGTTGAAGGTCTATGGTCTTGTGTGTTGAAGGTCCATTGTGTTGTGTGTTGAAGGTCTATTGTGTTGTGTGTTGAAGGTCTATTGTGTTGTGTGTTGAAGGTCTATGGTCTTGTGTGTTGAATGTCCATGGTCTTGTGTGTTGAATGTCCATGGTCTTGTGTGTTGAAGGTCCATGGTCTTGTGTGTTGAAGGTCCATTGTGTTGTGTGTTGTAGGTCTATGGTCTTGTGTGTTGAAGGTCCATTGTGTTGTGTGTTGAAAGTCTATGGTCTTGTGTGTTGAAGGTCCATTGTGTTGTGTGTTGAAGATCTATTGTGTTGTGTGTTGAATGTCCATGGTCTAATGTGTTGAAGGTCCATTGAGTTTTTTGAAGGTCCATGGTCTTGTGTGTTGAAGGTCCATTGTGTTGTGTGTTGAATGTCCATGGTCTAATGTGTTGAAGGTCCATTGAGTTTTTTGAAGGTCCATTGTGTTGTGTGTTGAAGGTCCATTGTGTTGTGTGTTGAAGGTCCATTGCGTTGTGTGTTGAAGGTCCATTGTGTTGTGTGTTGAAGATCTATTGTGTTGTGTGTTGAATGTCCATGGTCTAATGTGTTGAAGGTCCATTGAGTTTTTTGAAGGTCCATGGTCTTGCGTGTTGAAGGTCCATTGTGTTTTGTGTTGAAGGTCCATTGTGTTGTGTGTTGAAGATCTATTGTGTTGTGTGTTGAAGGTCCATGGTCTTGTGTGTTGAAGGTCCATGGTCTTGTGTGTTTAAGGTCCATGGTCTTGCGTGTTGAAGGTCCATGGTCTTGTGTGTTGAAGGTCCATGGTCTAATGTGTTGAAGGTCCATTGAGTTTTTTGAAGGTCCATTGTGTTGTGTGTTGAAGGTCCATTGTGTTGTGTGTTGAAGGTCCATTGTGTTGTGTGTTGAAGGTCCATTGTGTTGTGTGTTGAAGGTCAATTGTGTTTTGTGTTGAAGGTCTATGGTCTTGTGTGTTGAAGGTCCATTGTGTTGTGTGTTGAAGGTCAATTGTGTTTTGTGTTGAAGGTCTATGGTCTTGTGTGTTGAAGGTCCATTGTGTTGTGTGTTGAAGGTCTATTGTGTTGTGTGTTGAAGGTCTATTGTGTTGTGTGTTGAAGGTCTATGGTCTTGTGTGTTGAATGTCCATGGTCTTGTGTGTTGAATGTCCATGGTCTTGTGTGTTGAAGGTCCATGGTCTTGTGTGTTGAAGGTCCATTGTGTTGTGTGTTGTAGGTCTATGGTCTTGTGTGTTGAAGGTCCATTGTGTTGTGTGTTGAAAGTCTATGGTCTTGTGTGTTGAAGGTCCATTGTGTTGTGTGTTGAAGATCTATTGTGTTGTGTGTTGAATGTCCATGGTCTAATGTGTTGAAGGTCAATTGAGTTTTTTGAAGGTCCATGGTCTTGTGTGTTGAAGGTCCATTGTGTTGTGTGTTGAATGTCCATGGTCTAATGTGTTGAAGGTCCATTGAGTTTTTTGAAGGTCCATTGTGTTGTGTGTTGAAGGTCCATTGTGTTGTGTGTTGAAGGTCCATTGTGTTGTGTGTTGAAGGTCCATTGTGTTGTGTGTTGAAGATCTATTGTGTTGTGTGTTGAATGTCCATGGTCTAATGTGTTGAAGGTCCATTGAGTTTTTTGAAGGTCCATGGTCTTGCGTGTTGAAGGTCCATTGTGTTTTGTGTTGAAGGTCCATTGTGTTGTGTGTTGAAGATCTATTGTGTTGTGTGTTGAAGGTCCATGGTCTTGTGTGTTGAAGGTCCATGGTCTTGTGTGTTTAAGGTCCATGGTCTTGCGTGTTGAAGGTCCATGGTCTTGTGTGTTGAAGGTCCATGGTCTTGTGTGTTTAAGGTCCATGGTCTTGTGTGTTGAAGGTCCATGGTCTTGTGTGTTTAAGTTCCATGGTCTTGCGTGTTGAAGGTCCATGGTCTAGTGTGTTGAAGGTCCATTGTGTTGTGTGTTGAAGATCTATTGTGTTGTGTGTTGAAGGTCCATGGTCTTGTGTGTTGAAGGTCAATTGTGTTGTGTGTTTAAGGTAAATTGTGTTGTGTGTTGAAGGTATATGGTCTAGTGTGTTGAAGGTCCATTGTTTTCTTTGAAGGTCCATTATGTTGTGTGTTGAAGGTCCTTGGTCTTGTGTGTTGAAGGTCCATTGTGTTGTGTGTTGAAGGTCTATGGTCTTGTGTGTTGAAGGTCCATTGTGTTGTGTGTTGAATGTCCATGGTCTAATGTGTTGAAGGTCCATTGAGTTTTTTGAAGGTCCATTGTGTTGTGTGTTGAAGGTCCATTGTGTTGTGTGTTGAAGATCTATTGTGTTGTTTGTCGAAGGTCCATGGTCTTGTGTGTTGAAGGTCCATGGTCTTGTGTGTTTAAGGTCCATGGTCTAATGTGTTGAAGGTCCATTGAGTTTTTTGAAGGTCCATTGTGTTGTGTGTTGAAGGTCCATTGTGTTGTGTGTTGAAGGTCCATTGTGTTGTGTGTTGAAGGTCCATTGTGTTGTGTGTTGAAGATCTATTGTGTTGTTTGTCGAAGGTCCATTGTGTTGTGTGTTGAAGGTCCATTGTGTTGTGCGTTGAAGGTCTATTGTGTTGTGTGTTGAAGGACCATTGTGTTTTGTGTTGAAGGTCCATGGTCTTGTGTGTTGAAAGTCCATGGTCTTGTGTGTTGAACGTCCATTGTGTTGTGTGTTGAAGGTCTATAGTCTAGTGTGTTGAAGGTACATTGTGTTTTTTTAAGGTCCATTGTGTTGTGTGTTGAAGGTCCATGGTCTTGTGTGTTGAAGGTCCATTGTGTTTTTTTAAGGTCCATTGTGTTGTGCGTTGAAGGTCTATGGTCTTGTGTGTTGAAGGTCCATTGTGTTGTGTGTTGAAAGTCTATGGTCTTGTGTGTTGAAGGTCCATTGTGTTGTGTGTTGAATGTCCATGGTCTAATGTGTTGAAGGTCCATTGAGTTTTTTGAAGGTCCATTGTGTTGTGTGTTGAAGGTCCATTGTGTTGTGTGTTGAAGGTCCATTGTGTTGTGTGTTGAAGGTCCATTGTGTTGTGTGTTGAAGATCTATTGTGTTGTGTGTTGAATGTCCATGGTCTAATGTGTTGAAGGTCCATTGAGTTTTTTGAAGGTCCATGGTCTTGCGTGTTGAAGGTCCATTGTGTTTTGGGTTGAAGGTCCATTGTGTTGTGTGTTGAAGATCTATTGTGTTGTGTGTTGAAGGTCCATGGTCTTGTGTGTTGAAGGTCCATGGTCTTGTGTGTTTAAGGTCCATGGTCTTGCGTGTTGAAGGTCCATGGTCTTGTGTGTTTAAGGTCCATGGTCTTGTGTGTTGAAGGTCCATGGTCTTGTGTGTTTAAGGTCCATGGTCTTGCGTGTTGAAGGTCCATGGTCTAGTGTGTTGAAGGTCCATTGTGTTGTGTGTTGAAGATCTATTGTGTTGTGTGTTGAAGGTCCATGGTCTTGTGTGTTGAAGGTCAATTGTGTTGTGTGTTTAAGGTAAATTGTGTTGTGTGTTGAAGGTATATGGTCTAGTGTGTTGAAGGTCCATTGTTTTCTTTGAAGGTCCATTATGTTGTGTGTTGAAGGTCCTTGGTCTTGTGTGTTGAAGGTCCATTGTGTTGTGTGTTGAAGGTCTATGGTCTTGTGTGTTGAAGGTCCATTGTGTTGTGTGTTGAATGTCCATGGTCTAATGTGTTGAAGGTCCATTGAGTTTTTTGAAGGTCCATTGTGTTGTGTGTTGAAGGTCCATTGTGTTGTGTGTTGAAGATCTATTGTGTTGTTTGTCGAAGGTCCATGGTCTTGTGTGTTGAAGGTCCATGGTCTTGTGTGTTTAAGGTCCATGGTCTAATGTGTTGAAGGTCCATTGAGTTTTTTGAAGGTCCATTGTGTTGTGTGTTGAAGGTCCATTGTGTTGTGTGTTGAAGGTCCATTGTGTTGTGTGTTGAAGGTCCATTGTGTTGTGTGTTGAAGATCTATTGTGTTGTTTGTCGAAGGTCCATTGTGTTGTGTGTTGAAGGTCCATTGTGTTGTGCGTTGAAGGTCTATTGTGTTGTGTGTTGAAGGACCATTGTGTTTTGTGTTGAAGGTCCATGGTCTTGTGTGTTGAAAGTCCATGGTCTTGTGTGTTGAACGTCCATTGTGTTGTGTGTTGAAGGTCTATAGTCTAGTGTGTTGAAGGTACATTGTGTTTTTTTAAGGTCCATTGTGTTGTGTGTTGAAGGTCCATGGTCTTGTGTGTTGAAGGTCCATTGTGTTTTTTTAAGGTCCATTGTGTTGTGCGTTGAAGGTCTATTGTGTTGTGTGTTGAAGGTCTATTGTGTTGTGTGTTGAACGTCCATGGTCTTGTGTGTCGAAGGTCCATTGTGTTGTGTGTCTCGAAACTTCATAAACATTTGAGATGTATGAACTTTCTTTGGGGTCTTCTGCCCCCCCCTTGCGCCCCCTTTTTCCTTCACCTGGTCAAGTTTCCTGTCACCCTATAGCCTTCACGAGAGGTCAGTAGTCCACTTGCTAAGTACTTAAGTCAGTTGATCTTGGTCAAAATTGGACAAACAAAAGTATTAGTTGACTTGTGCCTTTGTTGTATGTTAGCATTAGCACGTTAGCATGAGTCAGGATCAAAGGAGGAACATACGAGTGGATATTTATTTTTATTTAAGAAGATGGTGTTGGCGACTCCAGCAGCTGAGGCGGCGTCTTATGTAACATATACGACTATAAATACGACTTTAAATCCAGCAGCTCTGGGGCGTCAGAGAGTCCCACACAAGCAACCATCATCAATAAAGTGAGCATCAAAGAACGAGTGTTTCCTCCGCTACACAAAAGCCTCTGGAGGAAAGTGTGTCATAACGGCAGCGATTACACAACTGCTGGTTCAGAGCGAGGCCAGCAGAACAAAAAGCCCGTTTGAAGAACAAAAGCACTTTTTTTTATCCTGCTTTGGTCTTCAAAGTCGCGCCAGACTGGGCCGAGAGGGATTAGAACCTTTTCTTTTTCCCAAACATGGAACAAACGTTTCCAGCCCGACGAAAACGACCCCCCGCGACCTTTGATGTGTCGTTTCTGGGTCTCGCCAGAAACACCTTCTCATGTCGCAATGTGTCGTTTGTTCGAGTCAAAGACTATTTCAGAATTTTCGGTCGTGATCGTGAAATATATTCAGTACATGTTTAAGTTCAACACTAATCTACTGCTAATAAATCAAATATTTAAATTTTGATTTTTTTTTTTTTATTAGAATGTTGTTGTTTTTTAAGCATTAAATATATATTTTTTTGATAATTTGATTCAATTATTTCTGTTAAAAGGAACAGGATGTGTTTTTGTTGAATAGTTTAAATTTTAAAAGTCAAATATTTACAAAATGAAGGATTTTATTTTATCTATTTCATTTATTTATACATTTGTTTTTTTAGTGTGCTCAAATAATTACAAATCCAATCAAATGTATTTTTTATCAGTTTTTTTTACATGTAGAGTTTTATATTTTAACTCTTATAATTAAAAAAAACATTTACTAAATACATTTTCTTCAATTCGTAGCCTTTTCATTTAAATATAAAACGTTGGTATAATTTTTAAATACAAAATGAAGGATTTTATTTTTTCTATTTCATTTATTTATTCATCTGTTTTTTTTAGTGATCAAATAATTACAAATTAAATCAAATGTATTTTTTTTTATCTTTTCTTTTTACACAAAGTTTTATATTTGAATTCTAATAATTAAAAAAGATTTACTAAATTACATTTTCTTTAATTCGTAGAGCCTTTTAATTTAAATATACAACCTAGTCTAAAATTTAAATAAACCATAATTTATTAAATATGTTTTGTAATTATTAGAATTAGAATATCAAACTCTTTAACAGATTAAAAAAATAATGAAACCTTTCAATATACAAATTGAATTAAATTATAACATTTACATAAAAAATAAGTTTGAACATTTAAAATGTTTAATATTCAAAATTCAGATCACACTGATTTACTTAGATTAATTGCGCACAATACTGACAGAAATTATTAAAGAATCATATTTTCCGTCATTACTTTCACAGTAGAACTGTAGACCCGGTCAAACCCATGTAGAGACGGCGTTTGCACTCATTTCCATACTGGCCAATTGTGTAGTAGCTGCAGTTACACTGAGATACACTAGGGGGAGCCATTCTGTAATATCGACAATCTAAAGCAGGCTTTAAAAGAAAGATATGAATTTTTTAAACAACAATAAATGATACAATAAAACAGCCAAATCAAAATGTCTTTATAGACTATAGAGGAATGAAAGACCAGACTAAACACCACGATCAGATATGGTTCTCTTTCTGCTGGTGAACTCTTAGTTTGGTTATTGCTCCAGTGCTCCTGGTTAAATCACTCGCCCACCCATCGCTTCTGTGTTCAACCAAAATATTGATGAGGAGGATCGTGCGAGTCGAGCGGCTCCTGCTGTGGCGCCTCGTTCCGTTGAGCAACACCAGGTTACATCAGAGCTGGAATGAACTGGACTTCCAACTCGCCATGTGGGGCGACAGAGTGGAGGTTTGAACTTGAGACAAAAGGTGATTCAAAGGGTTGGATAAGAACCGGGGAAAAGAGCCCGGCCAGGGGCCACATTCAACCTTTTGTCAGTATTTACACGGCTCTTGTGGAGTCAGGGC
The DNA here is from genome assembly GCF_982586985.1 of Callionymus lyra. Lineage (NCBI taxonomy): Eukaryota > Metazoa > Chordata > Actinopteri > Syngnathiformes > Callionymidae > Callionymus > Callionymus lyra. The sequence continues at coordinate 12,702,074 of NC_141835.1, read as the reverse complement.
TAAACTGACCCTCCAGCTCCGTGAGCCGGAACCGCCCGTTTTTTAAGGACCGGTACTGGTTGTTAAACGGGCCACACAGACAGAAAAATAGATTCATATAATTTATCTTCTATTGATTATTACTGCCTGAAATGTACTTTATTTAGACAAAAAAAAGATGGTATTTTCTCTGAAGTAGCATTTACTCTCGACACGTTGAGGTCAAGTTTGTTCCAAAAATGAACCTGTAAACTATTAAAACATTAGGAAAACATTAACTTCATATAGGATTTATTTGTACAGTTTTTATCTGAAGGTCGTCTGTGAATATAAACATTAAACAAGGTTGGGGACTCTTTAGTTCATTTTAAATAAACCTGCTGCTAATAATATATAATAATATATAATTAATATTGATATTTAATTCCTAAATATAACTTTTTTTGTGTATTTATAACAACAAAGAAATAAAGTAAAAATACAGTCAGGCAGAGTTATTTTTAACATCTTGAACGACAATTATTTTAAAAATACTTTTTGTGTGTTTTAATTAAAAATGAATATTACAATGTAAATTAATTAAAGTATTCTGTCATCAAATGTCCATTTATAGGTTATTTTCGATCAGGATAGGTTTTATAACCAGTCATGTAAGAACAAAACAGGATTTTTGTTAAAAACCAAACTGGATTTATTTTGTGGTGAAGTGAAAAAAATATTTCTCATTCTTTTTTCTATTTTTAGGTTTTCTTATGTTTGAAAAAAGATCAGTTTCTCAAATGATCACAGTCTTATTATAAATTACAAACTACATATATATTTTAAAATAAACATAATTTCTTTATAACCAAAAGAAAATACACAAACACAAGAACTGATATAACATAAAGAACATACAAATCAAATCAACATTTTTTCTAACTTCATTCAAAGCATCATTACAACAATAAACTTCATCCTGACATGTTCCTAAAAACCCTCATCAGGGTCTCGACGAGATTATCTCTCGGCTCACGTGGGACTCGAGCGTGGATTCGATTACGTCTCCGTCGGTGAAAACCAGGATGAATGCGGCGTCGACGGAGGTGATGGGAAGGACACGGGCGGAGAAAATGTCGACGGCAGCACTAAAAACGCACAGATCGTGATGAAGTGCGGCTACAATTACCGTCAAACTGCAAGCTGGCGCTTTTTCTATCGCCGCCATGACGCGGATCTGTGTCCACGGGGAGGAACTCAGGCAGGAAGAGGCGCTTTGATGACATTATTGTTTTTTTAATAACGGTTATATTGCAGAAGTTATAGTTTGTGTCATCGAAATAGAAATATAACAATTTTAACACAAATGAGTAGATTTTTGTGTTTGCAAGAATCTGTTGAAACGATGAGTTTGTTTTGAAACCAAAATAAGTCCAAACATCAGCTTTATAAGCTGCTGTAGTCACTGTATCCTCTCGTCCTCAGTTGTAATTGCTTTCATTTATTTTCAAACAAAAAAAAAATGTCCAAACATCAGCTTTAAAAGCTGCTGGAGTCACTGTATCCTCTCGTCCTCAGTTGTAATTGCTTTCATTTCTTTTCAAACAAAAAAAAAATGTCCAAACATCAGCTTTAAAAGCTGCTGGAGTCACTGTATCCTCTCGTCCTCAGTTGTAACTGCTTTCATTTGTTTTCAAACCAAAATATGTCCAAACATCAGCTTTAAAAGCTGCTGGAGTCACTGTATCCTCTCATCCTCAGTTGTTATTACTTTCATTTGTTTTCAAACAAAAATATGTCCAAACATCAGCTTTAAAAGTTGCTGGAGTCACTGTATCCTCTCGTCCTCAGTTGTAACTGCTTTCATTTGTTTTCAAACCAAAATATGTCCAAACATCAGCTTTAAAAGCTGCTGGAGACCATTGTATCCTCTCATCCTCAGTTGTAACTGCTTTCATTTGTTTTCAAACAAAAATATGTCCAAACATCAGCTTTAAAAGCTGCTGGAGTCACAGTATCCTCTCGTCCTCAGTTGTAACTGCTTTCATTTGTTTTTAAACCAAAATATTTCCAAACATCAGCTTTAGAAGCTGCTGGAGTCACTGTATCCTCTCGTCCTCAGTTGTAACTGCTTTCATTTGTTTTCAAACCAAAATATGTCCAAACATCAGATTTAAAAGCTGCTAGAGTCACTGTATCCTCTCGTCCTCAGTTGTAATTTATTTCGTTTGTTTTGAAAGCAAAATATGTCCAAACATCAGCTTTAAAAGCTGCTGTAGTCACTGTATCCTCTTGTCCTCAGTTGTAACTGCTTTCATTTGTTTTCAAACCAAAATATGTCCAAACATCAGCTTTAAAAGCTGCTGGAGTCCATTGTATCCTCTCATCCTCAGCTGTAACTGCTTTCATTTGTTTTCAAACAAAAATATGTCCAAACATCAGCTTTAAAAGCTGCTGGAGTCACAGTATCCTCTCGTCCTCAGTTGTAACTGCTTTCATTTGTTTTCAAACCAAAATATGTCCAAACATCAGCTTTAAAAGCTGCTGGAGTCACTGTATCCTCTCGTCCTCAGTTGTAACTGCTTTCATTTGTTTTCAAACAAAAATATGTCCAAACATCAGCTTTAAAAGCTGCTGGAGTCCACAGTATCCTCTCGTTCTCAGTTGTAACTGCTTTCATTTGTTTTCAAACCAAAATATGTCCAAACATCAGCTTTAAAAGCTGCTGGAGTCCATTGTATCCTCTCATCCTCAGTTGTAACTGCTTTCATTTGTTTTCAAACAAAAATATGTCCAAACATCAGCTTTAAAAGCTGCTGGAGTCACAGTATCCTCTCGTCCTCAGTTGTAACTGCTTTCATTTGTTTTCAAACCAAAATATGTCCAAACATCAGCTTTAGAAGCTGCTGGAGTCACTGTATCCTCTCGTCCTCAGTTGTAACTGCTTTCATTTGTTTTCAAACCAAAATATGTCCAAACATCAGCTTTAAAAGCTGCTGGAGTCCACAGTATCCTCTCGTTCTCAGTTGTAACTGCTTTCATTTGTTTTCAAACCAAAATATGTCCAAACATCAGCTTTAAAAGCTGCTGGAGTCACTGTATCCTCTCGTCCTCAGTTGTAACTGCTTTCATTTGTTTTCAAACCAAAATAAGTCCAAACATCCGCTTTAAAAGCAGCTGTAGTCACTGTATCCTCTCGTCCTCAGTTGTAACGGCTTTCATTTATTTTGAAACCAAAATATGTCCAAACATCAGCTTTAAAAGCTGCTGGAGTCACTGTATCCTCTCATCCTTAGTCATTGTCTGGATCTTACGCGTAAAAGGACAATGACTGCTGCCATCTAAAGGCCAGAGGTTTAAGTGCAACACAAAAACACAAAAAAACAACACTGTGAATAACAGCATGTTAATTGTAAATCCAAGTTCCATTCACTACTTAAAACCTTTTTAATCTTGTAATTTTTCCACCATATTTAGTATTTAAAAGCTTATTATTCTCATTTATTTCGCTACTTTCAAGAATATATCTCATGTTTTCCTTCAATATGTATTTATATTAAAGCTTTCTTTTGATAGTTGATGTTTTTTTACCAATTATTATCTCAAATAAGTGTATTTAATACACACTTTATTGAAATATAAGCCATAAAAGAACTATGATAAGAAACCAAAGATGATTTGAAAGCAAAAAGAAATACATTTAATTATATAAAAACACTGTATTTTCCTACGAACTACCAGTCAGTAAACATTCTCATGTTTTATTCACGACACTAAGCCTTGGTTCAATATTCCATTAACCCCTGCGAGCCCCAAGAACCCTTGAGCAGGACATAAATAACCCGGCGAGGACAAGGGTTGGCACCGAAGTAAAGGCTCGTATAACTTTATGGAGGCCATCGTTTCTATACATGCGAGGTCACGCCCGAGCGTCTGAGAAGAAACGGACGAAGCTAAAGGGTTTTATGTCGTATTGATTAGATAGAAAGAATGGGAGCTAACATCTGAACTGACTATTGAGATGAAAAAACGTGGATATGATGATATATTTATTTAAACATGTAGCTCAGATGCATCTCCTGCTTTAAGCAGTAGTTAAAATCCACCTACAAAATATACAAATATTGAAGAAATTGGACCATTTTGTCCCGAAAGAAATCCTTGGAATTCTGTTTTTATAGATAATCTAACTTTTAACAAAGCAAGTCGCAAGTGGATAAACATGTATATTTTTGAAACTTTCTATAACTAGACGTATTGATTCTGATGATGTCGGCTTTTTATTGATGCTGCTTTCATTTGATTTCAAACCAAAATATGTCCAAACATCAGCTTTAAAAGCTGCTGGAGTTGCCGTATCCTCTCGTCCTCAGTCATCCCCGTATTTCATTGTTACTTTAACGAAATATGTCCAAACATCAGCTTTAAATGCTGCTGGATTCAATGTATCCTCTCGTCCTCAGTCATCGCCAGGACCTCAATTTAACGACTGCTACCATGCAGCAAAATGTGTTCAAACACCAGCTTGAAAACGAGTGACCGTATCCTCTCATCCTCAGTCATCGCCGGATTTCACTGTTACTTTAAAAAAAATGTCCAAACATCAGCTTTAAAAGCTGCTGAAGTCAATGTATCCTCTCGTCCTCAGTCACCACCTGGATCTAGCGGGATTTAGTTTTTCTTTTAGCTGCGGAGGATGTAATGACTGCAGCCATCTAGAGGCCATCAGTTTAATTGCAACACAAAAATGAACAAACGCAGTCAACATTTGTCAATTTTAAATAAAAATAATAATAAAGAAAAATATGTCTTTATGTAAACTTTAATTAAATATAAACCATAAAAGAAGCATGATAAAAATAAAACATAACAAAAAAAAAGGAATAGTTTTGTTTAGTTTTTTTGTATAAATTTCTGTCAAAAACTACTAAGTATCACAAAGACCAGTGGTTTGTAATAAACCGTTTGTTAATAAAGTTTTCCGATGACATCATATGGCCCTCGTCCCTAGAGTCCACTCGACAGTCCGGCTCGTCTCCCCACAGACCCATCAAGTGCTCAGGGTTCACTGAAAGACCCGGCGTCGCGCTGGCTAAGCCCTCTGTCCTCAATACATGTGGGTCACGGCCCGGAGATTAGAAATCTTGGAGCGAGAGAGGAAAAAAAAAGCAGCAGATTTACAGACTTGGGTGATCACGGCCTGACGGTCGTACGTTAATCTGCTATTAGACGAAGAGGATTTACGATCAATCACCCGGAGATGAATAATTTAAGCTTCCTCTTCATTTCAGAACCAAAGATTCCTGAGAAGAGTCCGGGAACTGGAGCGGAAAAGTCACCTGACTCGGAGCCCGGACAAACATGTACTAGTGGAGTATTTCTATGGTGCTTTAACACAGATTTAACTAGTTAAATTAGAATTTAAAAGGTATATTTATGGAGAAAAGTATCATTTATAAGGAAATTATAGAATAGAATGTCAAAAAAGATTAGATTTTCAGCTATAATAGCAATTATATGTGTCAATTAATCCATTTAATACATTATATACAGTATTTATTCCTCAATATAAGTGTTGTTTACATGGATTTAAACCGATGCAGACTTCATCGACCCATCAGATCGATCATAATAAACGCTGGAACATCACAGGAGAGCGAGTTAAGTGCATTATAGCAGGAAGTCTACCTACACTATAAATGTGGGACGGACATTATCTCTCCTTCAACTGAAGGAAGTAGAAATAAAAATAGGACTAACATGATTTCGGAGCCAAGACATGAGCAAGCGATCGCCGAGAAAAACCCACCAGAATCAACAACGAGGGAAGATTGAGAAGGAAAATAAAATGGTTTTATCCGAGTTTTATCGTAGGATTGCTAACGAAAGATGAATTTATGTGTTGTTTATAAAGGTTTATAACAAAAAAATTTAGTTTTGTTACGGAAATCCCAATTAAAAAAAACGTTTTTATGGAATTCAGTGAGAAAACAATAACATATTCAACAATATAACATATTTTAAAATAAGATACAACATCAACGACAAATCCTATGTATAAGACATGTTAAAAGACTGCGTAGGAAGTTTAAAATTAAATATGTGAAGCGATAAAACACGAGAGGATAAAACAATAAAGTCAATGATAAATGAGTTTCTTAAGGAATTCCGCATAAAAAAAAATACTATTAGCCTCATTTATATTAAAACAACATCATCATCTGCATATCTTATATTTATGTAAGATAATATGAAGATACTTTGGTTTGTAAACATCACATCATTGTATCCAAAGTCATTTTATTCTGTCCCCGAGTGCGCATGCGCAGCATCATTCCTCCTCTGTGTGCAGTGCGGAACATTTTGGGTTTTAAAATAAATAAATAAATGCATTTACAGCATTTTTAAATGTATCTTATATTAATTTGTCATGTTTCTCACAAGTGTAATACATTAAAATAGCGTAAAGAATAAGTGTTTTTTTAAGCCTCGATTTCATCTTAGCAGGTGCATGTGTTGATAAAGACACACTTTTGTGTATTAAAATGTACAATTACACGCGAGTATCATCGAGTATTTGTGTAGTCGAGTTGAAGTGTGTGTTCATTATAAAGTAACGTGTCGTTGTACCTTCAAAACCAGCGCTGGTTCTCTGGCCGGACGGTCGCAGCTCGACGCACGGATCGTGCGGGTGAGTCGTCGTTCGTGTGTCGGTGTCTCCCCCCCTGGTGTGTGTCCGGTCCTCGGTGTGTGTGTGTCTGGTCTCCGGTGTGTGTGTCTGGTCTCCGGTGGAAATTGACACATTTTTTTACTGGACTGCAGCAGCATCGGCGGCACATGCTCAGACGCACTCGCGCAGCGCTGGCATCTTTTGTTAACCCTTTCCGCGCCGCCGCCCCGTGATGACGCCATCAGCAACACTTTTATTTGATTTTTAGTCCAATATTTTTACATTCGTGGAGTAAAACAAAGATAAGCAATTATCGACTGACTTAACGCATTTTAACACAAAAATAAAAATGTAATAATTAAAAAAAATAGCAGCTAGCTCGCTATTATGCTAGTTTGTATTAGTAGTTTTGCTTTTCTTAGCTCATAACAGTATTTTTTAACTTTCCTCTTCACTATACATTTAAATTAAAACAAACAACAGAACTTAATTTACTGTATTTACGACTATTTTGTTAATAATAATAAGCTTTAAAAGCTACTGGAGTCAATGTATCCTCTTGTCCGCAGTCATGGCCAGGATCTCAATTTAACGGCAGCTACCATGTAGCGAAATATTTCGAAACATCAGCTAAAAAAAGGAGTGACCGTATCCTCTCATCCTCAGTCATCGCCGTATTTATTGTTACTTTAGCAAACTATGTCTAAACATCAGCTTTAAAAGCTGCTTGAGTCAATGTATCCTCTAGTCCTCAGTCATCGCCAGGATCTCAATTTAACGACTGTTACCATGTAGCGAAATGTGTCCAAACACCAGCTTGAACACTAGTGACCGTATCCTCTCATCCTCAGTCATCGCCGTATTTTATTGTTACTTTAGCAAAATATGTCCAAACATCAGCTTTAAAAGCTGCTCGAGTCAATGTATCCTCTCGTCCTCAGTCATCGCCAGGATCTCAATACAACGACTGCTACCATGTAGCGAAATGTGTCCAAACACCAGCTTGAAAACTAGTGACCGTATCCTCTCGTCCACAGTCATCGCCGGATTTCATTGTTACTTTAGAAAAATACGTCCAAACATCAGCTTTAAAAGCTGCTCGAGTCAATGTATCCTCTCGTCCTCAGTTACCACTTGGATCTCGCGGGATTTCATTGTTCTTTTAGCTGCAGAGGATGTAATGACTGCAGCCATCTAGAGGCCATAAGTTTAATTGCAACACAAAAATGAACAAACCAGTCAACGTTTGTCAATTTTAAATAAAAATAATAATAAAGAAAAATATGTCTTATGTAAACTTTAATTAAATATAAATATAATAAATATTAAATTAAATATATAAATATTAAATACAATTTAATGTATTTATGACTATTTTGTTAATAATATTAATAATAAACTGTTAAAAGTTAGCTTAGCTATAGCTCGTAGCATAGCATTTGAAAGAGCCACGGCGTTCATCTTGTATTGTAAATAGCATTAATAATATCATTTTAAAAATAGTAGTGTTTTTTCAGGAAGAAGTTCATAGAAAGTGTTAATAATAATAATAATAAACTGTTAAAAGTTTGGGAGTAAGCTTAGCTATAGCTCGTAGCATAGCATTTGAAAGAGCCACAGCGTCCAACTTGTATTGTAAATAGCATTTATAATATCAATTAAAAAATAGTATGTTTTTTTCAGCAAGAAGTTTATAGAAAGTGTTAATAATAAAAATAATAATAAACTGTTAAAAGTTTAGGAGTTAGCTTAGCTATAGCTCGTAGCATAGCATTTGAAAGAGCCACGGCATTCATCTTGTATTGTAAATAGCATTAATAATATCATTTTAAAAAGTAGTATGTTTTTTTCAGGAAGAACTTTAGAGAAAGTGTTATTTAGGAAAAATAGAATGAAAGTAATGGAGTCGCTTTAAGCGAAAGTTAAAATCCTGTTTGATTATTTTGTCTGACCTTTTTCCAGGAACAGTCTGACCTTCGCTCGTGTGCACAACAGTGTTGTGTCTCACTCGCTAAGATACGAAACGACGTTGAACTTTAGTTCCTGTCGCAACATAAATCTAAAGGACTGAGTATCTTTTTTTTTAACTGTCACTGTAAAGCAAATGAAAATGTAAATCTAAATACTATACTTGCTAACTTAGCTTGTCGCTATCATTGCTAGCTTCAGTCAATCTAAAGTAAACAACTTAATATCTTTGAAAAATTCATAATAATCTACGTTCCAAGCATTTCTAAAGCAGTAAATTCATATTTATTATTATTTATTTTAGGTTTTTAAACATCTTGAAGATGACAAGAACATGTTGAAGTATCAATTACACATTTAAAATACACAACCCATCCTTGAGTTCAAACAATAGCCCATATATAAATATTTAAAATCTTCGTGGTCTTCCGAGCGGAACCGGAGAAGACAACGGGTTAAAAAATTCATGGGATTCGTACCCCTTGGGCAAGTGTCACGGACCCTTCTGCGGGGGGTCGCCTGAATTATTCGTGACCCGACAGGCGTCACTCACCTGATTGGGTCGACCTTGAGCCTCGACCTCGACCCGCTCCGGCGGCACAGCTGCTCCGGATGAAACTGCTGCTCCAGGATCAGGTTGTTGCGACGAACAGATGCTGCGAGGATTACGAGGGAAATTGTCGACGACGTCCGTGAACGTTAGGTTTAATCGTGAGCACAACACACACAGTTGTTGGATAGGATGTCTTACAAAATCGATATTTTAAAAAGTTTTAAGATTAATACTTTTGAATATGTCTTTAAACGTGTTATTTTATATTAAAACATTTTTTTTTTTTCATCTTCGAGCGTTACGGGTGGTAAATTCTACCTGATATACAAGGGCAGAAATATTAGGCAAGTTGTATTTTTGAGGATTAATTTTATTATTGAACAACAACCATGCTCTTAATTAACCCAAAACACTCATTAATATCAAAGCTGAATATTTTTGGAAGTTGGAGCAGGGCTTTTTTAGTTTTAGCTATTTTAGGAAAATATCTGTGTGTGCAGGTGACTATTACTGTGCATAATTATTAGGCAACTTAACAAAAAACAAATATATACCCATTATAATTATTTATTTTCACCAGGGAAACCAATATAACAGTTCAACAATCACAAATATACATTTCTGACATTCAAAAACAAAACAAAAACAAATCAGTGACCAATATAGCCACCTTTCTTTGCAAGGACACTCAAAAGCCTGCCATCCATGGATTCTGTCAGTGTTTTGATCTGTTCACGATCAACATTGCGTGCAGCAGCAACCACAGCCTCCCAGACACGGTTCAGAGAGGTGTACTGTTTTCCCTCCTTGTAAATCTGACATTTGATGAGGGACCACAGGTTCTCTATGGGGTTCAGATCAGGTGAACAAGGAGGCCATGTCATTAGTTTTTCTTCTTTTAGACCCTTTCTTGCCAGCCACGCTGTGGAGTACTTGGATGCGTGTGATGGAGCATTGTCCTGCATGAAAATCATGTTTTTCTTGAAGGATGCCGACTTCTTCCTGTACCACTGCTTGAAGAAGGTGTCTTCCAGAAACTGGCAGTAGGACTGGGAGTTGAGCTTGACTCCATCCTCAACCCGAAAAGGCCCCACAAGCTCACCTTTGATGATACCAGCCCATACCAGTACCCCACCTCCACCTTGCTGGTGTCTGAGTCCTCTCTGCCCTTTACCGATCCAGCCACGGGCCCATCCATCTGGCCCTTCAAGACTCACTCTCATTTCATCAGTCCATAAAACCTTAGAAAAATCAGTCTTGAGATATTTCTTGGCCCAGTCTAGACGTTTCAGCTTGTGTGGTGGTCGTTTTTCAGCCTTTCTTACCTTGGCCATGTCTCTGAGTATTGCACACCTTGTGCTTTTCGGCACTCCAGTGATGTTGCAGCTCTGAAATATGGCAAAACTGGTGGCAAGTGGCATCTTGGCAGCTGCATGCTTGACTTTTCTCAGTTCATGGGCAGTTATTTTGCGCCTTGGTTTTTCCACACGCTTTTTGCGACCCTGTTGACTATTTTGAATGAAACGCTTGATTGTTCGATGATCACGCTTCAGAAGCGTGGCAATTTTAAGAGTGCTGCATCCCTCTGCAAGATATCTCACTATTTTTGACTTTTCGGAGCCTGTCAAGTCCCTCTTCTGACCCATTTTGCCAAAGGAAAGGAAGTTGCCTAATAATTATGCACACCTGATATAGGGTGTTGATGTCATTAGACCACACCCCTTCTCATTACAGAGATGCACATCACCTGATATGCGTAATTGGGAGTAGGCTTTCGAGCCTATACAACTTGGAGTAAGACAACATGCATAAAGAGCATGATGTGGTCAAAATACTCATTTGCCTAATAATTCCCTGTAATGATGCTAGCGGTTAGCGGCTAGCTAAGTTTACATACATAGCATTCGGTTCCAAATTTTCTATGCGTTACAAGACAGTTGACTCTGACTTTTGTTAGTATTTATCGGGATAGAAAACGTTTGTATTATTCTGACAGGTTTTAGTACCATTTTGGATCAAATTCCATAAAAAAAAAGAAAAGAAAACTTTAAAATTCTGATTCAAATGTTTTGGAATTTGTTATTAAATTATTAATATTAACAGTTTTCCATTTGGTAATAAGTCACGTGATGTCAGGTTAATAACAAGTTAACCAAATCTACTGAAACTGACCAGGTCTTTTTTCCCAGTAATCGATCCCCTTCAACTGACCTTGTCTTGTCTGTGTTACTGTTTGCTGGAAAAACAATTTCCCGAAGGAGACCTCCAGAGGAATCAATAAAGTTTATCTATATATCTATCTGTTATTCCCATATTGGATCCCCTGCAACTGACCTTGTCTATTTCTATTCCTAACTGGATCTCCTGTGACTGAAAATGCTCTTTTTTTTCGTTATTCGATCCCCTGCAATCAACCTTGTTTTTATTTTCCTTATTCCATCCCCTGCAACTGACCTCGTCTTTTTATATATTTATTGGATCCCCTGCAACTGACCTTCACTTTTTCTATATTTATTGGATCCCCTGCAACTGACCTTCACTTTTTCTATATTTATTGGATCCCATGCAACTGACCTTCACTTTTTCTATATTTATTGGATCCCCTGTAACTGACCTTCACTTTTTCTATATTTATTGGATCCCCTGCAACTGACCTTCACTTTTTCTATATTTATTGGATCCCCTGCAACTGACCTCATCTTTTTCTATTTATCATTGGATCCCCTGCTACTGACGTCGTCTTTTTCTATATTTATTTGATCCCCTGCAACTGACCTCGTCTTTTTCTATAATTATTGTATCCACTGCAACTGACCTTCACTTTTTCTATTTCTTACTGGATCCCCTGCAACTGACCCTTTCTTTTTCTACATTTATTGGATCCCCTGCTACTGACCTCGTATTTTTCTATTTATCATTGGATCCCCTGCAACTGACCTTGTCCTTTTCTATATTTATTGGATCCCCTGCAACTGACGTCGTCTTTTTGTACATTTATTGGATCCCCTGCAAATGACCTCGTCTTTTCCTATTTATCATTGGATCCCCTGCAACTGACCTCGTCTTTTTCTATTTATCATTGGATCCCCTGCAACTGTCCTTCTCTTTTTATATTTCTTATTGGATCCCCTGCAACTGGCCTTCACTTTTTCTATATCTATGTATCCCCTGCAACTGACCTTGTCTTTTTCTATATTTATTGGACCCCCTGCAACAGACCTTCACTTTTTCTATTTCTCATTGGATCCCCTGCAACTGACCTCGTCTTTTTCTATAATTATTGTATCCACTGCAACTGACCTTCACTTTTTCTATTTCTTACTGGATCCCCTGCAACTGACCTTTTCTTTTTCTACATTTATTGGATCCCCTGCTACTGACCTCGTATTTTTCTATTTATCATTGGATCCCCTGCAACTGACCTTGTCCTTTTCTATATTTATTTGATCCCCTGCAACTGACCTCGTCTTTTTCTATTTATCATTGGATCCCCTGCAACTGACCTTGTCTTTTTCTATATTTATTGGATCCCCTGCAACTGACGTCGTCTTTTTGTACATTTATTTGATCCCTTGCAAATGACCTCGTCTTTTCCTATTTATCATTGGATCCCCTGCAACTGACCTCGTCTTTTTCTATTTATCATTGGATCCCCTGCAACTGTCCTTCTCTTTTTATATTTCTTATTGGATCCCCTGCAACTGGCCTTCACTTTTTCTATATCTATGTATCCCCTGCAACTGACCTTGTCTTTTTCTATATTTATTGGACCCCCTGCAACAGACCTTAACTTTTTCTATTTCTCATTGGATCCCCTGCAACTGACCTTGTCCTTTTCTATATTTATTTGATCCCCTGCAACTGACCTCGTCTTTTTCTATTTATCATTGGATCCCCTGCAACTGACCTTGTCTTTTTCTATATTTATTGGATCCCCTGCAACTGACGTCGTCTTTTTCTACATTTATTGGATCCCCTGCAAATGACCTCGTCTTTTCCTATTTATCATTGGATCCCCTGCAACTGATGTCGTCTTTTTCTACATTTATTGGATCCCCTGCAAATGACCTCGTCTTTTCCTATTTATCATTGGATCCCCTGCAACTGACCTCGTCTTTTTCTATTTATCATTGGATCCCCTGCAACTGTCCTTCTCTTTTTATTTTTCTTATTGGATCCCCTGCAACTGACCTTCACTTTTTCTATATTTATTGTATCCCCTGCAACTGACCTTGTCTTTTTCTATATTTATTGGACCCCCTGCAACAGACCTTCACTTTTTATATTTCTTATTGGATCCCCTGCAACTGACCTCGTCTTTTTCTACATTTGTTGGATCCCCTGCAACTAACCTTGTCTTTTTCTACATTTATTGGATCCCCTGCAAATGACCTCGTCTTTTCCTATTTATCATTGGATCCCCTGCAACTGACCTCGTCTTTTTCTATTTATCATTGGATCCCCTGCAACTGTCCTTCTCTTTTTATATTTCTTATTGTATCCCCTGCAACTGACCTTCACTTTTTCTATATTTATTGTATCCCCTGCAACTGACCTTGTCTTTTTCTACATTTATTGGATCCCCTGCAACTGACCTCGTCTTTTTCTACATTTGTTGGATCCCCTGCAACTGACCTTGTCTTTTTCTACATTTATTGGATCCCCTGCAAATGACCTCGTCTTTTCCTATTTATCATTGGATCCCCTGCAACTGACCTCGTCTTTTTCTATTTATCATTGGATCCCCTGCAACTGTCCTTCTCTTTTTATATTTCTTATTGGATCCCCTGCAACTGACCTTCACTTTTTCTATATTTATTGTATCCCCTGCAACTGACCTCGTCTTTTTCTATATTTATTGGACCCCCTGCAACAGACCTTCACTTTTTCTATTTCTCATTGGATCCCCTGCAACTGACCTTCACTTTTTCTATTTCTTACTGGATCCCCTGCAACTGACCTTTTCTTTTTCTACATTTATTGGATCCCCTGCAACTGACCTCGTCTTTTTCTAAATTTATTGGATCCCCTGCAACTGACCTTGTCTTTTTCTACATTTGTTGGATCCCCTGCAACTAACCTCGTCTTTTTCTATATTTAATGGATCCCCTGCAACTGACCTCGTCTTTTTGTACATTTATTGGATCCCCTGCAACTGACCTTGTCTTTTCCTACATTTATTGGATCCCCTACAACTGACCTTGTCTTTTTCTACATTTATTGGATCCCATACAACTGACCTCGTCTTTTTCTAGATTTATTGGATCCCCTGCAACCGACCTTGTCTTTTGTCCTTTCAACCCAGTCAGATTTAAACAAAACCTGTAGATTTTTATGTCCCTTCATCAACATCTAAACTAAATAATTATTACGACTAAAGGAGAAAAATCAGACGATCACATAACCTCTTTGGCAGAGGTAATATCAGGAGTAACACAGGTGGGAGAAAATGTTCTCCTGCGAACTTTACCGTCATGTCCGTCTGGAGCTTTCCCGAGACACCTGTGTCGGGAAAACATGGTTTACAGACAGAATGACGGAGATCTTGAAAATCAAGGCTCTTTTTTTAATTACAATATCGAAGCATAGATGCATTACTTGTGAAAAAGGTAGAAAAAGCCGCAAAGTCTTTCTCAATAAGTTAAACCTTTCTGGCCAAAGAGCGACCGGCTCACAAAAACTCAAGATTCCCATGAAGCATTTGTCGAAAAAAACAAAAACAAAAAACAAAACAAGGAGTATGACGTAGAAATGAAAGTGCGCCTCCTTGTGGAATACAAAAGAACTGACGTGAAAGTCTTCTGTACAGTCCTTCACCCTTTTTCTCCACAGGGTTCTTTTTTTTTTTTTTAACATTTTTTTTTTTTCATGGAACTTCTCGGGTTCCACCATTTGATCACAAAATAAATGGAGTTGAACAAAAAACAAACAAAAATTACATCAACAGTTATAGCGAGAAATGCAGTAATAAACGCAGTCCTGTACACGCAGGCTCATCTCTGTGATCCGGTATGAAAAGTTCCTCCTCGGACGAGGATCTCTGAGGACTGATGGTGGCGCTGTCGTCCTCCTGCTGGAGCTGATCGCAGGACAATTCAAGTTTCCCCCTTAGCTGGAACATAAAACACCCATGAGAACAACATAAAAACATCTTTTTTTTTAAAATCTCACCTCTGGTCGGCTTTGAAGTAAAAATTTGTTCCAGGGCTTTTTTCAGTCCAGTTCGTGAATCTCGTCCTGCATGGGAGCAGACACTCGGCTCACGTCGCTCATCCTCTTAGCCATTATTTCCCACTGAGGAGCCAAGACTTTGGATTTGGAGCCTGGACAGAGAAGAGCAGGATGACGCCCTCTGGTGGCTGTTTCGTGGGAGTACATACAGAAATACATTAAATCAGCTGAAAACCTTTCATAATGTCATATTTCATCACTGTATACTTGTTTTAATTATTTATTATTATTTATTTATTAAAATGCATTTCAAGCGTGGTCGCATCAGAGTCTTCTAGTGGGGTCGCCATCTTTTTTTATTTCCTTTTTGCCAATAAATAATAGAAATAAGAGATATTAAATTGCTATATTTATTAATAACAGAGGAAATAATACAAATATAAAAGGGTGTCAACTAAAATACCAATGTCATTTATAATATTGTAAAAATAGCGGAATATTTTGTATAAATAAAACATTTAAAACAAAATAAAAATTAAAAATAAATCCAAAATACTTTACTTGTTTTTCTTTAAATAATCATAAAATAAATATAAAAATGCAATTAAAAAAGAAGGTAAGGACAGAAAATCCTCCAAAAAATGTATAATGTTAAATCATATTTTATATTTGATTTAAATCTATAGAAAGGAAAAAAGCCCAAATTAAATTAAAATACTAAAAAATAATGATGTAAAAAAGCAAATTTAAACTGAATCAATATAGGCAACATACACCTCTAAACTATGATTGACAGCTTATCAAAAACAGTTTAAATAAATAATTGTTTTGTTTTTACATCTTTCCCCCTGAATTCTTCTCCAAACAGAATCCCCGACACTAAAATGTATCTTTGCGTGGAACAAAACATTTGGATGGTGACGTCCCGACTCATCCCCGAGGTTCTGAACATCCTTAAAAGACCGAGAAAGTTCTTCTTGCTTCGGTTGAGAATCATTAAAACCCAGCCCAGGCCGGAGGAGGATCAGTGGAGCTGCTCTCCCTGAAGACGCTCCTCGCCGCCTCCTGCTCCTCGCTGTTACCATGACAACATGGATCGTAGCCTCCAGCTAGAGCCGTCCGTCCAATCGCAACCTCTCGCCATCCCCTCCCCTCTCACCCGGACCGTCTCCTCTGGTGCACGGGGACGTTGAAAGTAGGACATAAACCCAAACATGAGAGCGACCCATCCTCACTCTTCACCCTTGAGCAGTCCATGAACTCCGGTCGAGGTGGACTAACGAGCCACAGGGGGCGCTCACGAGCTACAGACGCGACTTTTTTGTACGTGGACTATAACGTCACACTTTTTTAAGAAGGAATTCAAGCGTGTTTTTACCGTCCAGGCCGTTGTGCTGCTCGTAGCTGCGCTTCCCCAGGATGGTCGGGGAGCCGTTGTTGAGGATGGGCGTGGACTTGATGGGCGTGAGGCTGCCGGTGGAGATGGACGGTCCACGGGGCGGCGGGTCCGGTTTGGCAGGACGCGGATGTGCTTCTGCGGAGTGACGAGGAAACACCATCGATATTTTTCACATTTTCATGCATGTAAAAGCACTCAGAGAGCATAGACCTCTGCCAAAGATATGTAGATTACTAATACACCAACATATTGATATATTTGTTTCACTATACTGTATCAATACTCTTTTCTTTTGCATGTATTTATTATTATTTTTTGCTTTCAAAGCTTATTAAATATTTTAATCATAGTATTAATAATATTATTCTATGATTCAACTTCAATAACATGTTTATAAATACAATATTTTGATTTCCAAATCTACAATTAATATTCAAATATTTACAGTGTTGCAATTCAACTCCTGACCACTAGCAGTCATAACACTCTGCCATGACTGAGGACGAGAGGATACAGTGACTCCGGCAGCTTTTAAATCTGATGTTTGGACATATTTTACTAAAGTAAAAATGAAATACGGCGATGACTGAGGATGAGAGGATACGGTCACTCGTTTTCAAGGTGATGTTTCAACATATTTCGCTACATGGTAGCAGTTAAATTGAGATCCTGGCAATGACTGAGGATGAGAGGATACAGTGACTCCCGGCAGCTTTTAAAGCTGATGTTTGGACATATTTTGGTTTGAAAACAAATGAAAGCAGTTACGACTCTTTCAAGTTTATATATTCTGCAACACCAGAGTCAAGTACTCGACAATACTACAAATTTATACTTGTACAGTATCACTATATATTGTATCATTGTTACTGTATCGTATCAACAGATTCTTGACAATACACAACTCAGTAGTATTGACAAAATGGACTCAATCTTGAATTATTTTTTGCATTTGAAATATTTCCAACAGCTTTATTTAAACTAGAGCTGTCAAAATATCGTCGTAAGTCCAAGTTGGGGGCCAAACAAAATGTTTATTTACCAAACAGGAAGTATGATTTTGACCCTTTTTTTTCTTTGAGGCTTAACTTATCTTAAAATAAGAGAAAGATAATTTATTTTGCTGAAATTAATGATCCTCATCTTTCAAGGTAACGTTATCAGCATGAACATTATTATCATTGGGTGTGAGGCGAAAAATCCCCGGGTCCAGATGGTAATACAGAAACTCAACATTATTCTAACCTTATTTCTTTTTATCATGAATAACCTTCCATCAAATTGAATCAGAATCTGTTCATTCGTTCTGATTGTTTAACTTCTTAGGTAAAATAAATCTCAACTATTTTCCTCGATACTATTCAATTATCTTTGAAGCGACTTCACTACTCACATCATTATTGTTATTTTTTTCAGCATACGCGGATAATTCAAGAGTAGAAAAAAGATTTTCTTACCTAAATAGCGGACGACTGACTCCAGAGGTTTGCGATTCACAGGTTTAAGTGGAGAGCATTTGCTCGGCTTGTCTGGTAACCGGAGGGCACCTGACGGAACCAGTCGAGTCAAAATAAGAGACTATAAAAATGCTCCTTAGGCCTTGTAGCTTCTTAATGCTAAAAGTATTTTTTGATGGGATTATAAACGCAATAATGATATACTTACATTCTGCTTTGATGCCCGCCGTGTTGAGGGGGAGGTAGGGGTGTCTGGCCAGGAGTCGGGGTTTGATGACGTCCAGGCAGATCCGCCGCGCCATCCGCGTCAGCAGCGTCGTCTGCAGGTAGAAGGCCTGGCGCGTCTTCACGGCGAACTTGGGGCTCCCACTGTGACGGAGGGCGAGGCCGTGCGGGCTCTGGAGGAAGACCAGGACGGAGGTTAACGGCAAAAGTTGTCTTTGAGCGACATGAACGAAACGACAGAATTATTCAAAGTTTCTTCAATAAATATCATTCATTCTTTTATTTTCTGTGCCGCTTATTCCCTTATAAGGGTTGCGGGGAGTCTATCCCAGCTTCTTCGGGCGAGAGGCAGGGGACACCCTGGACAGGACACCAGTCTTTCACAGGGCACACAAAGACACACAACCATTCACACACACACTCATGGCTACGGACAATTTCCCCAAGTTCCCCAATCAAACTGTATGTTTTTTGGGCTGTGGGAGGAAACCGGAGTGCCCGGAGTAAACCCATGAAACACAGGGGGAGAGACATACAAACTGGAACCGACTGTGCCCCTCTTTGATAAATATAAAATGTATGATTAAACCTTTAACCCCACAAAACACATGGTTAACATGAATCACAGGAATTAGCAGTTTTTAATGTAATTTAATCATATTCTGTTTCATGTTCATGTCGTGAGATGCCAGCGTCATTTAAGATAAGGAACAGATCAAACAACTGGAATATGCTGGTGAAGTAGAACAAAAGAGCGATAACTTAGATGAAAACAAGCTTCAAAGAATAAAAAGACAGGATCAAAGTCAGACTTCCTGTTTGGTAATTATTGATTATGACCTCTTGTGTGATTACTTTGCCATTTTGCTGGCATTTCTCGTCCTTAAAAAATAGGTTCTACATCAGATCAAGGCTCTTGTTGCCAGAAGAAGAAACTTAAAAAAGGTACCAGGTTGCGGTTGGGTCCGGGTCGTTCTCCCTCCAGCCTGGTGGGCATCTTCAGGCCGCCGTACTTCTTCCAGTAGGTCCAGCAGGTGGCGCAGAGACGACACTGCATGTTGGGGGGACCCCAGGAATACCACTGGTATGAGCTGCTGGCTGTAGGACAAACACCCACACGTTTACGCCCCCAAAAATCATTTTCATACAATTTCTGTACATGTTACATAAGAGGTTTGCAATGATTTGAAAATACTAAAGTCTCAGTGGTAGAAAAACCCTTTATTCTCTCACTTTACTTTTAATGTCAGTTTTCACAGATCCTCCTCTGAAGTGATCATTCCCTCATACTGGTCTTTCATCCTCCTCTCCCTTGTGTTACTACAACTACAAATGTATCAACCAATTTATAAATGCACTAGTCATCACACCCACACACCATCCCTTCACACATCATGGCCCACGAGGCATTTGCAAGGAAAGAAAAAAAATATTCAGTTTAATTCATGTTCCATTGATGATAAAAGCCTGAGAAGCGTTTAAAAAAAATGTATTTTCTTGGATGTAATAGACTGTCATTCTTGACACGTCCATTAAACAATATCATTGCCATCAAAATATTAAAAAACAATATTAAAGCGATTCTATGCGATTTGAGGTCGAGCGACGCCAGTGGACTAAAGTGGTAGTGTCGAGTATATGTTTAGAACAATATTAAGACGGATACTACCCAGAGCTGCTTTAAGAGGTTGAATTTAACCTTTCTTTTTTTTTATTGAAATGTTGTCTTTCGTCAAATTCAAATAAAATAATTATTTAAAAAAAAAATATATATATATATTCTATTATTTATTTATAGAAATCATGATTTGAATTAAAGTTTAAAAAAAAGATTTAATATTTTTAAATCGTAGCCTATTAAATTCAATATGTAAATGTTGGTAAAATAGCATCAATATAGTTTTACTGTTATTAGAACAACAAACTTTGTAAAACAAAATGTATTTATTTTAACAAAAATGTATTTGTGTGAATTTTTAATTTTTTTTAATTTATAACCTGTTAATATAAACACTTATTTAAATTCAATGGCTCAAAAGAATAATTAAGTGCTTAAAAAAAAAAAAAATTCAATAAACAGTTCAAAGTTTCAACAATGAAATGTTAAATTCAACCATTCAATATTCCAAAGACACTGATTTTCTTCTCTAGAAGTTCGACCACAGAACAGAATCATTTCAACGTGAACGGAATCTCAAGACTTACAGTAGCAGCTCTCGCAGGCGCGACCCAGGGTCGGGGTCTGACCCGGACCCGGGGTTAAAGCCGGAGCGCCCGGGGCGGCGGCGGCGGCGGCAGTGGCGGGGGCGGGGGGTGCGGCGGCGCCGGCGGCTGACCCGTTCATCAGGGCAGGTTTTGCATTGTTGCACAGCTGGTTGGGGTTTGGCTTGTTGCTGCGACGACGAAGAAGAAGAAGAGACGCTTGTTACCGAAAGTACTTTAACTGAAAATACTAAGATAAGACTCACTAGTTGGGGATGTAGACCTGCTTGAGTTTGCTCTCGGCTTCGGCCGCTTTTAATCGTTTCTGCAGGAAGAGACGTGAAGAAGAAGGAATCAAATGTTTTCATTTTAAAAAGCTGAAATGTAATGTATTGCTCATGTGTAAACACGGCTCTTACCTGCTGTACATATCTGTCTGTGGTCTTCCACATGTAGTAATACTCAATAATACTCGTCAAAGATTTCCATGGCAACTGCAATTTGAAAAAAGAAATACAAATAAAGTTGTATTGTAATGAATCTCACATTTTGCTTTGGAACGATCTTCCTCTCTCTTTGCGCTTGATGGAGTCTACTGACTTCTTTAAGAAACATCTTAAGACGTTTCTATTTGTTCAGGCTTTTCCTTGAATTTCTCGAACTCCTGTGTTGTTCTCGGTGTTGTCTTGATATTTGAAGTATGTACTGTTTTGAGTATTGTTTTGATTGTTAAAGCGCTTTGTGACCCTGGTCTCGAAAAGCACTATATAAATAAATATTACTTACTTACTTACTTACTTACATTTTCAGACTTAAATTTATACTTTATCGTCCGTCACATAACAAGTTGTGGCCACGCCCCCTATAAGGAGTTTAGGTTATGTTGTTGAAAAAAAAACATCTAAAGTAAATTGCAGTAGCAATAACTCGCCACCAGGTGGAGGAGTGACGCACACAATGACGAACACTATAACCTTGGACATTTCCCAGCTTCCAAAATTTGCTTTTTTCATGTTAAAAATTGCTGACAGGAAATGGAGGTCGTAGCATCTTACAAATATTGTTTTTTCACATTAGACGCCTAAAAACAAACTAAATCTGACGTGTTTTTGTTGTGTTCCTCAAGTCAACAAAACTCATGATTAAGTGAACGTGAACTCCAATAAAAACACTATTGTAAATATTACGAAATAAATCATAATGATTTAAAGAGGATTGTCCTTCAATGCTTATGGCTTTTGACTAACAATTGTGTCGATTAATTCAGGTTTTTAATGTTAAATTCACATTTTATGTTTTACTACTTTTGGTTACTGTCATAGTTTGTAACATTTCTTAATTTCGCATTTTATTTTATTCCCAAATCTGTGTGAACAAGATTCGTTTTGGTATAAAAACTGTTTTTAAAAGCTTAAGAATAATCAAGTACTTTAAGGAACTGGCAGGCGACGCTCAACACGTTCCGTTTTCTACTCACAAAATCCTGCTGGATGTCGGTGAAGTCTTTGCCGTATTTCTCCAGCGCTTCTTCAAACAGGTTGGCTTCCGACGCGCTCCACTCCTCCATCTCGTCCCTGCAGAGGACGGGTCCGCCCTGAGGCACCAGCGCCGCGATGGCTCGGGTCATGTCGTAGCTCATGGCGTAGAGCGTGTCCATGGCGTGGAACTAAAGGAAGGAAAAAAAACAAAACTCATCCAGTCGTCGACGGTTGATCTATAGTAGTTTGGTGGGCAGCTCGGAGGCCGGTCATCCATTTTTTATAGGAGAAGAATCTAGGGCAGGATACGCTGCAGAATGCAGAGGCTCGTTACGGAGACCAGACACCGAGACTCTCTTTAATACTGGTCTCATGATGTGGTGATCCGGTGCATACGTGTGTCGATGCAGAGATAACTCACCAAGGTAATGTCTCTGGAGGCGGCTGCTGCACTCATGTGGAGGCTCGGCTGGCGGACAGAACTGCTGCAGTCTAGAGCTCTGGCGAACGTACCTACCGACCTGTTGGATACGAACCAAACATGAGTACAGAAATATACATCGTCTTCCTTAAATCTG
The DNA here is from genome assembly GCF_982586985.1 of Callionymus lyra. NCBI lineage: Eukaryota > Metazoa > Chordata > Actinopteri > Syngnathiformes > Callionymidae > Callionymus > Callionymus lyra. Next base: position 12,679,415 of record NC_141835.1, on the reverse strand, counting down.
ACTAGTGCTACCATTCAAAACCTCAGTGAAAGGCTAGAGATGCGAATTACATAATGAAGAAAAACAATAAATGAGGAAAATAATGTTGATTTGGACATTTGTTTTGTCGTTTTTACAAATAAAGATTTTTTTAATGTTGTTTTTTAATAGGAAAATTGAAAAATCCAATTTGATTTCCTAATATAAACGTGTAAAATCTGGCCTGACAGGTCATTTTTTGTGGCCCAATCTTTAATGTGGTAACACCTTGAGTTGATATGGTGGATCTATTAACTAGTGCTGTAAGAAAATATAGATATTTTTATTCCAGATTCTGCATCGATATGTATATGTATATTATTTAAAAATTCACATTTGAAATAATAATTAAAAAAAGGTTTATATTTCAATAGCGCGTGTATAAAATACAATCATTCGATGTTTTATCTCACAAAAAGTTTTTATAACTATTTTGAAAAGTACTTTCATGTTTGATTAGTGAAAGTATTTTCTCAATTCTTTGTTGTAAAAGCCAGAAAATGGTTGTTTCTTTAGAAGAAACAATATATTGTTGTTCCTACAGTATCATATCGTCACACATGTATTGTGATACACATCGTATCGCCAGATCCTTGCCAATACACACCCCCTACTATCAACGATGTTGTATGAATATAAGGGAAAGAGATTTCCCATGTCAACATGATAAATGATAAAATATAAATTTCTTTGATGATTGAAGACAAAGAGAAAAAAACAAGATAAATGGAGCCTCAATGAATCAAAGTCATACTTCCTTACTTCAATATTTTTAACAGTTGTTTGATCAAGTTTGACAGCCCTCACTACATAGTCAATTATATTTAATAAATAATATTAAATCATTTTCAACCGCTTCAACCACTGCTCCACCGTGCGCCCGCTAAATAATATTCATGTGATTTTTAATTTATTACGTTATGTAGATACTTCAGATACGTGGGCTTCTCATTTGAGAACCAATGATTTGAAGATTGACAAATAAAGAGGCCTACATTTGAAGTGAAAGAGGTGAAGAAAATTGGCAGAGACCAAGTCATAAATTGTCTGACAAAACAATGTTGACCTTTAGAGATACCAATGTTTAAGATAAGATAAGTCCACAATACGTGTGAAACTGAGATAATTAAGCCTGAAAGAAAGAAAGTGCGATATCAAAGTCCAACTTCCTGTCAAGTGATAACACATTTTGTTCTGCAAAATGTTCGTGTGATGGGGTTCCAGGTCTCTGATCAAAATATAACTGGGAAAATGTAATTAAAAAAAATCTTTCTTTGGAATAAAACTGTGGGACAATGTGAGGAAAAAAAAGTTTCTCAAGTACGACGACTTACCGAGCTACGACTAAAAATTGGTCGATCTGTTTCTCCGTCAGCGAGCTGTCGGGCTCCCAAATCTTCTCCTCCAGTTTCTCCAGGTCCCGCTCGTCCTCCTCACCTTCCAAAGAACACACAGAGTTTACGGGTCACGCCTGGTTCTGTGAGCGCATTGGTTCGGGAAAAACATCCGGATAAAGATCTCATCGTTTAATGAATCCCAGAGGTGAATATTTAGGGGGGTTTGTCAGAGCGCCACGAAAACCTGCCGGAGCTCCTCCACACATGTAAGAGAATTTCATTAGCATGCGTTTAATTAGAGGCGCTCCGAGTCCCACGGTGAGCTAATTGCAATTTTCACTGCCTTTTTCCCACCTGCTGAGAATTAAGTTCTGGCAAAAACACCCGACTCTTAAAACACTCGCGCTTGTGTCTGGAAGAAACACCGTTTGCAACCAACGCCTTCGGCTACAGCCCAACAAATATCCGATTGTAGTGGAGATAATACCGTAACTGTAGTAAACACGGGTCACGCGGCTGGAGGTACCTTCTTTCAGGAGGTCGGTGATGTCGGCCTGGTACTTGTTCCCCACGCGGATCTCCCCTTTGTCCGCCAGCAGGGTCTTCTGTTGGGGGTCGTACACCAGCGAGTAGAAGAAGGCGTCCTGGCGACACACAGAAGGGAAGTGATTTTCTCAAGAGCGGAATCGTGTCGAATGTGGATGTGGCGACCTTTAGGGACGTCGGTGATTAAGATGAGGACGAGCGAAGGGAATTTCATGTTAAATAAGTTCCGCCTGTGAACAAGACTGCGAACATAGTTTGGACGCTAGAGAGATTGAAACCATTAACCTAATAAAAACTACTAAATATTGTATTAATAAATGGTTTAATACCATATAGGTTTATATCTTTATCACTGCTTTTACTAAACTATGTCAATTTATTTTGGACGTATATAGAACATTAACTTTTAATTTATAGAACAATAACTTTTCATTTGGTTGCTGCTGTAGAAGTCTTTTGCTGATAATCCACTCCGAGACGGTGTTGGTAGTTTTCCCTAAATGTGGCTAAAAGGTAAAAAAAAAGAAAAAAGAAGCTAAAGTAATGTTTACTGAACATAAAGCATCGGATCAAACTCACATCTCGGTCCAAGTACGACGTCAGCGCTTCGGTCTCGTTGAGTAGAGTCACGCAGCACTTCCCCCTTAGACATGATACGACAAATAAAGATGAATTGTTCTGCGACAAAAGTACTTTTATTTTTGTTATTATTCTTAATGAACTTCTCAGTACAACAGTGTCAAAACACAGACAAGAGTATGCCTTAAATAATGAACAAAGACATAAAAATAAAAATGTTATTAGCTTGAAAAGAGATGAATTTTTCTATGAACAACGTTGCTTGGTGTTCACGGCTGTACCTGATATGTGTCGCAGGTAGAGACTCCAGCTGGCGGGACAGGAACAGCTCTCTGTGTCGGAGCTGGTGCTTCTGTTTCTCCGGGAGGTCGGCGACCTCCGGGTTCTCCATCTCCTCCTCCAGCTCCCCTGAGAGAGGAGAGAGAGGGAGCAAAGGTCAATGAGCAGGACGGGTTCAAAAATAGAAGCTTGAACCAAGAAACGAGTTACAAAAACAGCTTATTTGACAAATGTATTACATCTAAACAATAAGTAGGTGTCATGATAGAACGTTTTAAATGCGTTTTATTTATCCAGTACTATACACATATATATATATATATATATATATATATATATATATTATCTATCTCAATGAAATGAAGTCAAGCAATTTATCATTATGAAATGAACTTGATAGGGGTGTCTTTATGTAACAATCAATTGTAATTCACTTAACTGTAAAAAAAAATTATGTAAAGCATGGAGAAACAATTTAATCAACAATCCACTTTAAAAATGAGGTTTTTTTTACACAAATATATCATTGGTTGAATAATATTTAATGTCATACTGACGGGTTTTAAAAAGTAATCAACGCCATTTTATTATATAATATATGTATATATCCCTCTCTATATATAGATATTTACTATATAAATACAATAAAATTAAAAACGGTTGTAACTAAAATAAAACAAATAAAATGTATTTATAGAACTTGTATATATAGAACTTTTCAGATGAAAAGTAGTCACAAAAGTGTTTAATATTAGCCATCGATAAATAGATTAGCAATAAATAAGTTAGTAATAAAGTAATAGATAGATAAAAGATTTTTACAATTGTTTTTAAAATTTTCAGGATGTTAATCTAGATAAAAAAAACACTTTCAAAGCTTCACCTTAGTATAATTGTATTTAACACAAACATTTTTTATCAATTATTTCCATCATCTTTTACTGAAAATATCTTTGGTCGTTATTCAAAATATCTACACATCAAACACATGAAAACAACTGTCATATATTGACATCATTACAGCAGTTCGTGAGGAGATAATCCACCAGGAAAGTGAATAAGACTGAAGAATAATGGTTTCAAGGACAGTTGGAATGTGAAGTGACGAGGAAAGTGGGAACGGGTCAAGTGAGAAATGAAGGACACAACAGCAAGAGAAGGTGTTGAGGAGTGACATCTGCTTCACGTGAAGAGAAACCACAGAGTGAAGAGAAAACACGACCTGGTGTCGGAGCGTCGTCTGCTCCCGTTCATTTGGACTTTCATCAGAGAAGGCGAGCGACAGCAGAACAAAAGCAATCAGAGGATTTTTTTTTCCAGGAGAGCCGTGTGGCCAAAAAAAAAATCAATAAAAGTGCCCGGATCTCTCCACGGCGACGGCCGCTCACGCGAGAATAGCGTAATTGCTACTGTGCCGGTGCAATAATGAAAAAGGAAATTGTGTGGCGAGTATTAAATTAGACAAGTGGGGACAAGCAGAGGTGCGAGGAGTTTATCTGGGCTGGTCGGCCATCATTACGCTGCTTTCATGTGTCGCTTGGTAAGTGGAGCCCGTCAGAGCGGCGTTGAGCGAAATTCTACTTCCATTACAAACATGCCCCCCCACTGCTGCCTTTTAGCGCCGCTAAACCATAGCACTTTATTTCTACTCGGCTGCGACTAATGGGGAAAATATTTGAGACGAAAAAACAACAACCTTGTTTACTAAGTGTCAAAAGTTACACAGATTTCAAATCATAAATGTTTAGAAAAATAAATAACCACTTACAATTTTTTTTTCTCTCCTGCCGTTAACGAATGATATGCGTGTGTTTTGGTCATGTGATGTGGTGTCAATAAAGTTTTTTTTAGACAGCGACCATTTACAAGCCTTTATGGACAGTTTTTAAGAAATATGACAAGTACAAAAATGTTATTAATTCTTCTGTTTTTTTGTAATTAAGCTTGAATTAAAATGACAAAATAAATATAGTATTACTCTTTTGAGGCAGTTACTATGAGGTCTCTCGGAGTAATACAATGGTAACCTTTATAACGCTGTGTACGACATGTTATCAGTTCGAGGTCACCAAGTTAAACCAGAATTATTAAATATGTTTTTTATTGTTGACCACTGATTTTTGGGAAAATATAAAGAGTTTAATTGGGCCTTATAGCCAGAAAAATACAATCCATGTATGTTTCGTTATACATCATTAAGTACATATTAAAAATGGCACTACAATAATTAAAACAAAATCGCTTCCAACTACTAGAAGGGCTTTGCTGTAATGGGATTAGGAGGTGCTTGAATGGAGAGAGAACTAGTGGTTATATAGCGTAGCTGAGTATAATCGGATACACAAATGGATTTTAATAAACTACACAGTAGGACCTTCTTTATCCTCATGCCACCAGCTAAATTTTTTCCATTAATAATACATAAAACAAAGATTTTCTCGAGCACTTGCTTCTTTTTTTTTGCCAAAACAAAAACTTTTCTAGATCAAATAGAGAAACGGTTTGACTGAATTTTGAAAGACATGGATGTTTTACACAGAATGTTGAAACACTCTTGACTTCCTCTCTTCAGCTTTATATATATATATGTATATATATTTAAACTATGGCAAAAACGTAAAGCTCTAAATAAAATAGAAGGCGTTTGGCTGTAGTTTGAATGACTGAATAAAATGGTGAAACTTAAATAAATATTTTATATTGAGTTTAAGCGAAAGTAAAACAAACAACAACACCAAAAATGTCATTTTGTCTTACTTTGTAGCAACAAAGATTAATACAATCTTGGCTAATTTCAAAACCAAAAAAACGACACCAGATGAAAACCTCACAGATGGTCGTGGCTTTGAATCAGCGAAGATCATTTGAAACACAGAGAGGAATAACAAAACAGTTCCTTCATGAAGACCGAGGGAATCAAAGATGCCCGGTCACATCCCTGCAGACAGTGATTGATTATGTTGTTTGCGTCTCCCGGTCTCACTCACAGCTTGTATTATTTATCACTTGCTTAATTTGAATTTAAAAAACATCCCGTCTTAGATCCAGAAGGATTGTGGTCGACATGAACGCAAATCTATTTTGGCGACTTTGAATTTGAGGTCAACAAGTATAATTACTTTCGATATCGAGGTAAAAACACAGAAGATAACAGCAATAAATGGAGAAAATAATGATAGTTATTTACTGCACTTTGAATGATTTGCGTCCTTTGTTTGGAGCCGCCACAACAACTGCTCTGCTCGGCCAGGATTTCAACAGTCGACTGGAGCTTTGTTAAACAAATTTGCTGCTACTATAATAATGAGAAAACAAGGGCAAAGTCGGGAGTCAAAGTATTTCGTTGGACAAGCAGAAGTCGGCAATGAAAAGACCGTTTTTGAGAAGGGATGAGGCCAAACGTGGATGAAGAGTTGATCAAATAATTGTAAAATTGTGTGTGTGAAAAACGTTTAACATTGTTTCAAATGATTGGTTTCATTAAAAACTGTTTTAAATCCTCTATGATTATGATACTCTGGTTTGTTTTCTTAAAACTGCAAAATGCAGGTTTACCGTTAAAAGTGAAACGTTAAGAACACGGTACTACTTTCATAATACATTATATATATCTATATATCTATATAAATATAGATATATATAAAAGAAAGTTATTATAAACATATCTACAGCACCCTAACATTGTTTGCCCCAGAGAATCATTTAAACTGAGACCCGGTAACAATAATAGTGCAAAAACATTTCCTGTCATAGTACTTCATGATTACTGTATATAAATACCATTTAAAATTAATCAGTGATGTCTAATAGCAAGACAGCTTAAAAAAAACCGGATGAACAGGTTTAAGAAAAAGTAGAAGAAACAGTTGAAAAAGGAATAAATTATAGGGCTTTAATGGTGTTCCATGTGGACCTAGAAAGGTTTTGAAGATCCCTTCACTCTCAATATAGTGCAATATTCAATGTTGTCTTGAATTGCGATATCGATATTAACGCAATATCTTTTTCTTTCACCTAAAAATGTGCACACGTGCGAGTACTGTAGTGGAGGTCAGGGGGATTAAATAAGGAAAACGATAGCGATATTTGCCTTCGTTTATTACCGCGCTTCTGTGCCGACATGATCGGAGAAAAATATCACTTATAACGCTCAGTTTCGCGGGACTTGCAACGGTTTCCTGTGAGACATAGAAGTACAAATTGACAACTTTAACAGAACGTGACACTGATTGGTCAAATTACGCATTTAAGAAATGCTTAATTTATACAATAAAAAAAATGATAAAATATCGCATGTTTTCGATATGCATATAGGTAGATGGATAGAACTTTATTGATCCCTCAGGAGGTCTCCTTTGGGAAATTGTTTTTCCCGTTAGCACACAGCAATACAGACGATTATTCATAAAAAATAAGCACAAGAACAAAGAAAAAGAAAGAATAAAGTATATACTTTAAAGGGCATCTTGTTGAGTACTGTTTTGATTGGAGCGCTTTGTGACCCTGGTCTGGAAAAGCGCTATACAAATAAAAAATACTTACTTACAATCTAAGTCTAAAGATAAAGAACATAGATCAGAGACAAATAACAAAGACAAAGGATACAAAGATTAACACAGAAAAGAATGTCAAGATAGCAAGATATATCGCACGTGCCAAAATCGCGATATAAATATTTTTTCAATACATGTACAGCCTTGGAAACAAGTGACTTTCCAGAATTTGCACCATTCTAGTCATAACTATTAATATATACTGTATATATTCATGTATTATTCTTAATAGAGACAAAAGCCAGCAAAAAACAAGATATTGACCGTCGTGTCAATGGTTAATAAAGTGATCACCAGCTAAACTTCCAGTTAAATCATATTTCTCCTATAACACTACAAGTAGTAAACACATCAGAGTTGAAACTTAACTCTTCAACCTCAGCTCCGTCCTCTCCTCCTCCTCCTCCTCCTCCCGAGCCAATCTCCTGGCACTGCACCCATGCTCTCTGCAAATTGCCTCTCCATCTCACCTGTCCCGGCCAATTATCAATTATTGATGAATGGGTCGACTTACAGGACCCAAGCGGCGAGGGGAGGGCGAGGAAGAAGGAGACGGGAGAGCTGGCGGCTGGACAAGAAGCAGGAGTGAAGGAGTGAAGGAGGACAGACCAGCCATGATGGAGTGAAAAATACACAAGTACTGCTTCATTAGGTTATTTTTAAAAGCTTTAAACGGTTTATAGAAATGGAAATATGGACCAAAACAATAGCCGTTATTCATTTTAAATAGTCTACGGGGTGTAATTCAGGATCTGGAGCCTTGTCGACTTAGCATCGTGCTAACAATTCTTGTCCACAACATTGTGGAGGCCAATGAACAAATCCATTCATTCTCCTGCGTTTATCTTGAGTTTGGATGTCAGGCAGCAGTCCGATCAATAAGTCCCAGACTTCCCTCTCCTCCTGCGGCTTTCACGGGGAACTACAGACGCCATCAGGACTACCGAAATGATACAATTCCTACTAGTTAGTCTCGCAAATGAGGAGACGTTCTACTCCTGGGTCGGTACCCGTTGACTGAACGAAATAAATCGATTCTAAAGATTTGTCCGCTGATCTCAGGCTCCGTGATTCCGTCACGCACACGTTCAATATATTTAAATGGATTCAGGTATTTTTTCCACACTGATGCCATGGCTCGGTACCAGTCCGTGACACATTTGTTACCGGCCGGAGAATAAATTGAGGGCTAGAAGCGAATAAATGTTAATATGTTTCCCATTAAATTGGTGATTACGGCCCAAGTGGTGTTTTATTTTGAAAAACAACCAGATTTTCTCTACACAATACTCATCATAAGTAAAAGAAGTAAATATTGATACACAACAATACAGCATTTATTCAACAGCACTGTTTTCGATAATTATAAAATAACAGTTGTTTGAATTCTGTTAACTTGTTTATTTAATTTTTTTATCACCCAAAAAATCCTGCAAATGCCAAAATGTCTTCTCTCATGTCGTCTTTATTGTGTGTTGACTACACTAAAATAATTTAGTTATTGGAAAATTGTAAAGAAACTCAATATATATTCTTTGTCCTAAAGTATTGCAATACATTGTTTAGTTGCCCTTGTATGGCCAGATCCTTGACAATACACAGCCCTACTACGATTTAGCCAAAATGTATTTTTCACGGACACAACATCCATTTTAAATTCTTGTCGTGTCATTTTATTTTTGATGTTTTAAGCTGCCAAAACTTGGAAGTCGAGTTCATAGAGAAACTCCTCTAAAAACCAGTCCATGGTGGAAAATAGGATTGGGGGACCCCCCCGAGGAACCCTCCATTGAAAACTGAAATAAGACCTCAATATATACAGCCGTCCGGCTCTTTTGACTCTTATACTTGTTTATTTTGTTACATATGATTTAGTACAAATTAAAATGACACTACAATAATAAAATCTGTTAACTACTAGAAGGGCTTTGCTGTAATGGGATTAGGATGCTCTTGAATGGAGACAGAACTAGTGGTTGTATAGCGCACCTGCGTATTATCAGAAACACAAATGGATTTCATTGAAATACACAGTAGGACCTTTGTTATCCTCATGCCACTCGCTACATTTTTTCTATTAATAATAACTAAAATGAAGAAATAACCAAGATTTCTCGAGCACTTTTTTTTTGTCAAAATTAAAAATGAATCAGGGGACGTTTTAAATGAATCATACAGTTTGACTAAATTAGGTCGGATATGGATGTTTTACAAAAACTGAAATAGGACGTCAATAAATGACTCTTTTGACGTTTATTATACTCGTTTACTGGACAATATTTTGTTGGATTACATAATAATAGTTAAAAATACTGAATCCAGCACACAGACCAATCAAAGGAGCTCCTATAGACACGTGGGAGGAGCTTAAGGCATTTAGAGGGAAACTTTCAGGGAGACTCGGAATCTCTGCGAGCAGAATATTTGATCAATGAGTCACACTCGTAAAGACAAACACACACATATGCACACGCACACTCAGTGACAGCTTATATTCTCTTGTGGGCCATAAAGATCAATTTAGTTTTGGCGACTACGCCGACAAACACCTTTGTGTATTTACCAAAAAAAAAACAACTTCATCTATAGTTAACATACGTTCAGGGAAACACGAACAGAAAGCAGAAACAGGATACAGTCCACACCCAAGTTGTGTTCGGTGGCTCGAACTTCTTAACGCAAATCAAATGTCAGCGGGCTCGGTGCCACGGTGCAGCTGGGAAAACATTCGGAACCACAAGGCTAGACCTAGACAAACTTTGCTTCTCCGCAGGAAACAACGGTATAGAATATTCATCTTGGTGCTCTGAAGACAAGAGGTAATATTTCCACAATCTGGAGGGTGTTACTGCTGTCAAAAATGTTAGCCCTCCTGTAATTTTAATAGGTTAAAAAATGTACACTGATTTTTTGAGGTTCGTACTTGCTGGTGAGCGAAGGACGGTGCGTGCCAAGTGTAATTAAGATTTCCTGAGAGTGACTAAGCAGACCGACGTACAATCCAAGGTGGTCTGGAAAGACAACACGTGTACCTTTCAGAGAACCGCCGAAATGTGACTCATGAACATCGAGACATCAACAACGTACCCTCTTTTTGAACCACTTCAGACCTACACACCCAACACAACCAAGTCGGTCAAGTTATTTTATCAACCGGTACACAGTTTTGTAAGTCAAAGCACCACAAGCCAACAACACAGGCTGGTTAAAAAAGACTTCCAAACCGAGCGAGACACTTCCTGTGTGTAGTCACCGGCCCTTCTATGATGATGGAGGAGCAAAAAGCCACAACAGTGAGAAGCAGGTTTTTCGGTGGCCCACCACAGAACTCAGAAATGACAGAATAGCTTGTCAAAGCAGCAGTTACACGCAGCGTCTAGCAGCACAACAAGCACACTGTGAAGATCATTTTTTGGACTCTTAAAGAAAGAGGGAAACATTTTTTTATACGACAACCATTCCCTTACCGAAATATGTTTCACAAAATTGAGCTGGTCAGCTTGCTTACTGTAAGGTTGTAATGGTCGTTAAACTGTTCCCATTTTTCACGTGGTAAAATCAATTCTTTCTACACAACAAAAACTATGACAGAATTGGGCTTTAGCGTTGGTGATTATGTTACAAACACAAGAATAGGAATAAATATTCAAAGCAATAATACTGAGGAATAAAAAAAATCACGACTAAATGTGGTTCAAAATGCTATAATTACTGTTTTGCTTTCTGCCGTTTCTGACCTTGAATTCGTGAACTTGGAGGAAAGAAAATGTGGATTATGCACTTGAGACAGAATTGCACTAATAAAAGGAGAGAATATCTCCTTGAAAACTCATTTTAAAATGTCTTCCGTTTTTGTTGACTAAAACTAGATGAAAACCATCATTGATAACCGACTAGATTTAACAGTTTGGGAAAAACAAATCAAATAAAGAAAAAGACTGCCTGATGCAAAATTACCATAACAACCACAACATTGTAATTATACAAATAGATATACACATTCCCATTATAGTTATACAAGAATACATTGCAAAGGTCATAAAAACACTTCTATTATAGTGTATTTTCTAAAAAAGCAAAAACTATGACAGAATACTGCCTCAAAAAGCTGATAAATATTGTAAAGCTGTAAGAGACTACATTTTACTAACAAAAATAACTAAAAACTAAAAAAAAATGTCCTACTTCCACGGCATCATATTTACTGTCTTTACTGTCATTATACAGAATTTCTAAATGCACAAAAGTAACCTTTTGTTCAGACTTTTCAGTGTAGTTTCAAGAATAGTCATATATCATCTTTTCGAAATTGTGAATTTGAAGAAATTCAATTTCAACAGAAAAGTAAACTAAAAAGTCATAAGTTAAGGTTGTTGCAAATGATCGTTTTCATCTCGTTTCAGTCAGACTAGATTAATGGCGGCTAAAATTAAATAAATATACAACCCCGGCTAAAAATGATTATTTTCAATGAGGCATTAAAGCCGTAATAAAAAAACAAATTTCGGAGTCATCATCCCAAATTTCTTTCTCGATTTCCTTCGCTGTTTGAAGCGATCCTTTATTATGGAAACCCTCCTCGTGTTTGATGAGCAGCTCCATCACGGACGCCAGTGTCTGGCGTGTTCGGAGCTTCTCGTCATTAATAATGAGAAAATGAAGACGAGCGGCGCATGTGTGCGAGGACGGGCTGCAGGTAACGGTGCATCTCTAATGAAATATAAAGTCAATTACGCATTAGTTCCAATGACAATCGAGTCTCATTTGATCACCGGTGAAGGTAAACAGAAAAGGCGGCGGAGGCCTTGTTGGACGCCGGCTTTCGCCAGGTTTTGGGTTTGATCACTCACTTGCATGCTTGTCTGCCAGGGCGATGAGTGTGCTGGAGATGTCCCTGCGCCGGTAAAAACACACCACTTTGGCCTCCACGTTCCCATTGGCTGTCTGCAAACCAGAGACAATCAACGTTACCATGGCAACAAGTAGTGCCGCACACCGTGCACCCACACACACAAATACACACTTGTATTCATAGACACGCACGACCTAATAAATGAGACTCATTCTTAAGTTTTTCTGCAGCGAGATCGAAGGGATTTTCCAAAAAGAAGAGATGGTTTTCTTTGCAAATGTGGAGGACGATGAAGATGATGATGATGATGAAGAAGAAACGATCATTGCTCCGGCTAGACAGCTAATGAGACACACAGAGGAATTCAACTCGGCATTATCAATTAGGCATGGCAGAATTTGGGAACGCTAAATAACGCCGCAATGCTAGTGATAATAACATGATGATGATTGTGTTTTTATTACGAATCCTACAATGTTTTATCATATAATAATAACAACATAATTACTGAAGTTTATTTTCTATATAAAGACTCATGTTTTCCACATGGCAGCAGTAAATAACTGAGAATCAGCACAATGATCTTCACTACAATTTAATAATTAAATATACAGTATATCCTTCACAGTAACCACAATTTAATTTTGTAAAACAAAAAATTCAACTATTAAATTTGACTCTTGTGCTGCAGAACTTACAGACCACATGACTCTTGACAAAGTCGTAACTGCTTTTGAAACCAAAATATGTGCAAACATCAGCTTTAAAAACTGCTGGAGCCGACTGTATCCTCTGGTCCTCAGTCATCACCGGGATTATTATATTTAATAAATGACAAACCATTAACAAACTATGGTAACGCATAAAATATTACAATTAATTAATTAATATACAACATTATGTGACTTACTATCCAAAAATGACCCAAAAAAAGCTTTACCAATAATCGATACAGTGCTGTTGAATATAGATACAATATCGTGGAAAATAATATCGCGATACATCACCAGATTGATATTTTGTAACACCCCTACTTTTGAGAAGTAACAGTTTTATAAGGGATCACATTATTAATCTTTCATCTACTGTTACCCTCTTGTTGTACTGTGTTGTTTTTATGCTTCACCTCGTGGTTTATTGTATTGTGACTTTATTTTATTGTTGGTATATCTGTGTCGCTAAAGTTGCCTTAAATTTTTTTTATAATTATTAATGATTATTATTGTTATTATTGACGAGGTAAAATGTGACCACGTTTGTTATCTACAAACATTGTTTAACAAGCAAGACTTAAGTCTTTACAGTTAATTAAAATGTCTCTACATTTAAACTGCGTCTTCAGTCAAGTCGGGCCTACAAGGTTTCTCATATTAAGTCAACTCGTTCCATCTTTTCCTTAAGATAAATATAAGATAAATAAATATAAAAAAAAACAAGGGGAGGTAATCAGAGCCTTTTTTCTTTTGACCGAAACTTTACTTTGAAGACTGAGACGCCGGAGATCAGACACCTGGAAGTCCCTGCGGAGAACACGCACTGCCGGCGAAAAAAACCCGAAAACAGAAGTCTCCCTCTGAGCTCCGTGTCAATCAAACAGCCGAGGAACAGCGAGACCTTTTTAACGGGTCCGCAGAGACGATCATCGACTGCATCGTCACCGTGACGGAGGGTTGATCTCGAATAGATTAAATTGAAAAAATAAAATGGATGTTTTTATTTACCTCGTCGGTTCTAAGACCCCAGTTGTGCTGCGTGTTGCGGAAAAAAAACTGAATCTTAAAGCATGATTCCACTTAAAGAAACTGAATTAACAAGTTTAAACCCTCAATTTATTCTCAGGTTTGTCTACAGACCCCGATTCTTTCTTGGAGAACATCCAGACGAGAGAAGATATTTTATGCGAGGACCCCTGTGTGAATAAGAAGCAGCGGTTTCGCTGTGGTTGATTATCATATCCAGACTAAAATATTCAAACTTACTATTTATTCCAGTTTTTATCTCGCGAATGGAAAACACTGGTTTCAATAAAGCTTTTGTGTTGGGAATTCAAATCTTGACACACCGACACCCACCTTGTTCAGCTCCTCTATCCTCCTGATCAGCAGTGGGTTACTCGACGAGTTCTCAAAATAAACGTAATCTGCGAAGAGAAGGAGGAGAAGTCGGGTCAATATTGTGACACAAACATTTGCTCGTTGGGACTGAATTACAGGCCACACGCCATTTTAACTGCCTCCATGTATCCCCTTTGTCTACAGCAGTCATGTGTGTTGTTATTGTTGCATGTGTTTGCCAGCGTCGGAGTGTGTGAATGTGTGTATTGTATGCGTGTGTGTGTGTGTGTGTGTCGCTCCTGGCAGAGCTCCAGGCTCATTGAGGGCTTAGCTCTCGCAAGGATGTCCCCGCAGGGCCCCGGTCTTGGTAGGGTGCCTGGTCTTAGCCCTGCATGTGTCTTGGCTGAATGCTGTCAGATTATAGTCCACACTTGGTTTGCTGCCTGGAGCTGGATCATTCCCCCCCCCCCAATCTTCCTCCCAAACCTCTCCACCAGACCCGTCACCCCCCCATCCTCCCTTAGGCTCCCGTATCCTTGACCGAGGAGGCCAGAGATCGTCCAGTAGCAGAACCAGAGCACAGAACCGACTCTTGCAGATTTTTTTTTCCTGGCTTTGCTTAACGGGTTCAGACAACCATCCTGCTGAGCGCCTGCAGCCAGCTTTGACATCCATCCTGCGTCCAACACGGCCGCTGCCTTCTGCTCCACTGGTCTATACGTTCCTGATCGACCCAAATGCCCATCGGTCTGATTATTCACCATGTATAACTGGATAAAGCTATAGGTTTGAGCAACGGAGACAAGAGAGCTTGTGGTAGCCGTTGCTAGAATTTAGATATTTTTTGTATCTTCATTATTGTATCGTTTAGATTTCACTCGAGTATCTATAAAAACAATGCGTTTCTTGTATTAACAACTAATATCCAAATATTCAAAGCATTTTTATGTTGCAAATAAACTCCCTAGATGGTAGCAGTCAGTACTTTTCTCGGCTAAAGGACCGTTTTAAACGATCACGGCGATGACTAAGGACGAGAGGATACAGTGGACTCCAACAGCTTTTAAAGCTGATTTTTGCACTTATTTTGATCAGAATCAGAAATCCTGTATTTGTCCCGCGAGGGGAAATTCAGTTTAAACAACAGCAAGCGCAATACCTCAAATAAAAAATAAAAAACACCCAGAAATAGAATAATAAAATGAAAAGATCTAAATAGAATATAATAAAAATCTGCCCTATATTATAAACATATTATATATGTTTGATAGAGTAACAATCAAATGACGACGACTGAGAACGAGAGGATACTTTCACTCGTTTTCAAGCTGATGTCTCGAGATATTTCGCTTCACGGTAGCAGTCGTTAAATTGAGATCATGGTGATGAATGAGGACCAGAGGATACATTGACTTCAGCAGCTTTTAAAGCTGATGTTTGGACACATTTTTCTTAAGTAACGATGAAATCCGGCGATGACTGAGAACGAGAGGATACGGTCACTTGTTTTCAAGCTGGTGTTTGGACACATTTCGCTACATGGTAGCGGTCGTTAAATTGAGATCCTGGCGATGACTGAGGACTATAGGACACATTGTATCCAGCAGCTTTTAAAGCTGATGTTTGAACAAATTTTGCTAAAGTAAAAATCAAATGACGACGACTAAGGATGAGAGGATACCTTCACTTGTTTTCAAGCTGATGTCTCGAGATATTTCGCTACACGGTAGCAGTCGTTAAATTGAGATCATGGCAATGAATGAGGACGAGAGGATACAGTGACTCCAGCAGCTTTTAAAAGCTGAATTTTTGGACATATTTTGGTTTGAAAACAAATGAAAGCAGTTACGACTTCACCAAGAGTCATGTGGTCTGTAAATTCTGCAACACCAGAGTCAAGTACTCGACAATACTACAAATATATCCCTTGTTCTCAGTATCACAATGTATCGTATCGTAGACCCTTTATGATCGCAGATTCTTACAAACACACACCCCTATAAGCATTAGCGTAAGAGATGACGAAACTAAAGTTTCTTTGTTCAAAACAATGCTCATCAAAAACTAAAATTAACATCTGGAACCAACAACTGCACACATTTTATGTCAAGACGGGCCCTAAATTGGCTTTACAAAATTGACATATGCATAAGAAATAAAAGAGCCATTACAAGTAATTATGCATCAGAAATCAGTCACAAATATGAATCATTAAATTTCTCCTGAATCCTTAGGAAGCGATGACATTTTAATTTTGGTTACCTAATATTGCAAACCCGAGAATGAAACTGCTCCGCCAGAAGCGGCGATCACAAGGTCATCGGGTTCATTCGTTTTGCTCACTTGATGCAACCCTAACATAAGTCACCAGAGGGAGGTGAACCAATGCAGCAGTAAACACATAAATATCACCCAATAGTTTCCCTTTAGGTTATATATCTGTGATCCACACGAGGTTGCAGGAGCTCCAACATACGTTAGAACTCAATTACATGCAGACAAGGTTCACTCGCAGTGTGCCTCGGCGTTCACTCCTCCACTTGCAAACCTTATGGTCAACGAGAGTATTAATATTCCTCACCACCTACACGAGCAGATAGGAAGGTTGTCAGGAAGTACATGTACAGCAAAGCGGGTTTAAAAAAAAAAAAAGTTGGTGAGATATTAAAAAACATTAGACAAAGAGTTCTATTTTGGAGGTTTACAAAGTCAAGAAGTTGCCTCAAGTGCCATCTTCACCCAGTAACGGATCATTATGTTCGGCACCGCCGTGACATGTTCATCCGGCTGGATGACGAGCGAGCTTCGGGTCCGTTCTGGTCGGACACGCTTGTTTTTGTCACACGGGCGGGAGTCACCAGTGGCTCGGTCATATGTTAGAGAAACTATGTGGCTGTGACCACATGTGAAGTGGATTCTCAGCAGTGAAAAAAAATCGAGTGGCTCTTGAACTAAATGCCAATGATCTCCTTTTTTTCCAATAATGAACTGACATTCATCCGTCAGACGAAAGGCCTCATATCACACGAGGGGTTTTCCATGTTTGTGACAGCAGCGTGATTGGGCGTCACTCACAAGCATGCAGAGTCCTTAATAAGACCAGTGCTGTGTCTCAAATCACATACTTCTCTTAGTGCACTGGTGGTTAGTACGCATCAGGATAGTGTACGTACTAACTAGTACGCAAATTCTCAACAAATAGTTTGTCTCAGATCAAACACTGCAGACTGCAAGACACATATATATACATATATATATATACATATACATACATATATATACATACATATACATACATATACATACATATATATATATATATATATATATATGATGTAACTTTGTTTACAACGTCACTAAGATGTTGGCCGTTTAGGGTAAAAAGTGTCCATCGATCCATACTCAGTTTTGTGGCCGTTTCAGTACGACAATTTAGTGTGTATGGAGCACTACATTTCACATACCAAGAATTGAGACGCACTTATGCACTAAAAACACTAAGTTTAAGTACGCAAGTATTTGATTTGAGACACAGCTCTCGACTAATTGCCATGACTTAAGTGAAACAAAAGATTAACCATAAAAGCACTGAGACCTCCACCATGGAGTTCATTTAAAAATCTTGTAGGTTTTCATTAAAAATGAAGATCCTGCTTGGGAACTCGCAACTTTACGGTGCCAAAATATGTACATTAAGAAGCCTCAGTCGCAGGACAAACATGATTAGATTTCCCAAATTGTATAAAAAAGCGAGTACTCCAAATATGCTATACGATTCATTGCTTTAGAGAGTTCAGCAACTTCTTATCTCCAATAAACTGCTTTCCAACGCAGTAACGGACAGAACATCCTTCCCAAACGTTAATCGATATTGTTCAGCTGTGCTTCAAATCATCCAAACTCCGCATGAAGTCATTTTAGCTCCATTAGCACCGCCGCCATATTGCCATTAGCCTCCACGTCCTGCTCACCTGTCGAGACACTAGTTTTCGGCTTTTAGAGTCCGCGTTTTCTCGTGAAAATATCACAGTATTTGACCTGAGTTGGCTTTAGACATGTTTCCGAGTAGGTCGTAGGTTCAAAAGTTGGGTTTTAAAGTTGTTTTGTGCAAAGTTGATCAGCGCCACAAAACGAACAGCTATACTGGTTCGCCGCTCGACAGCACCCCCCATAAAAAGCAAGTATGAATCTGATCGTAAACTTGACATTCTTGGAGGTTTTATCCATTAAAATGATCTGCTCTTGTCCTTAATCAACAAAAAATAAAAAACTTTTCATTCCTTTCCTTCGATGTCAGTTTCATTTTTATAGAAAGTACCTGTATAATCGGTTCCCAAGTTTACCTTAAATACTGGCATCTTCGTAGGTCACGATATCAACATGAACATGGTTCGACCTTCCAGTGAGCCATGTTAAAATTTCTTGGCGGGCAAGAATGGGACCCTCGGGCCTTGAGTTTGACACATGTGGTTTAGGGCAAGGGCTTTTAACCACCGATGGGGTTGCATCTCTGAGAAGCGTCAAAAAGAGCTTGATTTATTTAGTTTTGAATGCTTTAAAAAAAAAAAATTTTTAAAAAGCCCACTAACAAGGTTCTATGAATGATTCTACATTTTCTCTGACTACTGGAAGGGCTTTGCTGTAATGGGATTAAGAGGTGTTTGAATGCAGACAAAAACCGCTAGTGGCAAAATTGCGCAACTGCAGTTACCTCGACAACACATCAGTTACTCGACTTCACATGTAGAAAAAGGTGTAAGGTTGACACCCCTTCCGACGAAAATCTCACCCCACGTCCAAGTAAGTCCATTTCTAACCAACCAGCGTCACAAAAAAAAACGCAAAATAGTGTCAGAATCTTTACAGCCTCGTACATTCACCGGCTCTATGGGACCAATTAACCCTCAGCCTTAATGCGTCATCGCACAGCAAGACTTGATTCGAACCGGTGTGAAAGCGGGACTTCTAAAAACTGACGTCACCGTGAGCTTGGGCAGTCGGAGACGAGAGGGAAAGTAGAATGAAGATTGGATTTCATCAAGAGAAAAAAAAAAAAAAGAGGGAACAAGTTGTAAAGGAACTTGAACCAGAGAAGAAGGAGGGGCCGCCTCGACCAACATCCCTGCAGCTTCCTCGACGGGGAAACCGTGACCCCCACCCCGTCTCTTTCCATTTCCCAGAGTCGGCCAATGAGAAGCCGTGATGTCATCGTACAGTCAGATTTTTGTCAAGCAGTCAAGTTGCCAACACCCCCACCCGGCCCCCCACCCCACGAGACTCCGGGGCTGATTCAAACCAGACCAAAGAGATGTGGTGATGGAGAGCGAGAACTCTGGGGTTATCAACAAGGACGACTGGGATGTTATTTGAGCAAAAGATTCTACTTTCCTCAGGTGAAATATCCCCTGATATACCTAAATACTGTAACATGGCTAACAATCCATTTTTATGTTCAAGGAAAAACACAACATTTGGATAGGATTTTTTTTTAACCGCACCTGCACGCTCATGCACAAACCAAGCAACACCTGCACACACGGTCTATGAGTATGTGTTAATTAAGATCATGACACCTATGGTTGAAAAGTTTCCTGTACCCGTCATAAAAAACGAGCGGCTCGACATTTCCAAGAATCACAAGCTAATGGTATGTCAGAGGAAATACAATCTTTTGTCAAAACAAAACACCCGGTCCGTGCACCCCAGTGGTCTTCACGAACCGGAATCGGTACCAGGACCACTTCACAACTCTCAAACCTAGTTAATAATAGTCTTAAAATTAGGCAAAAACAGCAACGTAGGCTTGCAAATAACGTCGCTAAAGAAGAAGCTGGATTTAAAATACCATAACAGTTGAGTTCAGGTCCTTAATAATTAATCATCAAAACATAAATTATCCAATATAAACAAAATGAGAAATATAAACCGAGTCGCTGAAATCTAAAAGACGTCATTCATTTGGGTCCACAGTTGGACATCATTATTCCAGCAGCATACCAACCAGCTAACCATGTTGCGCCTGCACCATCCAGAGCTCTACAGAGAATCTTGTCATTAGCTGCCCTGTTTTTTCAAACGTTGTAAACGGAAGAAGTGGCTCGTTGACGTTTTCCAACCTTACTAAAATATTAGAAGCTCAGCACTGGGATTGGATTTTTTTGATCCAAGAGGTTTTGGTTGAATTAGTGTTGACAACTTTTTCAATAGCCACGGTTGAGTTGGTACACAGAGCAAGCTTACTAATAAACAGGAAGTAAGTGGGATTCTTGTCTAGTCACTTTGAGCTAAATGTGTGTCAAATGTTAAAAAACCCTTTAAACCGCCAACCGTTTCTCCATTTACATATCTCTTAAACTGCTTCCAACCGCTTTACATATGCTTGTGATGTAAAACCATTTTCACTCTGATTCAAAGTACATTCAAAACAAAAGATTTAGAAAATTTAGGCATTTATTTGTTTCTTAGGACCAAGCTTTCATAGCCTTTGTAACATCTTTAAGACAAAATATCCTCTAAGTGAATTGTATTTGCAACAATTTAGTGATACGATACATAACATGATTATAGGGGAAAGTTGGTATGTATTGCGATAAATGTGCGTTATCGTGGGAAGAAGGATATATTTGTAGTATTGTCAAAAACAAAACTTTACTCGTTGGAAGTTAAGAGACCATGGACAAATTCATAACTGCTTTCATTCGTTTTAAAACCAAAATAGCTTTAAAGGCTGCTTGAGTTTAATGTATCCTCTAGTTCCCAGTCATCATCAGGATTTTTCATTGTTGCTTAAGCTGCCGAGGATGTGATTGACCTCCAACTATCGGACATGAGGTTTAATTGCAACACAAAAATGACCAAACGCTTTGAATGTTAATCAAAACAAATGAATAAAATATGATTTTAAGAAGAAAGATTGATGCAGTCCTGTTGAATATCAATCTGGTGTTTTGGGACAAAAAAAACAACAACTAATATACATGTATCTACAGTTTCTCAAACCCTTACTATTTTCCCTAACCTTCTTTCACGGTAACTTTTACTAAACAAGTTAGGTGATTAAAATCTTCTTCCATTTTCTCGCGCCATTGAAACCACGTTCGTTTGTTGACTCGTTTAAAATCGCTGCTGACCCAGACTTCTTTGACACGACATACAGTAGATGGCGCTGCAATTTGGTCATGTATAGCCAATTTCCAGAGGGGGAAAAATGCGCATAACATTTTCATAAACGTTTACAAAAAATAAGGAGACATTTATTTCAGAATTTTGGCTTCTTTGGTGACAATAACTGGCAGTAAAACAGGAAAATGACAACCTTTAATTGTTTAATAAATCTTTTTTGCAGCACCGTCTTGTATTTTACAGTTGACGATTGTCCTATACGTATTTAAAGGTATACATTTTTTAAATGACTAAACCTTGCTGAAATGTGCGTATCAAACTCTCTCAGCCGCTGCAATAAACCACAACATTTCTGTAACCAATAAAATAAATGTTTGCGGTGCCTTATTAACTACCACAATTTTTTTTTTTTTTTTTTTAATCATAGCTCCGTCTCACATCATCCTGGCAGCGAGCGAAGCCTGAGTCAGACCCAGAGAAAGAGACAACTAGCGGCGTGGGAAATTAACACCTGCTATCGGCCAAGGATGCGTAGGCAGTGTCAAAACCAATCAAAGAAATTGAGTAAACACAAACGCCTCACCGTGGATTACGGACTCGTAAACAAAAGGGGGGGGGGGGGAAAAACCCTGAAGAAAGTGGGTAAGTTTGCCAGTTTAGCACATTCTCTCCCGGGATCGACGGCATCGGCGGGAGTAATGCATGCAAAGCTCTAGAATCCTGATCGGAACCCAACAGTCAAAACTCATTTGAATGACAGGTGACCGTGATGCTGCCAAAGCCTCCGGTCTTTCTTTTTTTTACGATTCAGACGCGAGAATCGGACAACTTCCTGTAACTATAGAAGCACCGGGAAGTGAGACGCCAGGAGAGCACAGGGAAAAAAAAGACATCAAGACCGGCTGGTCCAAGGCGATCCTGGGACCATAATGAAAAGAGAGAAGGGGCAGGAAAAATTGCTGGAAAAACTTGAGGGTTGAAAAATGTTGTTTTATGCCATTATGATTATTTAAGAAATGTATATAAATGAGCAATAATTCAATGCACATACATCTAACTCAAAGCTTCTCAATAAAAAGGGCTTTGGAAAAAAATGTGATGCCGTCAAATCTCTTTATATTTATTTGATTGTTTATATTTACGTTGGTACATTAGTCTTGTAATTCGGTATGAATGCTTAGAATTTACTACGTTCAGCTCCAACGCTTCCCATTAAACACGAATTCTTAAAAATTCTCAATTCGGAAAATCTAAAAAAAAAAGTGCTCCGACTTCTCAGGAAAGTCAACCTTAAATGTGATTCCTTTGGAATCTATTCTAAATAAGAAACTCGGTGGCTGACCCTAAATGAGGCGAGAGAAACATACCTTCAACATATAGACGGGGACAAAACTCTTTTTTTTTTGTCAAGAGAAATTTCCCTTCTCTTGTTGAGTTTATTGTAAATAATGACCTGGACTTGATTTAAAAACAAAACATGTCATTGTGCGTCATTTAATCGAAAACACCGCCTTCATGTTGCTATGCTACATGTTGTGTAGTATTGTGTGAAATTTCAACTTATTTGGATTCCACACAAGCAACACCACAATGGGACTTTGTCATGTACACAATTGTCGGACTAAAGCAATTACCCAATTTTCCACCTTTTTTCTCTGAAAAAGGTCGAATTATTCAGGGTGCATTTTGCACTTTCATGGGTTTATCGTGTTATAAACGAACTTCCATGCCAAGATTCTTTATTGAGTTTGTTGTTTCGGAATAAGATGAATAAAGAAAAGGTCACCATTGCTTATTTTTCTGCCGCTGTCGTTTTACTCTTGCACCAACACTCCTGTGTATTTTCATTTCTAAATAGAAGAAATAAGGCATTTCCAGATTTCGTGACAACCATGCAACCTTAAAATGGTCTTAAAGAGAAGATTTAAGGTTGTAGCACAAATAAACAAACCTATTTAGCATTTAGTTACACATGGGGATGTAAGAAAATTTCAATACACCTAAATATTGCGATATTGTATCTATATACAACAGCACTACGTTGATATTTTTATTTCCATTTTTGTGTTGCAATTAAACTTCTGGCCACTGGGCATCAGCCATTTCTTCCGCCACGCCAAAGGAACACAGAGATGACTGAGGACGAGAGGATACAGTTGGAAACAGCAGCCTTTAAAGCTGATGTTTTGACACATTTTGGTTAGAAAACAAAATGAAAGTAGTTACGACTTCATCAAGAGTGATGCGGTCTGTAAGTTCTGCAACACCAGAGAGTCCAGTACTCGACAATACTACAAATATATTCCTCCAGATTCTTGCCAATACACCCCCTCTAAATATCCGTACACAAGTCTAAGAAACTGAATTATTAGATGGTCTTTACCAAGTTAGTAACGTTCCCTATAACCGTGTTAAATCAACTCATCTAGGTGATTCTTTTATTGGGTATTTAAAAGAACTGCAGACCTGTTTTATAAACTCAAAATAACTAATAGCAGAAGGTGTGTAAACGGGGAGATAACTCAATCACCAGGGGGGCCAAAATATTTTCATGTCAGGAGCCAAACAAAATGTAATTCTTTAACAGGAAGTTAATAGTTGTAATATGTGTTAGAGGATGGATCCATCTTGACATGGATAAATCTGTTCCTCCAAGTCACAATATAAACACTATCATTCATCTTTTTCGAGTCAACCATCCAGAGGGCCACTTAAAAATCATACGACAGGGGCCATGTTTGGCCCTGGATACTTTTGCAAGAAGATAAAAGTTGAAAAGGAAGCGTCAGCATCAATTCTTAAGGAGTTTAAATCTAAGGTCAAAGGACAAAGTGTTGTTGTTGTTCTTTTTAAACCTGTGACTCCATCAAGCGCTTTTTTGTTCCATCAAAAGTAAACAAAAACAGATTTTTAAAAAACAAATTGTTTCAACACAAGTTTTTGCCCCATAGGCTGAACCCAAGGAGAGGTGGGAGTGGTCAGAGGGAATCTTCTAACCATCAACCTATTCGACTTGACTCAAAAAGTAAGTCAACTCGGGTTGGAACAGTTGCCCCGTGAACCCCAAAAGACTCCTCCGGTTGGGGTTTTGAAAACCCCTGCGTGGATGAAAAACGAGGAAAAACTTTTACAGCATGTTCGCCATGTTTGTTATGAAAAGAGTCTTAAATGGTCACTTCAGGTGCATCCTCTCGGCACCGACGAAACAAAAGAAACGAAGGGGGTGGAGAGAGAGAAAAAAGCAGCAGCTTGTTCTGCGAGCGACCCGCCACTCTTCATCACCACCACCATCATCATCATCATCTTCATCATCATCAGCTTTAGGGGGAAATAAAAGCCAGTAGAACACGCTGTTGTTGTGAGTCATGGCGCGCACACGACGAGCGTGAAAACAAGGTTGTTGTTTTTTGCTTTAAAGGAACACAAACGTTTACCTCCCACCCGGTACATGTTGGCTGCCATGGCTTCCCCAGAAACCCCGGCGTCCGCTCCAGGTAAGAGGGCTGGCTGTGCTCGGCGCTGGAGCTGTGCTAGCTCTGCCGCCGCTCTCTGT
The DNA here is from genome assembly GCF_982586985.1 of Callionymus lyra. Taxonomy (NCBI): domain Eukaryota; kingdom Metazoa; phylum Chordata; class Actinopteri; order Syngnathiformes; family Callionymidae; genus Callionymus; species Callionymus lyra. Next base: position 12,654,522 of record NC_141835.1, on the reverse strand, counting down.
TGGAAAATGGAGGCTTGATCAATACGAAACAGTCTACCCTAGAGACCTTAAAGAGACAGTGCACCCCCGAACTCCAAGTCGGGTTTTTTTTTTTTAACCACTTTGTTTTTTAAAAACTCTTTACCTTTATGTGTCTCTGTAACAATTTACTTTTTTAATTTTTAAAAAATTAAATTTAGCTACTTAAGGGATTTTTAAACAAGCTAGTTAGTCACTGGTCGCCATCGCCTTCACGTGACGTCATCAAAAC